>NC_071116.1:2625000-2970000 GCF_024256425.1 Clarias gariepinus | reverse complement strand
GCCCAAATCTGTGTTTGAATTATGAAGTTTCACATAATATGAAAATTTTAGCTTAAGCATAAAATAGAAAGATGCTGACAATGAGTTCTTCTGACTCATGAGCGTCTTCTGTCCTCTGTGTACAATCTGCAGCAATCTGCCCCATACAGTACATCTAGTACATAAGAAAGCCATGGATATTTAAGACATCATAAACGAAGTAAATGGAGAAGTAAAAATAACAATGGGATGGTTGCATCAGGAAATCTATTTGGCATAAAACTTGGTCTGAAAATCTAAACTGAATGGTCTGCTAATGGGAACAGCTGCAAGAACAACACCACCAATGAAAAGTGAGATTTTTATTGGGATGTGAGATAGATTTGAACATTCTAATGTTATCTAATACATTTAGGCATTTGGCAGACGCTCTTATCCAGAGCGACTAACATTTTTATCTCATTACACGTCTGAGCAGTTGAGGGTTAAGGGCCTTGCTCAAGGGCCCAACAGTGGCAACTTGGTGGTTGTGGGGTTTGAACCTGAGATCTCCCGAACCGTAGTCCAATGCCTTAACCGCAAACATTCATTTAGCATTTTATTTAAAGAACATTAATAAGCACAACCAGCCAAACCCCATTGTGACAGATGCATCTTCCCCAAGTAATTAACATTTAAACCTTGAACTTTCAAAGAGGAAATAGAGAGCAGATGAGCAGAGTGAATTAATCAATAAAGAACAAGCAGGTCCAGGTACACAATCATGCTTTGGGTCTCCTGAGACTGAATTAAACCAGAGTTATATTACCTCTTTTTTTGACCAGCAGTTGTGCTAATTTAGCATAATTTTGAGGATCCATTTGCAGAAGGTCTTTAGTTAAACTAAAATTGTAAATTTACAAGTGCATCCACAAATGTGTGGCAATATACAACAATAATCTGTAGTCATTATAACGACGTGGGTCTCACAGGGGGCAGAGCAACGCAAAAATACTTTGCAGAGTGTAAGGGTTGCCCACTAGAGGGCACTGTTTATTTTTGTAGTTTTTGTTGGTAGACTCAGTTTCCCAGTAGGCACATCGGTCAGGTGATGCGGGTGCTCACCTGAACGAGGTAGCTAATTAGTCTTGTTATAAATAGCTGGTTGTTCTTGGAAACTGGGTTGAGCATTAATGTTAATTTCAGTTCTGTTAAGTTTTGTTCTGTTTTAGTTTGTTTAGTTGGCATTGGGTTTATGGAGCTTTAAGTTTATATTTGTCATTATTTAGTTAGTCTACAGTATGTCTCCTACCAGGATTAGCCTCTAGGGGAATTAGCCTTGTGTGTTTACCCTCATGTGTGGGTAACCCCCTTTGCATGTGTAGTTCTTAGTCTGTATAATTACTTACCAGTGCACTACTAACCTGCTTAGATCTTAGTCTGTCTAGTCTCCTCGTCTGTTTAGATCATAGTCTGTTTAGGTACTAACCTGTTTAGCCACAAACCTTTAGAGTTCTTAGTCCGTTTCGTACCTAGTCTGCTGTGTACCTAGTCTGTCCGCCCCTTGGGTCTCCGGCTACTAGCCTGTTTAGCAATTAGTCTGTTTAGCTACTAGCTAGCTTAGCAGCTAATGTGCATAACAGCTAGTAGGCCTAGCCAAGCCTGTCTTCTGTGTGTGTGTTTAGCCCCTGCATGTATAGTCCCTAGTGTTTAGTCCGCTAGTCTGTTTAGTGTGTCTTGTCTCGTCCGGTTTGTATCCCATGTCTGTACTGTATATTAGGTTGTGTGATCCCTTGTCTGTGTATTAGTTGTTTATTGGTTTTGGTTATAGTATGCTCCCAAATTCAAGCCAACTCCCTTTGTTCTTGTTTGGTTTGTTTATTAAAAGTACGTGACACAGAGCTGCGGCCATTTATACACTCGGTTGCCAGGTAATGCTGCCGCAAGGCATTTAGCCTAGATACGCCACAACTGGTGGTGTGTCTATTTAAAGGTCCTGATACCACTGCACTTCTAGCAATCATTAGGTAGCACCGGTAAGGTAACAGGCCAATGAAAAGAAAAGAAAATACGAGAGGGAGGCAAAGATCCAGCCTCTGTCTCCTTAAGATGCCGACGAGTGAGGGAGAGAAAGAGAGCAGCAAGTATCAGTTCAACGTGTTTAAGTTAATAGTGCAAAGCACAAAACTCATATAAATCCTTTGTAAGGGCATAGACCCCGAGGCGATATAAGTTTTATTTTTTGGTTTCCAGAGCTTCATCCAGCCTCGCGCAGATGGCGGAGTTCTGTTTATTTTATGTTTCCAGTTTTCTTTTATTCCCCTTTTAGTTCCCAATTAATAATCCCATGCTATCCCCAAACGAGGAGGTGTTCCAACGCGTGTCAAAAGCACACTCACAATCTACTATTTTATTGACCCCCCTCAGAAGCCCTGCATTAGGGCTCTTATAAATACTAGTAAATCTCCTGGAGTGATCTCATATTAGCAAACAGCCAAAGAAGCAAACTAGAAGCAAAAACATGTTTCAATCTCATCCTCCTGTCTGTAGTGATAATGTGACATCATTGGAAATGTCAGAATCTTCCTGTTGCTGTAAACAACAATTAACCCAGAGGCAATTAATCCAATGCACTGGCCGGCTTAAAAGAGATCTATTGACCGGCTGTGCTAAATCATCAATTTGGACTCATTACACAGAGACATATTTGCAAACATGGCATTAATGCTGATTGCTAAGATAATTACAGCATGGCCAAGCATTAAGAAGGAGGGTCTCAGGAGGACAACATGACATGTGATGATTATTGTGTGCAAAAAGTCTTGCAATTGGCAATAATGGTACAAAAGGTACTCATTTTTAGTTTTCTTTTGGTTCATTTAATATATGGCACTGAATAAAATATTTATCTTAGTAACTTCAAAAAAAAATAAAATAAAGTTTTACAGTTTTTCCTTCAATCTCATCTTTCTAAGCCATTCATTATTTCTGCTTCAGTTTTGGTGGATGCCAGGTTATCTTATTCAACTCGACTATGTGTAATTGTCTTGAAAACACATTTGCAGACTTCATGCATAAGCATTTAGACAGCACAGCTATTATTTGTGAGTTCATCTCTCAGCTCTCTGCATTTTAATCACTTGGCTGAATTGAAAGTTTTTTTTACCTATTTTCAAAGCTGTACAATTTGTCAAGTAGCAGGGGGTGGTGTGAATTGTTCTGCTGAGGTAATTCCAGGATTTAAATCAGCCTGCATTTCCTTCAAAAGAGAAACCAAAGCTTTAAAAAAAAAACATTGACAAGTCACTGTTAAATAAAGTCTCAAAAGATTTTAGACTTTTATTAAATGTGCATGAAGGTAGCACTCTCTTCATGCTTCTCAAATCCGTAATTTTGTATGAAAAATTACAGAAATGAAAGGCTCACTCAGGTCTAATCAGAAGACGGTGAAAAGTGAGAAAAGTGCTTCATCTCATAATGAATTCTTACTAGCACTCTCTCCTGTTCTGATTTTTTTCTGTTTTGCTGTTTGGTCTCTCTTCTGTCATCAGTCAGCTGCTGGTTGCCGTTGAATCAGACTCACTCCGCATATCCTCTTTCAGTAAGTTAAAATAGAAACTAGAGTGATCAGAGGTATTTAAAGAGAGGACCACACCAAGGTGCATCCCGATCGGCCTGAAGTACCCTGAGAAGTACACTTCATAGGGTGTTTAGACATGTGTAATTCCAAACCGCATGGAGCAAAAATGTTCAGGTCAAAGGGAACTGCGAATGGTGTAGGGAACAACAAGTCTTCACTGCACCGGAAAATAAAATAAAAATTGTTCCATAAATTTTCACATTGTGTCTTGCTGGAATTATCGGGGTCAGCATTATGTTAAAAGGACACAAATTTGTTTATTTTAATCAAGGAATTCTTAGTATTATTATATATGCTAGTAATCTTTAATAAAACTCTCTGTACATCTCTGTAATTGATTATTACTAATAATCAATAATTTGTTTACAAGTTATGTTTTATAATGCTGTCCGTTTTTGTTTTCATAAATATTCAATATTTAATGTCCGTAGTGTAAAATTTCCACAGCAGCAGCGACAGGTATCCGAGCTGCTTATGTTACCATGGTAACGCTTGGAGGAAGTGATGTCTGCACTGGTGACTTCGTAGGGTATTCCAAATGGTGGAGTTTTTTAAGGGCAGTTCTCTTCACCGACATTCCCTGCAAATGGAGCAGGGAGTAGGGAGCACCCTGTAAAGTGCACTTCGGAATGTAATGCAGCCTTTGTGCTATTCAGGTAATAGGTTTTCCCTTGGCACGTCCCCTCATCTCTTTCTTTTATCTGTCTCTTTGGAAGCCAATCTGAGATGAGAGATGCTTTTCATTGTGGTCCTGAGAACATTGGCAGAATGTGATTGATAGCAGTCCTTTCAATTTCTTACTATGAGAATTAGTGACAAGCACAAGCTGGACAACCTTCCACATACACCATGCTGACAGCCCCAACCGCATGTCCAGGTCACGCTTACAGCCTGAGGTTCGACCAGCTGAAAAGTGATCAAAATGGCTGAAACATTAGCATCATACTGTACACCCTATAAATACTGGGTCCCAGCTGCTGGGTAAATATTGGACTAACTACATGCTGGGTTAATTTAACCCAGCAAAATGGGTTATTTGTGTAACCCAGCAAAATGGGTTAAATATTCAACCCAAATGCTGGGTCATATTAAACCATAATTCTGGGTTAATTCTACCACATAAATTGGTCAAATGTTCTACCCAGATGTTGGTTTATTTTAACTGGGATGTTGGGTTAATTCTACCTCACAAATAGGTTATTATTATCTTAATGTTTTACAGTGAATTTGTAAAATAAATAAATAAATAAATAAATAAATACCCATGCCTATTAAACAGTTAAATTACTTTGATATACTGGTCTATTACAAAAAAAAACTTAAAAGTTTTGCAAACCATACATATATGCAATAAACAACATCCTATTAAACGTTCATAGAAAAAAAACTTTTATTTTTCAAAAGCACAAGAACAGATAATCAACAGCGACATCATTACTATACTATTACTCACAAGGGCAGAATGGAGTAATAACACAAATAGACTGAGGCAGCTTCTACAGAGCAGGATCTCTCTGTGACATTAGATATCTTTTTTGCAGAACAAAACTATCCAGCCTTGGTTCTGTTTTAACATACAAACACTGTCTATGACTTTTCAAGTAGGCCTCGCTATTTCATAGCAACATTACAAAAAGTCCTATACAGGAGCACACTCCTTTGGAGTATATAAAAATATAAAATGCCTTGAAGCACACATCAACCGCCCCAAGAAGTGCGCATTGTTCCAGAGCCTGTCCCACCAGAATGACGAATGCCTGAGAGCAGCGCTGGTCATTATCTCCCAACGTCAGGATGTACAGTAGGGGTACGGCCTTGACACTTCAGCCTGCTGGAGGTATTCCTTACATTACATTTTGTTGAATAGCAAAGATTAAACTGAATCTAATCTGATACTAAATAAAAAATGACGAGGCCAGGTTTAACCTAAAACAAAAACAGCTAAATAAGCATGGCTTTTAGAATAAAGCTCCTAAATATTATTATAATTTTTTTTAGTCAGACTAGTTGATCTTGTGGTCTGCGTTGATTTTTAGCTAATTACCGAGGAAATGCATTGTCATAGCTGGGGTCATACTGGCACATTACAATCACCTAAATATTAATACTTCCATCTAGTAGTTATCTGTACAGCTGTGGTACTTTTTCCCGTAGTTGGCGCGTTGACTTATAATTTGACTAGAATTCAGAGTCACAAGCAACTTTGGTTAAAGAGGGCTACTTGGTTAGCTTACATGAAGCAGTTACTGGTGACATATTTGCATACCTGCCGAAGGGAGAAAGGTGTAAAATATTGTTATACAGTAACTCAGGAGAATTTAGACCGTGGAGTAAATTACTAGCTAGTGAAAAACAGGAGTCTCCAGGGAGAATCGGGAGGGTTAACAGGTGTGTATATTTGTGAGAGGGTCAGTGTTTTGTAACACCCCAGCATTTTATTGTCTCAAGAAAGCTAAAAAGTTCAGACATCTGAGCCGTTTCTTTCATACACAGGTGGGGTTCTTTGGCTAACTAGCAGCTATTGTCAGCTAAATTATCTTACCTCAGACCAGCCTGAAAGTTTGTGTGCGACCTTAACACAGTAACAGTAATAAATGTTACATATAGTGATGATTTTTTTCAGTCATATGTGTCTTAGGTGAGTGAACATGTGTATACAAACCTTATTTTTAACATCATTTTCCTTTAAATGCACGAAGAGGATGAACCGTCATCAGCGCTCAAAAGAGAAGACAGGAAGCTGACAGCCGCTGAATCCACCGGTGAACTTTGGGAAGAAAACCTTTGGGTAGAAAAAACAACCCAGCATTTGTAGTGTGTATAAATACCTCCAGTAATTTATTTGTAAAAGCAATAAAGCATTAGCATGAGATGTTGATGAAATGTAAATAATAAAGATTTATTAGCAATATTGAAACATTAAACATTATTCATGACAGAGTGCCCAGAGTCGTCCACTTTATAGCTTATAGCTACATACAGTATACAGTACACCGTACCAGCAGCTTTAATACTCTAAAATATTCTAACAGTCCACTGAGTGTGTATTT
Source organism: Clarias gariepinus (assembly GCF_024256425.1). NCBI lineage: Eukaryota > Metazoa > Chordata > Actinopteri > Siluriformes > Clariidae > Clarias > Clarias gariepinus. The sequence continues at coordinate 2,963,352 of NC_071116.1, read as the reverse complement.
AGCTGTAAACATTTCCATATTAAACTCACTATTACGGAGATGAAAGATCTGTGTTCTATCATAAGTAAGAAGCAGATGTTGGATGAATTAGTTATATTGATATGTTGTAAGGTGTCCACCAAAGATAGGCGGCTAAAGAGAATTAAAAAAAACACTCATGGGCAATTTGGGAACGCCAATAAACCTAACCTGCATATCTTTAGACTGTGGGAGGAAACCGGAGTACCCGGAGGAAACCCACCAAGCACGAGGAGAACATACAAACTCCATGCACACAGAGACGGGAATTGAGCCTGGCCGGAAATCGAACCCGAAGCCTGGAGGTACAAGGTGCCACCTGTAAGCTATTAAACAATGAAATAACTTTAATAACCTTGCCCTTACAGGATATAAACTATAAATTAATTCTTTTTTTTAATCACCCCCCCCTTTTTTATAGTTATTTATAATTATATAATAATAATAATAATAATATAATAATAAAGTTTACTGTACAGTAAAGCGAATACAAGTACCTGTGAACTGACATCACAAAACCAACAGATAAACGAGTGTGTAAATACTGAGCAATCGCTTACTTTCATCTACTGTATTAATAATCCCCTCCTTTATTTTTATTAGGGTTTATAATGAGGTATCAGGGTTTTTTAGTTGTTGTTGTTGTTGTTGTTGTTTTCTTATCCTGCCAGCCAATTAAGGCTCAAATTTGTAATATTTATTTTACAAAAATGATCAATTATCACCGCAGATCTTTGTATTCTCAGTATATTAGGATTAAATGTTTTTAGATGTTTTTTTTTTTTTTTTTTGCTTTTAGGGATCTGAATGTGCTGCGCAGAAAATCACACACACTCACAGATAACAGCAATCTGAATGCTGAGAATTTCTTCTTCATCATTTCTGATGGTTCTTTTCATCCTAACTCGCTGACTTTAAGTTTAAGCACTGAGGTGTAGTACAAAATTAGTCAAACGATCCTTTTTAACCCTGTTAGATTCATTTTTCACTTCAAATCACTGAACGTTCCTGGAACAGGTTGTGTGAGCACAAATACCTTTATTACAGATAAATGAACCTCTGCCCTGGTGGTCTTGTTTCATTCCCTCTGTCCAGGCTCCTTATCACAGGGGTCACAGCTGCGATCGATACCCGGCTCCTCTCACCCTCTTCCAGTAACTGCACTGTACAGAAGAGGATTATTAAACCGCTCCTCTTTATGGAGAAATAATTAATGTTGAAATGCAGATGTGGATCTAACATGGACTTGAGCTTTCTTCATCTCTCAGGACGCTCTGGTTCTGTTTCTCAGAGGGGGAAATGACAAGAAGTGATTTATCGAGCTCACAGAAGTGCATTAGTCGGTTCCCTCCAGAGCTCTCGATGTAGAAATAGCCTACTTCTTTGTGAGTTCATGTGACCTCACTGTTTAATGAAGTTTTTCCATTATTTATTTCATTCTGTCAGATTCAGAGATAAATTCTAAAAACATACGGCTCACTATTCTGTTGCAAAACAAAATTACCTGATTTTTCGTTTCACTTAAGATCAATAAACCTTGTAAAGAATTACTTATTACTTTATATTAGCTAGAGATATTGTGTAAATGGTTGGACCTTTCCTAAGATTCGGTCTTATTAGCTATTTGACTTTGGGACATGATTTTGTCCTCTATCCTGTGCTCATTCCTTTACATTGTAATTTTTGTGATGCACACAGGAATTGTGATGATTTTCTGTTTGCAATTTTGCCAAAATAATCTTTCCTATCAGCTTGGTCTGCACCTGACAAACTAAGAGATTTCTGATGCTGATTATAATTGTGGTTCTGATTTGTACAGCTGGCCCTTGGCACAAAACCAAATAAATAAATAAATAAATAAATAGGTAGATAATTCCCGGCAGGTGGACTCGGCTCAGATGTTTCGCTGATGTAGTCGGAGCACCTGCCACTCATGTGCTATTCATTTGCTCGTTCACTACTGCGTGTCTAAGTGTGTTTGATGGCCACTTGATGGAAATCATGGCGTGCTGCTCCAATCAGACTGATATCACATGCAGCACATGTTTGTTTTTTTAATTGGAATATTTCTGCATATGCTCATTCGGAGAAATGCCCTCGCGAACAAGAATGCCTCTTTACACTCATCTGTGAACAATCTTTTTTTTGGGGGGGGGGAGTCTTTAACTGTACAGAGGGTTAGGGTTCTTGTACCTTCACATCAACACTCATTTTCAGTTTAGCCCACGGAGAATCAAGCGTGTACTTTTAGCATTTCTAGCCCTAAAGTTCATCAGCACTGCTGAGGAGGAACGCTGGAGGACAGGATTCGGTCTGGTCCTGCTGCACACATTTCTTATCTCTATACAAAGTAAAGATATTTTTACTAGGGTTACTGCTAACGTATTTTCTTTCCAGAATGAAGCGCCCCTGGAAGTTCATCACAGCTGGGACTGAAGTCAAGACCTCATCTATCTCACCAAAAAAAAAAAAAAAAAAGTTTTAAACGTGCAAAATTTGTCTTTTAAAATATAAAAAGCTTTTGATTCTGAGATATTTAGAACTTTTCTAGCACAATATCCTAGCTAGTTAGGCTACTCTAAGCTTACATTTACATTTTAGTCATTTGGCAGACACTTTTATCCACAGCAACTTACATTTTTACCTCATTACACATTTGAGAATTTAAGGGCCTTACTCAAGGGCCCAACGGTGGGAACTTGGTGGTTGTGGGGTTTGAACCTGGGATCTTCTGAACTGTAGTCCAATGCCTTAACCACTGAGCTACCCCTGACCCCTTAGCTCTACTCCCTGTCTAAGCTTAGTGGCTAACTGACTGCACAGTGGAAGCCCAGGGAGCACAGACCAGCCCTGAGGTCATCCTTTAAAAATAAAAACTTCTTAAAAGGTCATTAGGTCATGTCAAGGATAACGTTAGTGTGTGCACTTAGGCCTCTAGCTCTGAAGATATACTTCAGATCTACCTGTGTCCAGACTGAAGACCTATCTGTTTCTTGGGTATTTGGGTTAATTTCCCAACAGTGTTTGACTGATGGCACTTAGTTACCTAGTAACCCAGTGTAAAGGTCTATCCAAAGATCTCTTTATACACACATCGTCCTGACAAACACTATTTCCATACTGTGCACAACGTCTTAAATTAACATTGGTACCAGGTTTACCCTCAGACCAATAAAAATAAAACACGGCATGCCGCTGGTATTTTATGGAAATCACAAGTGAAGCATCCATTTTTGCTTAAACCATAGTTATAAATAATCTGCATTTTTGTTAGGATTATCAGAGTAAGGGGGCTAAATTTTATGGTCTATTGGTCTATTTTATAAAATCCCCAAAAAATACATTTGTGTTGTTGGCTGTACTGTGACACTTGCCTCATTCATTGTTTATGCCACTTTATTCTGTATACAGGGTCACAAGTGGGCATAGAGCCTATCCAAGGAAACTTAGGGCACACCCTGAACAGTGTTCCAATTCATCACAGGTCACACACATACACACACTTATTCAAACATTATGGGCAATTAGCCTTATCTGCATGTCTTTGGACTGTGGGAAATAGCCTGGTGTATCCAGGGGAAACCCACCATGCATGGGGAGAACAAGCAACCTCCATGCAGACACCAGGTGGGAATCGAACCCAGACCCTGGAGGTGCAAGGTGAATGAAGTAAGACACCATGCTAATTCCTCAATTTGCCATAATCCCAACCACCCAGAGGCACTCAGTTAGCTTCCTTCTAAATCATTGCTCGGGGAGAGGAAACAGGTGAGGGATTGCAATTAATTATTTTATTATTTAAACACTTGTTATTTGTTAAACTTACACGTCTTTCAACTCTGATCTTATTGGAATTGTCTGATGATTTACAGTGTTAATAATGAAATAAAAAATAGGATACACACACTTTAGCTCTACGCTTTTCCCCTGTGGGACAATAAAAACATATCACTGATGGTACGGCATGGAGCCTTTGGCGTGTTTGTGCAAAGTAGCCATGTGGTTTCCTGGCTAATTACGCTTCATAACATGTGCATTAATTTTTCTAGGGAATGTAGCTAATGTGAGAAACTCTAAAGACAGCAACCTGTGGTCCGGATCGAACTGAAAACCCTGGGGCTGTGAAGATGCAATGCTCAACCTGCTCCTGCACTTCTTTCTGTCTATGTATAAGTTTATTAAAAGAATTTCTACAAAATGTGACAGGCTATTTTCTTACATTCCTTATTTTAATAGCATAAATAATAATAATAATAATAATAATAATAATAATAATAATAATTGTTATTATTATTATATATATATATTAAACTGGAGTTTCTTTCAAGTGCAACACACACACACACTAGGTGGCAGTAAAATTCTAAGCTGTACTCGAGTGACATTTCTTCTCACATAAATCAAACGCAGCTGTGTTTTATCGGTGTGATAAGAGCTGTCGGTGTAGTGACCCTGAAGTGATGAATGATAAAAAAGTGTAATGTAATAATGTTATGAGAGTGTAGGGCTGAGAGTGTGTATCCTACACTCATATCCTCAGTCGATAGACTCTCTCCTCCTTGGTGATTCCTGGAACAATAATGAAAAGGGAAGGTTTAGAAAACAAGTTCTTGGTCTATAAAGCATTTTTGTTTATTTTAATTTTTTCATCCTCACCCCATCACCAGCTTGTGTTTTCTGCGGCAGTCTAATTTCCCCGGTGACGTCTAATCATCTGCAGGTGATTAGATTTATGAGTCCTGATATTGCACAGTCTTGTTCTTGAGGTAGGATCATGTTTTGCGATATTTTAAACGCTTTTCATTGACTGAGCAAGTTTTTATGAAATACATTTCTTTAAAAAATTATACATTTTAAAAAAAATATATATTTCCATTCATAAAGCCATCGTATAACGTGTCTGTCAAGGTCACTTTTCTTTATTCCAGCAATACATTTAATGGAGACGCAGAGATCCAGGCACGGATGCAACGGCTCACGGCTGTAATAATAGCGCAGGATAAAATAGAAAAAAAATCTATTCATTCAATGAGTTCTGTTGAAGATGCTATTTTGAACTGTGTCTCATAAACTGAACCCACTACAGCTCCTTAGAGAAATGCTCTCTGCACCACCAGTCCTTCACTCCACATCATGCGTTAATGGCAGTGTAACACTATCCTGAAACAGAGTGTTAAGAAGTAAAAGCTTTTCCAAATCCTGGGCAAGGCCAGGAAGAGTGTAGAACCAGGTATTAAGTCACCTTTTCAGTTACTGCGCTCCTGGCGAGAGCGGTAAGGCATCTCCTGGCAGCGGCGTCCTTGTACTGGCACTAACCTCTGGCAGGGAGACTCCTGAATTAGACTCTGACAAGCATTTGTGTAATTTGGACTGTCAGTGCTGATAGTACTGTAGGTCTCCAGCAGCAGATGAAGAAAAATGTCTGGATGTCACATGCCAGCTCCAGGACGAGTGCGAAAGCATTAAACGTCTATTGCATCATAAACCAATAGTATTTGGTATCACTTGTTTTTTTAATCACTGGCACGGAAACAAAAATCAGATTTAGTGTTAAGATCAAATACTATCTCTCTGTCTTATGGGTCTAATCACATTGAATCACATTGCTGATTCAGTTTGAATTTATTCTCTCTCTCTCTTATAAATTAAAATTGTATCATATCGTATCAGAACAGGCTCAGTGATATCATCAGTGGTCGAACCATTGCTTTACTGTATATCCTGGGGAAGCCTGATGATTAAATTACACCACTAATACTCACACACATTGTAACCCAAAAGCCACGTGAATCTAAATCTGTACATTACACCAATTCATCACAGTTAATAGTGTGTGTTGAATAATCGCACGGAAATAAAAGCAAGCAGCAACTTCACATCATTAGGCACTTTGATGAGAATGTTGAAGAGTCACAGCAATTATTACAGCAGAGAGAATCCTTTCACAAAGCCTCTAAACATAATGTGTGTATAAGAGGAGAGATCAAATGTGTCTTATAATATTATCAAAATTCAAAATGATCAAAGATCTACAACAAAAACTACAATGTGTATTTTTCCCCATTTTTTTTTTTTTTTAATATTATGGTCCAATCGATGCTCCAACACTCAGCTTTCCTTTTGTTTTTTTCTTGGAAACATCTTACGATGGTCATTTTTCGAAAGTGAAAATGAAAAGAACTGCACATCAATAGCCAGACATGAAGAAATCACACAATCCAAACTCCTTGTTATTTTGTGGCACTGTAATGGGTTTAATAGGCCGAGCTTCTAAAAGCCTTTTCTGCGGTCGAACTCGGTTAATGCACGAGTCCTGTGTGTGTTCTTAGCTCTTAGATCAGGTAAGGAGCAGAAAGTAAATGGCACCATTGTGTGGGCTCAGCATGAACACCTGGGGTCTTGGGAAGAAAAGTGTTTTGGAAGCTGCACAACAGACCCCCTCACACACTCACATACTCACACACACTCACACACTCACACACACTCACACATGTTACTCATGCCTCCGTGTTGCACTTTGCTTTCGGCATGTTTATGCAAATCATGTTTCCTCCATTTCTCTCCCATAGTTCACCTTAATGTTCTCCAACACCTGCAGTGTAGCGCGATTCATAAATATTTATCCCCCTTCACAAGAATCACGTAGAACATCTTTGCCAGGAAAGTATCAGAATGTACGTTCTTAGAGTAAACCTCAGCCGGAAAGAAGCTACAGTAGATTATCTGCTCATATGAGATGATTTTCTTTCTCTCTCTTCTAACTAAAGAATCAACCAACCACTGTAAGTAACAATATAATGACTTCCTGTCTGCATCAATTCTTTCAGAGATGTTGAACAGGAATAAAAGAGTCTGTGTCATGCTGTTTAAGGAAGATGATGGGTGACAGCGCAGCGTGATGGGCCACTTCAATACTACTAGCTCTTTCTAATGTTTACTTCAAACGTTTACCAATGGTTACAGTTTATTTATTAATTAATTCCTGATAACCTTTTATTACAGCTGACCAATAAGAACTGAGGATTTAATATTATTGTTATATATACTGCACATACAGATTAGAATAAGATTTTCTGTCTTTTATGTAGTCTGAAGTTTAAAAAAACACTTTACATCTGATTGCTGCAAATTTGATTTAAACCCCAACAATAAGTGGTTTGAAGTCTAAACGGTCACATGGGACACGGATCCACAGGGATAAACAAGTAAGGAGTTGATGGGGAGGAATTTAAAACATATAATTCATGTAGAAAGTAAAGTTGCTGTTCTTTGGGGGTTTCCGGAGCGCTTGAATTTTTCGCTGCGGTTTTCAGGAAGAGCGCATGGCTAACCCGCAGGATAGAAACAATGCACAATATTCCCTGGACAGAGGACAGTGCACGTAAACTTTGAGGTGATGCATCAGAACAGGCAAAGCTAATGGGAATGTACAGAAACAGGACATGTATTAGGAAATATCCTGCTGCATGCAAGGCTCCAGTATGGTTGCCACAGCAACCAATGCAGATAAATCGACAAGGTGTCAGATTTGGGCTTCCAGTCTGAACAGAGCCAAATCCAATCTGCTAAATTTCAAATAACAGTGTGATGTTCAAGTGTGCGCACAATTTAGACTTTATATGTTTTCCTCTCCACTTGTCATACTCGCATCTACAGTGTTTCATCTCTAAGCTGCACCAACCTCGAAGAGAACCGGAAGTGTTCAATGTGCTCTCGATCCATTAGGAGCTGAGCTTCTGCATCACTGCCAATGGCGATGGGATTCAGTTTACACAGGGATGAGGAGAATGCCGTGTCTTCGGAATGAATGAAATAACATATTCACCGAAATAAAAAATTAAAGACAGGATATCTGATATTTATTGATGATAAAAGGAAAAAAAACAAACCTGATATGCTTTTAATAGTCTAATACACACGGAAATTAAGGAAATTTGATCGACTGTAGGTGAAATGTACTGATCATGACCTAGAGGCGTAGTTTTCTCTTCCTCTTGCAGGAAGTTGCAGGTGAGTCGGGTTCTGTTTGTTCTGTAGCTTAATCAAAACGACAGTGGAAAAAAAAGCCTAGAAAAACACTACAAAGTGTGTTATCTCGCTGTCGGCTCTCTAACACACAGGAACTCTCTACAAACAGGAAAAGGGCTCATTATTGAGACACAACCAGCACTGTCTAACACATACACACACACACACACACTTATATTTGAGGCACAAGAATCACCCAAAGAGAAAATAATAAAAGATACCCCTAGAGCGAGAGCACAGAAGCCATTAAACAGGAGAGACACTACGAGGTCTCGGAGCAGTTCCCCGTCAGTGAAAGACTCTTAACACAAACGACGTGTTTCACTTAACGTGGGATTTCATGTGTGAGTGCAGGGCGTACAGCGGGTCTCGCGGCTTGAGCCACACTAACGTTTGCTCTGTGATCCGCTTCACGTCGTTTCCTGACAGCTTCATTTCTCCCAGCTCGCAATCTAGAGTAATTCATCAACTAAAACTCATCACACTCCCTCATGTAGAAATCCCATTATTAAGTAAAGACCTGGAATTGCTCATGAGCTTAGGTGAGACCACAAGAATAAGATACACAGAATTAAACCACCTACACGTGGAAAGATGTGAAATGTCTTCTCAGAAAGATCTGTGTGTAAAAAAAACACGTGCAAATGCAGTATAAATGTGTTATGAAAGCACAGGCATGAAAAAAAAACACACATGAAGACTGAAACAAAACAAGAAGGTAAGGAAAAAGAAAGAGCAACATGAACAGATCAGGAAACTGAACACCCGTGAAGAAAGACTTTGGAGCAGAAGTACCCAAACACACACTTGTAAAGGTCCACAGTGGTTGAAACCTCATGCTGCTGTGGGGGAACCCTGAGACAAATATAAATTATTATAAAAAAAACATATAAATAATTGTTTAAAAAATTATAATTATTAAATTATTAAAATAATATTAAAACAATACAGTGGAACCTCAGTTTACGAACGTAATTTTGTGAACTGAGGTTCCACTGAGTGGATTTTCATACCACTGTTATGCAGATGACACCCAACTTATTCTCTCCTTTTCTCCCTTAGACACTCAGGTTTCCACCCGGATCTCATTATGTCTGGCAGATATCTCATCCTGGATGGCAGTTCATTAGCTGAAGCTCAATCTGAGTAAAACCAAACAGGTGTTCTGGGGTGGACAATCCTCTGTTATTTCTCCAACTTATTTGCTCTTGATGATTTCTTCCTCACAACATCAGAAGAATCTGTCCATTTCTTTCTTCACAGGCTACTCAGTCCCTTGTTATTAGACTACTGCAACTCACTCCTGGCAAGTCTGTCTCTGTCCGCCATTCGTCCTCTGCAGCTGATCCAGAATGCAGTGACATATCTCATTTTCAACCTTTCCAAATTCTCCCACACCACCCCACTTCTGTGCACACATCAACCATAAAACGACCCAGCACCCACTTACCTCTTAGCTCTAATCACACCTCGCACCGCACCACATTCCTTCGATTCTCCAGCACTGTTTGGCTGGTCCCACCATCTCTCAGGGATCGAGGAAGATCTACAGTATAGAGCATTTAGACTGTTTTCTGTTCTGGCTCCTACAGTTCAGTAGGTGGTGGAATGAACTCCCTCTAGATGTCCATAGAGCTGAGTCTTTGGCAATCTTTAAATGACGACTTAAAACGCATCTGCAAACAAACAAACAAACAAACAAACAAAACATTTCCCAACAGTATTTGACTGATAGTACTTAGCTAGTAACGTAGTAACCCAGTGTAAGTATCGATCCGATGATGGAAACTACAAAGCACTTTTGTAATTCACCCAATGCTTACATGCAAATGTTTATATATTTTTTTTGTTTTACATTACTTTTTTGATCTATAAATACAACCTGTTCATATCATCATTAATTAGCTACATGACTGAGAATGCTGGGAATGCAGCCCTTTGATGATTTCAGATACAGGTACAGATACACACTCAGCATTACTGTGTTTCTAAGATACCATGCATCACATTTTCTACAGTATCTACTGTAGCATCCAAGGTTTTTTTGCCCACACATCAGTGATGATTTCATTAAATCCAGCCTTGTTGGGGGGTTGTTGTACTGTTTTTGGTTATGTTAATTTGTTTTTGAATTTGTTAATTTCAATTAATTAACAAATCGGAAAAGGTAGGTATAGTTAGCGAATGAAATGCTTACCGCTAATTGGACGAGACATCTGTCACTAAAGATATACAGGAAGTACTGTAGTAGCGGTGGATTCGTGTGTGTATGAATGTGCAAACCTTATTGCGGTTTCAAATATGACGTTCTTACGGTGGCCCTGAAGTCAGTTTTGTTAATTTTTTTGCACTTCACGGCCATAAAGCAGAACACACAAGAAACAAAGATAAAGAAACAAGTTCTTACTTCCTGTATATCTTGAGTGACAGATGTCTCGTCCAATCAGCGGTAAGCATTTCATTCGCTAACTATACCTACCTTTTCCGGTTTGTATCTGACTGGCCGTGAAGTGCAATACGAATTAACAAAACGGAAAACAAAATAACAAAAACAAAACAACAAAACTCCCCTTTTCCAAAAAAATAGTTTTGGGTTTTGTTAATTTGTATTGCACTTCTCAGCCAGTCAGATATTAGTTATTTTGTTTTCCGATTTGTTAATTTGGTTTTGAATTTGTTATTTTGTTTTCAGTTTTGTTCATTTGTTTTGCACTTCAGGGCCACCGTACTAATCACTGGATTTAAACACAAGCATCTGCTTTAAAGTGAAAAAAACTGTAGTTTTAGAATGTTATTGCTGTCAAGTATAATACAGTGTACCAAAGAATCAAATGACATTTAAAAAAATACAATAATATAATGGTATACAGTATGAGTACAGTATACTTACATTCACAGTCTAATTTCAGTCAGACACTTCTCTGTTTTGGCTAATTCTACCCAGAGTGTATAAATCTCACATAAAGTATTAACACATGCTTAAATCTAAAGTTATGGCTGAGATCTGAATAGTGTACAATTTCCATACTACAGTAACTCTAAACATGGCCCATGTTGGTGATTTACTGTACGCAGGGGTGAGATTAAAATATCAGACAAGGACTCACAACATGAAGCGCACCAAGACTGAAACTAATCTTATTGCAAATATAGAGGAGAGCTTGTGATAGAAAAGCAGGCAGAAAAGAATGAACTAATTTGTTTGCGTTTGCACGTGGAGCTGAGCTAAGGAAGACAGTGTCATGAAACAGACAGCAGACAAGCTTTTTGTTTCTGGGACTTGAAATACTCAAGCTCAGCGTTATGGTGCAATATAATGGGCATTGATCAATATCTCTTTTCTCTGTTAATGGAAGCCCTTATAGCCTTCGCCTCATAAAAACAGAAGACAGAGCAGATGGTAATAGGCAGCTGTTGGAAAGGATGGCATCTGAGGAGTTCCTAAACACAAAAATCATGCACAGTAAATTGCAACCTTGAGTAAATCTTTCACTTTCTGCACGGTTAAACAAGGCCGTCCTTTCAACCTCATTGGCTGCTCATTATTTAGAAATTTGTTGCTCTCTAGATTTAAATATTTAACAGCCTGTGTAGGGTTTAAAGGCTCCTTAGTAAACTAGTCAACTCAGCATCCAATAAAGATGTCCATCTGCTCCGATAAACTCCCCAGGAGTGCAGGTTTAAAATGATAGAGAAAGCAAGCACTTAGAAGCTTACAGCTCCTGTATCTTCTTTACAGAACAACTTCACTGCAAGTGTAATTAAATCGAGGCATTTGAAACACAATGATGTCAGGATTAAAAGGCGTCAACTCTCCCAAGCTTTCCATCCTCCATCTGTACCCCTATCTGGATCGGCAGCATGTTTAATAGACTCCCACGATATGGAATGATCAAGGGTTAATGACTGAGACGGTCAGCGCTTTAGCTCGTAGCAGAATCAGGAGAGCTGTGAGCATATGGCTGGATTATAGATCAAATACACCAGGCTTATTTTGGGAATTATTTAATGTCTATGCATTTTTTCTGTGTTATGTCACTAGGGAAATTAAACATAATCCTTACAAAAAGAAACATTTTTCTTGTCTTATTAATTTCGAGAGAGAGACAAATAAAAGGCTGTTAAGGTTATGAGTGTTTATATCTGCTATAGGGTAAGTATGATAAATTATACAAATCAATTAAAATAAATCTGAAATCGTATTCAGTGATGGTTTTCTGTATGACCTTTTTAGGTTAAAAAGGTACCCCAGTCAACAGCCCGGACTTTCCTAGTGTCCTTGTTGTCAGCACTCTCCTGTTATGAAGAATGGACGCAGCAGAGATCATTTATCAGGGACCCTGGACACCATGTGAGGACAAAGGAGGCATTTATCTCCTCTAAAATGACCCAAAGAAACAGGTCCATCACCCCTGAGGTATCTGGTGCGCTCTCATTCTTGACTGCAGCAGAGCTCCATCATATTAATCATATTAATTAAACTGTGTTGTCTTAACCACAGCTGAGATGCACTAATGAAGGAAAAGAACAAAATTGTGCCCTTACAGTGAGCTTGATGGCAGTTTGGGGAGATTTTCTTACTTATGTATGATCATTACAAGACAGGCTGGTGAGAAAACAAGTGTTTAAAGCTGCTTTAAAATAAACAGAAAGATAAAAAATATATATTTTTTTAAACTTTGTCATTATTTTTAAATAATAGATGATAAAAATAGGAAATATTTGGCAAAATGTTGGGGTATAATGGGTAAAATAATTAGTGATGTTTTGTTAGAGTAGTAACATGAACACTGCTTTATCATCACACCCTGTTGTTAATTACGTTTTCTGAAAGCATGACACATCATGTTTTATTTCTTACTTAAGGCACTCCATTAGTGATGATGTCCGTGCTTCGCGTGGTGCTGCTGGAGACTGCCCACTGCATGGTGGTGCTGAGCTGAGCACGGAGCCCATGTCAGGCAGTGGCAAAAAAGCTGTTTTTTACAACCTTTGTCTCATTTCAAGGATGACTATTGCAATTATTGACAAATGCTAGGGGGCCCCTGGAGGTGATGAGCATTGGCCATGTCCAAAAAACATGAAAAATAAGTAAGGCCTACAAATTCAAGGGTGACTTCATCCAAAACTGAAACAGAACCATGACACCACACTCAACTTTGAATTTAAACACTCAAATTTAACTGGACAAAGCCAAGAGTTTACCAAAAATCTCACATAATTAAAATTGGTCATCACCAGCCTATAGGAAATATGATAAAAAAAAAAAAAAAACATTGGCATGTGACATTGAAGTCATGTGAACTGGTTAACATGTGTCACGGCGTGCGCCTGTGATATCGCTTCTCGCTCACTAGCTGGACAGCCTCCCCAGCCTCTGCAGGTGTACCAAGGGACGCATGGACGAGGGACAGGGGGTCACAGAGGTCTCCCGTCTGAGGCCGAGTCCACAGAGAGAGCTGAAAGGGGCCGGCCCGGCCATCCCCCAAGAGCAGAGCTAGCTGCTGTCTGTGCAGGCCCATGCTGCCACTCTGCCCGCCACCCACCGCTCACCAGCCTGTGCTCGCATGCCAGAGGGGTACTGCCCACCAGAACTGCACGTGCACATAATTCCTTCTTTCCATCCTCCCTCCTTTAACCCTTCCCTTCCCTATTTATCCAAATAAATAACCCTTTTTCCTGGGCAACAGGCAAGCCAAGGACATGTACAACTGCCATGGATTTGGATATGACACACCTTGTTGTCTGCAACGCATTTATCTTTAAGCAATTTAGCCACCTGATCACCTATGCCAGGACTGAAAGCCACAGAACCACTCTGTCCTGGTGCTGAAGCATGACCTCACTGCTACCATGAGATATCAAGCATTATGTATGCATAAATAATAAAAATGGATGGAAAATTAAAAAACTTTGGCCCTTTCCCCTGATTCACAAATGAGGAGGCAACCAACCCCCTTAAAATTTTTGAGAACCAGACAGGCACAGGCCTGAACAACCCACAAGCAGATGTTCAAAAGATAAATGAACTGCAAAGTAAGACACTAGCCTGGCTGACTGATTTCTTCAACACCAACCAAATACACAAAAACCGGTCCACAAGCAGTGCCCAACTTTAAGAACAAGGTTAATCCAGCAAAATGCATCAACTACGGTACTAAATAATATGCCAACTCTCACACACCATGAACATTTTTGAACAGGTCTTCGAACATAGCCTATGCAATATTGTCCATATTAATATCAACCGATGTGGCTTCATTAAGGGTTGTGTAATTATCAACAAAATACCTTCTATTAAAAAAAACAAAAACAAAAAAAATGCATGTAACCTATATTGACCTGAGAAGAGCTTCATGTGACATTATACTGTATGATCTACTGTATCATCTCATCTAGTACATGCTCCATGATCATGGAGTAGCTGAAGTACTTGTCAACTGGATAAAAATGCTCTATGTGAACACCAATAGTCAAGACGACTAAATGTTTAGAAGCAAATCATGATGCAGGCTTAGTTATGATCTAACTTATGGATGGATAGGTGCATCAACAGTGAGATATTGGCAAGAGTCAGTGTGACCTGGCTACAGTGAAGCTACAGAGCCCTGACATTCTTTGTGTTAGAAAACACCTACTTGCCTGAAATCAGAGATCTGTCAGACTGTGGCTCAACCAATCACCCTTTATGAGACAGAATGCTGGGCAGCATCAAAAACAGACGAATGATACATTCACTCCATGGGCCAAGATACTAGGCATATTCTTCCTTTTCACATTATCAACAAGATGATCTGGGGGCAATTCGGCATCGCAGCCATCACTGATAACATGCACAAGGGGGATCTCCACTGGCTTATATGTCCAATGAGCAGCTCCTAATGCTTTCATCAGCATTACATACTACCTCAAGTCCTCATGAAAGGCAAAAGCAGCATTAACAAGACACAATTGATGAAGATCTGATAATCCTATGCTAAAAAAAGATCTAAAAAACCTATGCTATACCCAAAGGACGCACTTGATTATGTAAATTGGTGTTCAAAGATCCAAACAGCAGACAATGCTAAGAAGAAGAAGAAAGCACTATATCAGGCCACAATTCAATATAATTTGCACAATCATTACACATTTACCTTGCAATATGTCACCCATCCTATAGCTGGTGTATGCTTTCAGTGTTAATATGTGTGAGGTGAGTCACACTGATGCTTCCTGACAAGTCTCATTCCACTAGGGAGAAGACGACAACATGCATCACCAGGATGCTGCTGCTCAAATGCCTGCCCCTCGGTTTCCTCTCAACTGGATCCCTTTTTAGAAAGAGAAAGCTAAAAATGAGGATAAAATGTAGAAAATGGTGAATGTTTTAGTTTTGTAAATGTCACATTTCGAGGAAATAAATTTTGAAGGCACAGGCAAGCCAAGCAGTCTTCACTTTACTCTGCCCTGGGATAAACAAAGCTGAGCTTCTTCCTCCTACACACTTCAACATCCTGCAGCAGGAAGAGGCGAGTCGGTGGCTGTGATCTCCACCACTGCACCGCTCCACGTTCCTCCTGAAGGCTGCACTGAGATGCAGAAACATCAACCCACTCGAGTACAGCACTTTCCATGAGTCAAAAGAAGATCAATCTGATCATCGGGGTTGTGAGGTGCAATAAAATCCAGACTCATTCATCACCGGTGTCAATTTAAGGCTTGCTAAAAATAAACATGAATTGAATTTTAAGTTGAACTGTTAAATAAACTGGTAAAGGTCCTTTGCCTCTTTAAATCTATTACTGATGCGCTGATGTGATACTCACATGTGTATTCAAGACCATTATCTCATTAGGATAATAATAATATTCCTGAAGACATGAAGGTGAGTGGATTGAGAAAGAGAGATAGAAAGAGAGAGAGAGAATTACAGGCTGAGACATAAAAATGTTGCAGATTTTTTTTTTTTTGACAAATACCATATTTCTGGAGTGTCCGCATTGATTTACTCATTAAATAGGTTTGTGTAGAGCATGATCAGTAAGGCCCAATGTGTTTACCTAATCCTACACCCTGAAGACCCTGAACCAACATCCTGGTTAAACATACACTGCTTTGACAGTGCGTCAAACAAACTGAGTGTCATTATCAACCCTTGACTCTATAAGTATGGAGCTCGTGACACACAGAAAGCCCACAATTTTCTCAGAAACGTCAACGAGGCACAATGCGATGGCAGACGCTCTCCTTGACATTGCACACTCCTCTAGCAGACATCTTGTTAAAGAGACGTCTTCTTTGGAATGTTTTGATTTCCTGACACTCTGAGGTAGACATGCGATCTGAGAGATGCCGTTTGCTCTTGGAATCTGTCAATAAGCTCAGGATGGACATTATCCAAAGCACTGCATGGAGAACATACAGGCTTTCAGATCATCTGCCGTGATGTGCAGAAAGGTTGCCTGTCATACACTAATGAGTCCATGTGACTCTGTGAAGACTGAGGAGATGAATTCTTAGCCAAGCATATGTCTTTACCATGCCGAGCTATAACACAGGGAAGTGTTTGACTTGCCTGAGATGCCAAATGAGGTTCAGTGATGGAAATAATTTAGACAAGAACATTAGTTGCCTAAGGTTGGAGGAAACATGATGATGCACAAATTCTTTAGATTCTGAGTGAATTCTATTCTGGATCTTTCAGGGTTGCCTTAATCCCAAAGTCACCACTCATTTAAACATACTATGCAGTGTAATGATGGAGCCAAAGACAGGAAAATTGGTTCTGATACAGGTTCCGACTCCTACCGTATAAGACAGAGGATGCAGAAATAAAATTAGGGGAGTAAAAAAAAAAGTAATAAAGTTACCTTTGGTTTTGACATGACTTTTGGCTCATTCATGGACATTGCCCTTTAGGACTGCAACAATAATGAGTGGCCTCTGTGGTTCAGAGAGGATGGTGGTATTTTTAACTGCTACCTTTAATTAAATTGTGTGATTGTGTTTTATATGCTCTGTTCCTTCAAAATGAATGATTCTGTATAAGAAAAATGTAATCTTGTGCTGTATATTAAACATGCATTGGTCTTATGAATTATGTAGAGAATATAAGACGTTAGGACGCATAGTTATTGAAAAATAATCAGTGAGTTAGTGATGTGATGAAATGTCTTTTTTATTATAAATATATATTTTTATTCATTTTATAAATCAGTCATTTCTCAGTGATTACAATGACAATTCAAACACTTTATCAGTTCAAAGTTTCATGTATTGTACATTCACATAACTACATAGTTCTTTCTGCATGCACACACACACCACAGATACACTGAGGGAAAGCTGTGGTTTGTTTATGTTCTTGTGTAGACACAGTTTAGATTCAGTGTGGTGCGTTGGCAGTGAGGTACAGTGCAGCTGTCAGAAGTGATGGAATGATCCACTAAAAGAGATGCCAAAAGCATCCCCTGAAGGACCTTATTACACACACTTCTGATGAGCATCCAGCGTCGTATACGCCATCACACACCTGGCCTGGATATTACATTACCTCTATATAATTACTGTTTTCACAATCAGGTTTATGAATCATAAAGGCCATAGTTTGTCTTTCGCTTTCTTTCTCTCGGGAAACTCAGTTCTGAGCCACAAATAAACTTTGCTGTACTTTCTCATCTTCTTGTTTTGGGGGCCGAGGAGGTGTGGTGAGCCGCATTCAGGCAGGATCGAGCTGTCACTGATAAAAGAGGCATGTGCTGAGAGAGGCAGAAAAGCCCAGAGAATTGGAGGCGACGTCGCGCTGTCGGGGCGGAGCAGAGACTGTAACAGGCACAAAAACAAAGAGTCATCAGAAACTGGGAATTCTTCCAAGCAAGAGCATGTGGGAGGACAATAATCAGGCCTCCACGGTTTGGAGGCGAAGCTGGCATTTAGAGCTGCTTTGTTTCATTAAATCATGTGTCGCTGCATTTTATGTTACTTGTTCCTTCTAGACAAATATTTCATTTCAGCAAATAATAATGTACCAGTGACCTCATGTTGGTTCTGTATATTATATTATGTTCATAAAAAAAAAAAAAAAATGGTCAGGAGATATTGTACAGCTGCAGATCACAGGGTTATACTGCACAATTGAAGGTGGTAACTTTTTACAATCCAGATAATTGATTTTCTTTACTTATCTAACCATTGATTGCATTTTCAGACTATATTTTTGAATTCGGTTAAATCCATAACATTTTTTTCAGCTTTTTATGAGTTCTACAGACAGTTCCAAAGATAAAATTCCCCTCATTAGACAAATTTGATGAGAACTTGGATTGTAGTAAACCAGATTACTCTAATAAGTATGTTTTCAGCTGAAAGATATTGCCATGCATTGTGCTAATTAAATAGTGTATAAGTACATATTATTTATTTATCACAATGCATAAATACAGGTATATAGAAATTTTTAAAATCTGATAGCAGTGTAACAATTTTAATTACTTTTAATGACTGGGAATTAAAATTCCCATTAGCTTCACAAAATGAAAGAAGACATGTGAGTCAAATAGAGAGAAACCTGTAGTACAAGAACATTGGATGAAAAGCAAATCCCAAAGCAAACTGCATATATTAATTTGTTTTTAATAGTCATAGTTATGCCAATATACTGTATGCCAATATAGTTTTGCTGTAGTTTGCCTAAAAATTAGTAACACCTACATAAAAAAGCATGCATGATGTGTATGCATTTAAACTTCTAACTTTTAATTATATATATAAAAAAAAAAGAAGGAAATTGATTTTATACTTTGGGTTATATGCATTTAATTTAAAGCGGTTATTCAGACCTCAGGATCTCTCAGAAGGTGCTCAGTGCAGTATTCTGTGCATTAGCAGTCTTTTGTATAAAGAGCTTACAGGAAAGCCAGTGAATCAGTGCATGGAATACACTTCAGCACAAATGTGCAAGCAGGTAATCGCTTGGTGTTTAGAAGCAGAGCAGCATCATTGTTAAAACCTGGCTCAAGGTTAAGCCATTTTATGTAATTAGCAAGTTAATGCACAAATGCTTTCTGTCAGAGCCTTAAACAAATTCCAATTAACATCTCCCAGGCATGTGAGAGGCTTTTTTATTGTTACATGATCACAGGGTCTTGGACATGCATGCCATTCCTTTTCCTATGTGCTATTAGTGTATGTGTAAAGCACTCATGGTTTTGTAATTTCAGGCTATAATCCCTCCATGCAAAATATGAGCACTTTTATATCCGATCTCTAATAATCGCATTGATATCACTGTAAACATTATTAATAAATAATAGAACAACTCAAAAGAAGCATAGTAGCTTAATGGTTAGCATTGTCACCTTTCATCTCCAGGGCCTCCGATCTGTGTGCATGGAGTTTGCATGTTCTCCCCGCTTGGTGGGTTTCCTCCAGGTATTCCGGTTTCCTCCCACAGTCCAAAGACATGCAGACTAGGTTAATTAGCATTCCCAAGTTGCTTATAGTGTGTGTAAATGTTAATCAGAAGTTCTATCACAGTCGTAAAAATGGGAATAAGACAAGAGTAACAATTGTCCTTCATGTCCCTCATTGGACTACAAAGGTTTCTAGATGGATCGATGGATTTGCAACAATGCATGGCAGTATTACTGACCAAACCAAATGGAAGTTTTACAAAGTGTTATCTATTATTTTTCCCCATGGGATATTAGAGTATAAGGAATCTGGCATCATTTCTTAGCTAAATAAAGTGCCAAGTAAAACAAGCAAGCAGCTCCTCAATACTAAGCATTTAGCATCCATCAAATTTAGATACTGCACTGACTTTTTATAGTCCATACAGAACCAGAGCAATTCATCAGACTTGGTCACCAAGACCTAAGCTGGGCTGCTATAAAACAGTGTGGCACACCTCAATGAACCCCATATCGAGCATTGACCCGAGTTCCTCCCGAACCACTTTTTTTTTTTTTTTTTTTTTGGGTAACCTACAGTATAACTTTGAGTAATTTATCCTCTTTATTAGAACTACACTACAATATACCCCAACATACTATATGACAATGAGTTTGCTTTCTTCTTTTCTGAGAAAATCAGTATTAATGGGGCTATTAACACATCAAGTTATGCAGAGGCCAAAAAAACTCGAACACAACCTTAAAAAAACAGTTACTATGTCTGTCTTTCAAGCAATTGATAGCAAAATCTTAGGAGAAATAGAACAGCACCTCAAATTGTCAACCTGCGACCTTGGCACACTTCCCACATCTTTTCTTAAAAGTGCGTTTAACTGTTTAGAAGCAGATCTTTTACAAATTATGAACACCTCACACAAGTCTCTGAGACTTTTCCGAACTCTCTGAAAACCGCAGTTGTAAAGCAACTTCTGAAAAAAAGACCAATCCTAATAATACCATATTGAATAACTACAGACCAATATCAAATCTTTCTTTTATAGGTAAGATTATTGAAAAGGTTGTTTTTAATCAGCTGAAGATTGTTAACTCAAATAAATACCTGGACAGTTTTGAATCTGATTTCCGAGCTGACATAGTACAAAGACACCGCTCATAAAGATAATAAATGACATTTGTTTAAATTCTAATTCTGAAAATATAAAATATTAAAATATCAGTGCTGGTACTGCTAGATATTAGTGCTGCGTTTGACACTGTTGATCATACTACATACTACAAGAAAGACTGGAAAACTGGGTCGGGCTTTTTGGGATGGTACTAAAATGCTTCAGGTCATACAGTACCTAAAAGGGAGAGGTTATTATGTGAGTATAGGAGAGCATAAGTCTAAATAAACATCCATGACATGCGGAGTCCCACAAGGCTCAATTCTTGCACCCCTCCTGTTTAGCCTGTACTGTATATGCTCCCACTAAGTCAGATAATGAGAAAGAACCAAATTGCCTATTACAGCTATGCTGATGAAACCCAGATTTACCTAACCTTATCTCCAAATGACTACAGCCCCATTGAGTCCCTATGCCAGTGCATTGATAAAATGAACAGTTGGATGTGTCAAAATTTTCTTCAGTTAAACAAGGAGAAAAATAAGGTCATTGCATTTGGAAACAAAGATGAGGCTCTGAAGGTGAATGCATACCTTTACTCTAGGGGGCAAACAACTAAAAATCAAGTCAAGAATCTTAGGGTGATTCTGGAGACAGACCTTAATTTCAGTAATCATATTTTATGTTAACCTTGTTTTTAACTGTTTTATTTTGATTTTTTAATCTTTTTTAAAGCGTTATTACAAACTCTTTTTATTTTTAATTAAATATAAATAATTGTACAAGTTTTAGTGCTCTTACTGTATTTTCTACTGTATTTCTTTTTATGATTGTTTTTTCTCTTTTATGTAAAGCACTTTGAATTACCAGTGTGTATAAAATGTGCTATACAAATAAACTTGCCTTTCCTTGCTTTACACATGACTACAATACACCTTATCATACTGCAATACATTACACACCACTATAATACACTTAACTGTATCACATATAACTTAACTATAATATGCCTTACTACTCTTCATTGTTCTACAATACAAAATAATTTACTAAGGGATATTTCACTACAGTACACAACAATACAGTTTACAGTACATTTAACTATACTACACTACACATGACCACAATGCACTTTGTTACCATTCATTATACAGTGAAACCTTGGATTTCGAGTAACGCGGTTTTCGAGTGATCCGCAAGACGAGCAAAGATTTAAATAAATTTTTATTTGAAAAACGGACAAGTCTTGATTTATAAGTACCGAGTATCATGTATCACGCATGCACTTCTTGTTGTGACGCTGAGCATCACGTTATCACAACTAAGCCAATGGCTTTTTTCTCTCTTGCGCTGCGGAATTGTGGTTAATCGTCTCCCCTGCTCAGTCTTAGTGCGCATCTCTTACTGGTATAATCAACATCTGTGCATGCGTGTACTGATTACTATAACACTGGAACCATGTATGTACGCGTAAAACATTTTTTATTCTGTGTTTGAATGCATGTGTGTACAGCATGCGTGTACTGTTTATTACAGTTTATTTATCTCATTAAAAATCTATTTTCTCTCTCCCTGTGTCAGCCTGCCATTATGTGTGTGCACGCGTGTCATTGGACACTGTGCCCCTTCACATATACACCCATTCATTTGTTTTATTTTACTTTATATTTTTCATGTATTTATTTTTTTGGGCTGTGGAACAAATATTTTGAGTTTCTATTATTTCTTATGGGGAATTTTGCTTTGATTTACGAGCATTTTGAAATACAAGCCCACTTCTGGAATGAATTGTGCTTGTAATCCAAGGTTCCACTGTACAAGGATACATTTTACTACCTGCGGATTTACAATACTTTTTACCACACTACACCTGTTTACAATACTCAATACAACAGTTTACTTCACTAAACTTTACTCTGGTACAGGTCACTTCAGTATACTACACAAGTTGTCCTCAACCCTTGTCCTGTTGCACCTCCTTCTCTGCACTTGCTCTGCATTTTAATGTTTTCCCTGCTCTACCACACCCATTTCAATTAAGAAAATGCTCTTAATTAGCTGATTAGTTAAATCAGGTGTCCTGGGAGCTGAGAAAACACTAATATATGCAGCACAGGGAGCCCCCCATGACCAGATTTGAAAACCACCAGACGACACTTTCACATGCTACACAGCAATACACTTTTGTAATGGTGCAGGGTTCTGTTCAGACAGGCCCAGGGCCAACTACAAATGCAGTCGCTAGGCGACAATGTCAGCAGGCAATCAAGGAAAATGCTCTGCACCTGCTTGGGCCTCTTTATAAAACTCTCTGCACCATCAGTCCATGTGCAGACTTCGGCTATGTGCCAGGTATGAGAGCAGCTTCCCACAGCTCCAGTATAGGAATGGGACAGAACAGACATCTGAAAAGAGAAAAGATAACTAAAAGTAGGGAAACGATCCAGAAAGAAAAAAAGAAAGGATATCTGAAAAGAAAAAGAAAACTTACTTAAGAGATGATTATATTTGAAAAGAGAAAAAGAGCTTATTTTTGTTCTCTCGCCACATGGCAAAGTTAAGATTAGAGTCTCATTTACAAAAATGCACCCAACCCTTCTTTTTGTATCTTGTGGAAGCAGTAGTACATAGGGGTGTTTGTAGGGAGGCATAGGGGAGTTAGTAGCCCCACAGTGGCTGACATACAGTAGGGCAGTACACTAAAAGAGTCTTAAATTATTATAATTAAAATATTTCTACATATTTTAGGGCTGGGGAAAACAAATTTTTTGCACACAGTATTGCACTCACCACTATTTTATATATTTTTCTCTTTGTAATAATTACCATTCAGCACATTGATTCCAGTTCACTTGTTTAAGTGGTGCTCTCGTAAAAAAAAAAAAAGAATTATATGTTATAGTTATATAACATTTTTATATATTTTTTATTTTATAATTGTAAGTTATAGTTGAAATTAAGTTGTACAAGTGGTTGTAAGAAATATTCATTTTATTGAATTCTAATATAAGTGATTACAAATGAATTTATTACAAACCCACAGGATGCAAAGAAGGCGTTCTAGACAGGACACTGGATATTGAATATGTATCTCAAAAATGAAACCTTAACTGTATAATATAAATCAGCTAATATTTCATTTTTAACAAACTTAAAAAAAAAAAAAAAAAAAGACAAATCCCCTGCACCAACCTATGTGATACAGAGTGATCAGAAAACTAATTAGATGTGTTGTTTGGTTTTTGGAGCACTATGTTATCTTCTGCTACTGTATATGTATGCATACTGTATACATGACACAGAAGCAGAGGTAGCACTAGAGTATACACTTCACTAAACTGCACTATTCTTAATTATAAGAATTCACTATACTACACTCGATACACTTCACTACAGTACATTTATGTATATGCTTTACTATACACTAGACACTTTGCTGTAATAGTATAGTAAAAAACAAAACCGCCAGGGTCGAGGGTTTGTGTGCTCCGGTTTCCTCTTATAGTTCAAAGCTTTTAAATAACTACATACCTTAAAATACCAAAAACAACAACAATAAAAAAAGTTTTATTTTAGAATTATGAGCAAAATGTCTTGATATCACAGCAGAACCTGTTGCACTGCATATTCTAGCATCATTTCCTTGTTTTTTTTTTGGTGTGAAAAAGGTCAAGATGTTCTTCCCAATGTTTTCCATCAGCCATGTTATGAATGTTTCTTCACCTCGAGTGCGAGAGTGCGTGTTTAAAAACCTGCACCTCAGATGGTGATGTTGCTTCTGTATACACGTGCCCTGAATAAAGATCAACCCAGTGTCAAATGCATACCTCCATCTCCTGACTCTTCTCTTCTCTACACCCACGGATCTGTACTCCAGACTGCATTTTTCTTTAATGGCTGAACGTTGTTTCTCTAAGGATTATGATTCTTTCCTCTATATTCACAAGATTTCTTTTACCTTTTTTTTTGTGTGTGTGTGTGTGTGTGTATACTGGCTCATTAATCAGGATTCGACAGAATTCATTTCACGCCAGAGATGGAGAGAGAGAGAGAGATGCAATTATTTTGTCTCATTAACTTCTAAAGCAAAGGTCTTCCTAATACTTCTTAATATGGTCACGACTTCCTGTTCAGGTTATAATTCTGTTACTTCCTCGTCTTTAAGTGTTTGTACTTTCATGCAGACCTGTCAGTCTAATTATTAATTGTTCACTATTTTGTTCCTAACCTGTGCTTTGACCCCTGTCTGGTCGATCAACAGCAACTACTGGAATGAGCCTGTGGACGTGTTTTGAATGCACGCCATATCCTTGCACTTATAGTCTGCGTTTCATGCATCTACAAAAATAATAATAATAATAATAATAATTGAACCAATTAAGCATTTAATTTTGCATTGCAGTTAAGTATTGCAGCACTGCCCAATCTAATAATAAGCAGCTATATGATGTTTATTTCTTCACCTTGAAAACTATAATGCTTCACTTTAACACAATTCCATTATCTTTGTTTTTCAGTTTTCCTCCTACCCCAGAATAACAAGCATGCATGTGAGCTGTCGACTCTGGGATAGACTCTATTGTGTCACTGATTAAGTTCAACAGAGATATTGGAATTCACCGCTGATGTCTGGATCATGATCGGTCACGTTAACCGAAGCAAGTCGATAAGGTAGTGATCAGACGGGTATTAAAATGTAGGGATTATTCTCGTCTCTGTAGACGGGCTGTTTCCTGAGCAAGCAAGCATCCGACAATCCTATAAAATATTAGGGATTACAAAGCTTAAGATTGAAAAAAAAAGAAAACGAGAGAGAGAAAAGTCCACTAAAGCTTGGATTTAAGGTCTTAAAGGCTATTAGGGCATCAATCCTGCATTACACCCAACCGGATAAAACAAAAGTGACAGGGTGATGTAGGGAAACTTCACGATCAGATGATCAAATCAGGGTCACATCTTGCAAGAGGACGATCCTAAATAACCATGTGCACAGGAACATCAAGCTGGGTTTTATATGTGATAAACAGAAGCTGTTTACGGTATGAGGCAATTACAGGCGTGTCTATGCTGATAAGTGGATGTGATTAGACGCTCAGGGAAAGGAGCTTTGGAGTGCAAGCTGCAATAATAACTAACAGCTCGATCGATACCCATGTGCCAATTATTCTACGGATCCATGAAACGAGATGGCCGTTGTCTCATTTAAAGTTAAGCGGAAAACTTGCCTGCGTAAAATTTTATCTCAAAAATTGCCTTTCCACCTAGAAATAGCACGAGACGGAAGGTCGGCGGGAGCACGAGAGCCGCTGTGGAGCGCAATAAAAAAGCAATTATTTTCAAACATTCCGCGCACGGTCATTATCCCAACACCCACATGGCCAACTCTAATTGCAGTGTGTGTGTGTGTGTGTGTGTGTGTGTGTGTGTGTAGGGGGGGTCAGCCGCTTACCCAGGGAGACTAAGAGCTTTGTGCTCTAGTCCAGAAGATGGAGTCATACAGTGGGCGTTGTGGGTCCACTATAATTTTTAGCACTCCTGTCCTCCTAGGTTTTACAGGTCCTACAGTTCTAATAGCACCGAACATAATTGCAGACCTCGTTAAAGGTCTTTATAAAACAGTCCTCCATTTCTTCCCCGCTTGTTATATTTGTGCAGCAAAGATGTGCACTAACAGATTTGCACAACAGTGTCATGTAACCGTTTTCTGTTTTAACACCAGCAGGTTAGTCACATCATCCACGGTTGTGCCATAAAGTTTCTCTTTTAGACTTTTTTTTTTCAGAGCACGAGTTGTGTTCCAAGAGAAGCATTAAATAATTTAAAAACACTAAATCAGCTAAATTAGATGAAGCTTGGGGCTCATGTAAATCTACTCTTAATTCCTTGAGTTTGCTGAGTTGTGAGTTTGCTTGTCTAGCATTTCTTATGGTTTGTAAAGATTTGAGCCACTTCATCTTGCTAGTACTGGGTTGGATCCCATCTTGCCTTCATGGCATAGATTCAACAAGATGCTGAAAACTTGCCCTATTGGTCTAAGACATATTGGTCCATATAATAGCATCATGCAGTCACTGCAGATTTGTTGGCTGAACATCCATGATGCAAATCTTCTGTTCTATGACATCCCAAAGCTGCTCTATTGGATTGAGATCTGGTGACTGCGGAGGCCATTTGTGTACAGTGAACTTAATGTCATGTTCAAAAAACCAGTTTGAGATAATTGTAGCTTTGCTATGGCATGTTATACTGATGCTGTTACTTGTTTGCTAAGCAACAATACTTAGGTAGGTTCTTCTTCTTTGTCTTTTGGCTGTTCCCTTTCAGGGGTCGCCACAGCGAATCATCTCCTCCATCTAACCCTATGCTCTCCATCCTCTTCTCTCACACCAACTAACTTCATGTCCTCTCTCACTGCATCCATAAATCTCCTCTTTAGTCTTCCTCTAGACCTCCTGCCTGGCAGTTCCAACCTCAGCATCCTTCTACCGATATATTCACAATCTCTCCTCTGAACATGTCCAAACCACCTCAATTTGGCCTCTCTGACTTTATCTCCAAAACATCTAATGTGGGTTGTCCCTCTGATGAACTCATTCTTGATCCTATCCATCCTTGTCACTCCCAAAGAGTACTTAAGGGTCAACGGTCCAGTGCAACGGAGAGTGTTTAAAGGAGGTAAAAAGGCGGGTACAGGCAGGTTGGAATGGGTGGAGGTAGGTTGTGGCATTTAAACCATGCTTAGTTGGTATAAACAGGCCAGGATCTTTCACACCATTGCACCACCACCACCAGCCCGAGCTGTTGATGGGTCCATGCTTTCTTGTAGATTTCACCGAATTCTGGGGAGCCACCTAATTTTGGTGAGCCCATGTCACCTGTAGCCTCAGATTCCTGTTCTTGTGGTGATGTGGTCTTCTGCTGCTGTAGCACATCTGCTTCAAGGTTCAATGTGTTTAGAGATGCTTTTCACCATACCTTAGTTACAACTCAATGTTATTTGAATTACTGTAGCCTTTCGATCGGCTTGAACCAGTCTGGTCCTTTGACATTAACAAGGTTTGGTATTTTCACCCAGAAAAAAATGCCCTCACTGGAGACATTTGTGTGTAAAAATCCCAGTAGATGAACAGTTTCGAAAATACTCATACCAGTCTGTCTGGCACCAACAACCAAAGTCATTTAAATCACCTTCTTCCTCATTCTGATGCTCAGTTTGAACTTTGGAAGTTCATCTGTACCAGATACAGTATACATGCCTAAATGCATTGACTTGCTGCCACACTGTATGATTAGCTTAATGTGTTAGCATGCAGTTGAACAGGTGTATTTAATAAAGTGGCTGGTGAGTGTATGTACGTGATGAGTACCACAGACTTCTTGTTTATCTATTAAAATACAGCTACCTTAAAATTTTTTTAGAGATCATCAGCACCACGTTTTACCCTGAGGACAAAAATATGTCCAGCATGAAAGACAGAGAAAATATATATTTTTTAGATACAATGTGAGACTCATAAATAACAATGTGGAAATGCTTCTGTATTCAGGGTGAGGGAAATCCTCCTGAGTGAGTCTTTTAAAGACAGACGTTTGATTTTGTTCATTGAGGATGCAGTTGCGAGATCAAACACTTCACCTCCTTGGCTTGCTGATAGACACAGCATGGGGGTTTAATCAAAACGAACAGCTAATCAGTCAAATTCCTGTTGTTTGTGTTTGGTGGATGCAAAATGAGCACTGGGCCTTCGGTTAAGAATATGCACATTACAAAAAAAACAGAGCATAATTATTCATTTTGTTTTGCTGAGCTCTACAACCTAGATGGAAATGAGTCCTCTCTCTCACTTTCACTCTCTCTCACACACACACAGATGAACCAGTAGTCAAATTGTCACCTCTTAGGGCCCTTTCACATTTATTCAGTTTGCCCAGACTGAATCGGAGTTGAATTTAACCTGATTAATTTGGTTCTTTTGGCATTTGCAAAACAGGGTCGAAAAATAAGAAAATAGTGTTGTCTAAGAGTAAAGCTGAACAAGCACCCAGGAAACTTTGTTGCTTCATGGTCAGAAATAATGAAACACCAAGTGCATGTAAAAATCACAAACACCCATGCATGAAGAACAAGGAGTTTGTGAACACTCACACACACACACACACTTACTCACTCATCGTCTATACCACTTTATCCTGTATTCAGGGTCCCAGGAGACTTAGGGCACGAGGTGGGGTACACCCTGGACAGGGTGCCAATCCATCGCAGGGCACACTGTGAACAATGCAATAATAAATACCTCAATTATCATTAATGATTAGTAAATGTTGTGTGTTGCTTTTATGAGTCTATTAAAATGTATATTTTAAATTACTGAATCTTGTCATTCATAAGTGAGATTCGTTTCTCTTGGTTAGCAGGTCAGTGGTTGAATCATTGAGTCCTTTTGATCATGGCCAAGATTTGCTCTTTTTGTCCAGCAAATGCTGAAATTAATGAATACTTCTGTTTACAGTCAAGATTCACTCCTTTTGCTATAAACAGGACAGGGTATAAATCAATAAATGTTTTTTTTTTTTTTTTTTTTTGTCGAGCAAATATCTTTGTCTTGTTTGTCAGGTCAGTTTTTGGATTACTGAAACATTTAGATCATGGCTGAAATTCACCTCTTTAGCTACTGTAGGCAGGTCAGTGTTGTAAAAAATCAATGAATCATTCTCTTCGTGATCAAGATTTACTCCTTTTGCCAGGCAGGTGAGTTTTAGAATAAGTGAATAATTTTGATTATAGCCCAGGTTCACTTCTCTTGATTAGGAAGTAAGTGTGTAAATCAGTTAATCAGTTTGGTTGTGAGCGAAATTCCCTCCTCTTGGTTCCCAAGTTAGTTTTTAAATCAGTGAACCTTTTTGTTCATAAGTGCGATCCACTCCTCTTGTTCAGCAGATTAGTGTCTGTATTAGTGAATCATTTTAGCCAGGTTTGAATCAGTGAATGGAATAATCATTTTTGGGCTCATTTGATATAATGTGGTGATTTTATGCTAATGATGTTAATGTTTCTGTGTTGAATAAAGGTTAAAAATTATTGTTTTAATTAAGATTGTATAGGCTTGTTATAATATAATACAAAATATTAAAGAATATTAATACAATACACAATCTACGCAATATTCTACGCAACTGCAGTGACCAGATAACATGCTTGAGCAACTGAGATACCTAAAACAGAATCATTTAACTGAAGTGACTCAGATGACTCAGGACTCATCCCTAATTGGTTGTAAGACCTGCACAGAGTGGCTGTTTGTACAAAACCTGGTTTGAATGTGAAAAATCAATAGTTTTTCAAACACTTTGAAAGTACATGATAAAAAGAATAGGCTCTTCTGCAGGCTACAGTGAGGCAATTCGATTTATTGAGTCTCCAAGGGGTGTCCTAACAAACTTCACTCATGCTAATAAAGGACTTTAAAAGTCCTGGAAATGCCAGCATGGATTCCCTGGAGGAGAAATGTCAAGGCCATGAATGTGCGCTAAGACAAATATTGAAGCACTCACTGTCTCTTCTCATACTTTTTAAACAATTCTCTCAGATTCGTTACTTTGAAAGCAGAATACACAGTTTATGACTTTTATATTGCACGCTGCTGGCTCCAGATGTGTCTGGATCTGAGAGTTTCAAGAGCCGAACTCCTTTTAAAGCTATACGAAGAGAGATGACAGCGAGATTTTAATGAATCTGCTGAGGTATATGATGAAACTCGTGTGACAGTTTTAGAGTTGTTGACATGCGTGATGCCCGTGGAGCTCGTTAGCGTGTGTGCCGAGAGCAAACGAGACACCATTACATCTCATTAAAACGACCCAAAGATCGCAAGCCGTCCACAGCAGGTTGTTTATAGAACTTTGAAATAATGGCCGCTTTTATTTTCGGAGCAAAATTTATGTACATGCAAATTTCTATGACTTAATTAAAGGATCAGTCGAGCATCATGATTAATCATATTTAGCCTCCGTGGAAAACTGTTTGGAGAGCTGGAAAAGGGCGATCGGATAAAATGCCATAAAAGTGTGTTTACACCATGCCTGATTCAGGGCCTTGAAATTATTAATTAATTATAGCAGTCTGGTGATTGTATTGATGAATCATTTCAGTCACGAATGAGATTCAATTCATATTTATTCTTCGAATTTTTGTTTTCATGACAGAGATTTGCTCTGCTCCCATTCAGCAGATCAGTGGTTGAATCAGTAATTCATTATAAAATTGGGGACATTTCATTAACTTCATTGCTTTCCTGCAATTATACAGTAAAAAAAAATAATAGCACCCCCTGCAGTACTGGAGTACACGAAGAAAACCCTTTAAGATTTTGATGAGAATGGTGGCGAGAAGCCTGTAACCTATTCCAGGGGACAAGGGGCCTGAGGCGGAGTACCCCTTGACTGGGGTGCCTAAACCTCTATGGGGATTTTGGAAATGCCATTTAGTCTAGGCTGCATGTCACTGGATTGTGGGAGGAAACTCACCAAGAATGAGGAGATTGTAGCTATTGCCTCTAACGGGCCCATGCGCATTGCGGGGTGCACCAGAAAGGAACAGTGGCCACATGCATGTAAAGGCAACATACTATACAATACTATTATAACATTTTTATTTTTAAATTTGGAAATTTTATACCACAACCTCCAAAAAGCATCACTAATTTTGATGTCACTCAATGTGATGTCACACATGAGGTTATTACTAAATTTTCTGCCAAAGATTAAGGCATCATCACAACTGACTCATTTGAGGTATCAAACATCCCTCCTGAATTTTGTTTCCTCGATGTCTTAATCATGTGGGCCTTGTTTGGCCACATTTGTGGAGGAGTACATTAAAATCCATTGAGTCCATTTTGCAAACAACCTAAAATAACTGACTTTCTGTTGAGTAGAGTCCATGACATGCAATGCAAAAGTTGTTTAGCTCAGTAAAATATTAATGTGTATCATGTTTTACTGTATATGTACAGTATCTCACCCACAGGTGCTCAATAGGGTTCAGGTCTGGAGACATACTTGTCCAGCGACAAACACATGAACATGATGAATAGAACATTCAGGTTAAAGATGTATAGCTTTTATCACTTAGGGGGTACTCACTTTTGTTGCCAGCTATTTTGGCAATAATGGTTGTATGTTCAGTTTTTTTTAGGGGACAGTAAATCTGTGCTGTTATTGTCTGCTCTGAAATACATCCAAGTTTCATTGCTATAGTATTGTCCTTAAATAAGATATACTATAATGAAATGTGCTGAAATTAGAGGGGTGTACTCACTTTTAAGAGTGGGTGTATACAGTATGTATAGAAAGTTTTCTCATTACACCAGAGCCATGATCGGACTGCCTGCTCCACGTCTGAAATGCTGGCCTCTCAGAAACTCCCCTAATTGCCCATACATGTGGCTTTAAGCGTGGACTGAACGTGGGATTTTTAGGCGTTCCACTTGCTGGATGTTCAAGAAAATGACTACAGTGGGCTCTGAGCCATCACACTTAAGATCATCATTCACAAAATTATGGCTTTCTTCAAAATGTTTGTGGCATTCAAATGTTTTACTGTGGCTAATACCCCTATCTCACCTATACGGTTTCACTTGCGGTGAGATGCGGTGTTAGGCACCGTGATTCGCCGCAAATGATCCCCCAATGTTCCGCAAAGTTCTCTTATACCCATATCAACTGAGATGGGGGTATAAGAGTTTCATAACCGTATTGTGCTTGAAGTCTTCTATAAATGGCCAACCCTTTTATGCCTTCATTCACCAGAAATTTCATCAAATTTCATCAAATTTAAATTACCAAGTTAATTCACACTTTTAACTTGGGTCCTTGAATACCCAGATTAAGTGTGAATTAACATACTAATTTATATAATTATTTATCTATTTATTAAATTGATAAATATAACCTGTCATTTTCTTTTTTTTTTTTTTACTTCTTCTATATTCTGGATAATTAGGGCATAAAAAATGGCTGCATTGGTTTTGTTTATCAGATGTCTGCTATAGAAACATCACTAAAGCTAAAGTTTTCATAATATAGTATTATTCTTTTATAAAAAAAACTTGATAAAAGGTCATACAATTATGATCTGTACATTTATTATTACACCATGACTAACATGAACGTGGCCCCAAGCTTGCTGCATGTAGCCAATTTTCCAAATGTCAATAAGCACAGAGTAAATTATCTTTGGCTCCTGTTGCGAGGTTTGTGTCGATACTAGCCACTGATTAATTGCGTGGTTTAACACTCACTCCATCGCCTACAATTTATAAAGAACACAGCCATGACCTCAAAGGTATTCCAAACGCAAGCTGCAAATATAATTAAAGTGAAGGGAAAACAAGAATCTTGTTCGTGAATTTTTTCCCCCTCCTCCTCGTATTTGATTGTCTAATTTCTGATTTTAGAGGTACACAGGATCTTGTATTTATTCATGCATGACATATGCATAGTAAGGAGGCGTCCCATCAGCGTGGCATAAACACAGATGATGAATGAATTCAGGTGTTTCTGAATTCCCGCCTCGAGCTGTTGATAAAAGTCAAGCTAATTAGGCCACAACGGTGCTGGCATTAATGTGTGTGTGTGTGTGTGTGTGTGTGTGCTGCAAATGGCAAATTGGTAATCATGTAAAAAGTCACAGGTGCTGTTTACTGTCCCCCCCGCCCACATTTTTTGTTAGCAAATGATTTTTCTGTGATTAATATTAACAAATTTCCCCCTGCATGTAAATCCATATTAAACGTTAAACTGGAAAAAGTAACAAAACTTGATAACATTTCATGGCAGGCATTGCACACATATATGTTCATGTGTGTGTGTGTCTTATTTTTAAACCTATGCCTGAATCCCAAACCTGATCTAAAACCCTAACCCTAAACCAGATACCTAACCCTAACCCTGTACTCTTCTTCTTTGTCCTTCAGCTGTTCCTTTTCAGGTGTTGCCATAGCGAATCATCTGCCTCCATCTAACTTCATCCTCTGCATCCTCTTCTTTCACCCCAACTAACTTCATGACACTTTTTTCCACCCATTCTAACCTACCTGTACCCGCCTCCTCACCTCCTTTCCACACCCTCCGTTGCTCTGAACAGTTGACCCTAAGAACTTGGACACTAAGTACTGCACCTCCTTTACCTTTGCTTCCTGTAACTTTACCTTCTCACTTAATTTCACAAACATCTATTCTGTCAAGCTACAGCTAACTTTTATTCCTCTGCTTTCCAGAGCGTACCTCCACCTCTCTAGATTTCCGTCCACCTGTTCCCTGTTCTTGCTACGAAGCACAATGTCATCTGCAAACCATAATTTTTCTGCACTCTGTCATACGCCTTCCCTAAATCTACAAAGACACAATGCAACTTCCTATTACCTTCTCTGTACTTCTCTATCAGCATCCTTAAAGCAAATACTGCATCTGATGTACTCTTTCTAGGCATGAAACCATACTGCTGCTTACAAATGCTCAACTCTGCCCTTAACCCAGCTTTCACTACGCTTTCCCAAAGCTTCACTGAATAGCTCATCAGCTTTAGTCCTCTGTAGTTGCCACAGCTCTGCAAATCCCTCTCGTTGTTTGGCTACACTCTCCCCTACCAATACTTTGCAGTCACTGATCTCCTTCAGATTGCAGTGTTGACACAAGATGTAGTTCACCCGAGTGCTTCTACGTCCGCTCTTATGTCACCCTATGTTCCTGCTTCTTCTGAAGGAAAGTATTCACTACTGCCATTTCCATTCTTTTAGCAAAGTCCACCAATATTTGTCCTTCTACATTCCTGTCCTGAAGACCAAACCTGCCCATCACATTCTCCTTACCTTTGTTCCCTTTCCCAACATGTCCATTAAAATCTGCACCAATCATCACTCTCTCACCTCTGTGGATGTTCTGTATCACTTCATCTAACTCATTTCAGAATTTCTTCTTACTCACATTCTTTCCGTGGGGCATAACCACTAACAAAGTGCACATCACGCAATCATTTTCCAGCATCAACATATCTGATATTGTTTTCCCCTCCAGAACATTCCTTACAAACTCCTCTTTCAAAATAACTCCTACTCCATTTCTTTTCCTGTCCATTCCATGGTAAAACAACTTGAACCCTGCTCCTAAGCGTCTAGCCTTGCTACCTTTACACCTGGTCTCCTGGACACACAGTATATCCAAGTACCTTCTCTGCATCATGTCAACCAACTCTCTCGTCTTCCCTGTCATAGTCCCAACATTCAAAGTCCCTACTGTCACTCCTAAACTCTTACCTTTCCTTTTCTCTCTTGGCTTATAAATACGCCGTTCTCCTCTCCTTCTTTGACCAACAGTAGCCCAATTTCCACCAGCACCCTGTAAGTCAACAGCACCAGTGGGAGACGTCGTTAACCCGGGCCACGAACGATCCGGTATAGTCCTGTAGAAGTCCTGTTAATGATTCGTATCATTTGATTTGGCAAATGTTTTATGTCAGATGCCCTTCCTGCCACAACCCTCTGCAATTTTCCAAACTTGGGACTGACACAAAAAGACACTGGGTTGTGTCCCCCTGTGGTTGCATTAAAACTTTAATCTAAACTAAAAAAAATAATTTTAACCCTGAACCTAACACCTGACCCTAAACCATGCCTAAACTAAAACTCTAAACCAGACATATTACCATAAACTAAAACCCTATCCTGGACACCTAAGCCAAATCCTGACACTTAAATTAAAAACACTAAACCAAACACCTAATCCTAAAAAAATACACTTAAATTAGACACCTCACCGTAAAACCAAACACTAATCCCCAAATATAACCCAAAACCAACACCTAAACCTAAAATGGACACCTAACCGTAACCCCTAACTAAAACCCAAACCCAACAGACACCTAACGGTGTGAACCTTCGATGGGGTGCTCCCAAATTTTATTTCATTTATCACTCACCCTTTAGGCTCCCTACAGAGGTGGCATCCTCTTTTGCATGTGTGTGAAGGGGCAGGGCCACCATATTTGGCAGAGCTGGTAAAAAATAAATGAATATTAATGTTTAGAGTTTAGGGCTTAAAGTCTAACATTGTGCCACTTTGTGAGTCCCCTTCTTTTTTTTCTCCCTTCACAGTTCCCTTCCCTTTTCCTAATTTTCCAACTAAAACTACCCTTTTCCTGTAAGACCTCGCTTCATGTCTGTGTGTTTTGGGCAAAGGATCTTACATCCATGTAAACCTAAACCTAACACCTAATCCTAAACATGGCACCTAAACCTAACCCTAACTCATGGAAATGAGTTTGTTTAATTAAATTTAATTTTATTTGTATAGCGCTTTTTAACAATTGACATTGTCGCAAAGCAGCTTTACACAATCATATGTTGAATGGTGTTTAGGTGCAATAACTTTATTTTAGTGGAGATATGGAATTTTTTTTTATTATTTAAGTTGGTGTAACTACAGTAATCCTGTCTAAATATGTCTGTCTCTGCTCAGAGGATATTGAAGCAATTTGAGTAAGAAGAAAAGACTTTTATTAATCACCACTAAAATGAATTAACATAATTAAAACCAACACACCGTCCTTTTCTTTTTGCTGCTCATGTGACTTAAGGAGACATAAGGGAACCTTCAACTGCACACAGGTTCTCTACGCATGACTTCAGAGCCAGTATGCTTTATTATAAATTTGACAAAGTGCAGAGCTAACCTCTGTGTGTATTTATTCAGCTTTGCAGAATCAGTCATAAATTCCTTGCTGTTCTCAAACCTTGATTCACTGCAAGGTCATGACCACGAGCGATGGATTGCAGTCCTACATTTGTAATTATTACTGTTATATATTATTTGTCCAGGACATGAGAACAAGCTGGCTGTTGGAAAGAAAGCACTGATAATCTCAGTCTACTTCATGCCAAAGTCGTTAATCACAAAACACATTCGTCACATAGGACTTTTAGAGAGAAGAACAGCTATACAGAATATAAATGAAGACAGACTAAACAACATTGTGGTAGTTTTGGTTTTAGGTCTTGAAATGGATATCCTGTATGGTGTATATTCTGTGACCAGTTTTCTTTTGTCATGACAAGACTCTTGCTTTCTTCTTGTTGCTTTTTTTTCCCAGTTAATGTCTATAGCTATGACTTTGAGGGTGCGTTTTAGCAATGCTTCCTTCTACTGATACTTATTTTGCTTAATGGTTTTAGGACCTGATGCGTGTAGTGTCATCCCACCAATTTGTAGTGTTAAAAGTTCCTGTTTGTCAACAGGCAAGACAGGCAATTGCTTAAGGCCCCAGGCTAGTAGGCGGCCCAGAAGGGCTGATACATTTTTATAAGATAATGGTAATGAACGCCTAGGGCACCAACAGACTCCAACAGGCTCTGCTCGTGTTAGCTATAAACTTAAAAAGGATAGACAAAAGTTGCTTGCATGTTTATCATGGATCGAGTAGTTCCACCACCTTGGTCGGTGCTTGTGTCCTCTTTTCTATGAAGGCGTACTTCTGCAATGTAGAAGTGAAGAGCCTACTTTGATCAGCGTACTGTGCCAGGATACTTTGATGCCTCGTTGATGTACGCAGGCTATGCGAAGGGTGGAAATGCAACCTTTCCAATTGACAGTGTCACTGATACACTGATGAGATAAAGTGACGGCATTAGTGGAAGTACTGTAAAGTCTGAAGCAATGGTGATTCATTGTTAAAAGCACATTTTGCACGTTTATGTTACTTCCACAAGTCAAAGACATATTAGCAACCCATCAACGATTTTAATCATCATATTTTATTTCTGTCTCTTGTTCTCGTAGCACCAGTGTCATTAGCATTTCACATATTTAATCTTACAGCATTGTTCATGTTGTCCTTCACAGTTTTAACATGATATCCAAGCAGTGATACCATGCAGCATCACGAATTGATGTACCCATGCCTTGGTATTAAAGTGCTACATTCTTTATAGTGTCTAGATTTCAACCCTCAACGCAATTTTCATACACCACTATTAAATCTACAAGAAAAGACGCCGCTCACACTTTGTACCCATTATAATATACACGCTGCTGAATCCGAGTCAGCCAGCTGTGAAACAAAGTTCATTTTCTCTTTCTCATGTTTTTTTTCTCCTTCTTTTTCTCATTAGCTCTTTTTTTAATGCACACAGCAGGAACCAAGAAAACAAGTAAAAAGAGGGGGTTTGTAATTGAGCGATGGCGTATCGTTTAAAGCGGTGGAGCAGAACCGTCAGTAAATAGCACATTTACGCCTGTATGGTAATAAGTTCATTATACTGTACCAGATAGGAAAAACAAAAGCAGACACAGAGACAACAACAATAAGGAAGCTAAATATGTTTGTTGTGTACAATGTTGTTTGGGACAGCGATTTTTAGGAAAAAAAAAAACTATTCAATTTGTCATTTGTTTAAAACAAATGACAAAGGAATTAAAATTTTCAAGTTGTCATCCAGCGTTTTCATTTCTCGTCCTTTTCATTTAAGGCTTTTGAAAGCGGACTCCTTTCTCGTGCAGTCATATGGTTTGATACGAAATGCATTCTGAAGAAGGATTTTATCTGAGGTTGGCTTGGAGCTGTTTTGATGTTATCAGGATGTTCCTGCTTTTCGGCCCATGCTCAAGATCACAATTGTGATCGGAAATCAAACAGCTGCCCAAGCTGCAAGTTGTTGCATCCTCTGACCTCTAGAGTCTGTAGTTTATAACCTTCAAATTTAAAGTTTCATCCCAAAACTCAATATCATTAACGTTAATATACATGATTATGCAATAGGGTTCATCCCTAATTATGCTTTGTAATTTATTAATCATGATTTTATTGAAATCAAATGATTTTTTTCTTTTGGGGGGCACATACGAACAGCAACAGAAAAGTTGTTGTTCATATTTACACAATTGGAATGCCAAAGCAAGTTCCAGCTAACAAACTATGCGTGATTGAACCATAAATGATATATATTATTCACAGTAATAAAAAAAAATAGATGGATACATTTGATCATGAGGTTACAATGCAACCTTGAAATATTTGCATTAAAAGATAACATACGTTGTGTAAATCTTCTATTTGCTCACTAAAAAGGCTTTCTAAAGAGATTTTCTACTAACACTTTGTCCTCCATGTTACATTTTCTTGTATGTCCCACATGCTGCGTCGAAATTGTAAAGATTCTGTGTAGGAGTTGACACCAGTGTTTATCTAAAAGTTGGAAAATAGCAAGAACACTTGATTATCTAATGAACGCTTGTAGAACCTATTAGAAACCGATTTTTCCTTTAAGTGCTTTAACACCCCGAGCATTTGTTCGCTGTCAGAGTGAACAGAATTACACATAAGAAAAAAGACAAACAACAACAGATCTTCTTTCTTTTTTTTTTTTTTTTTGGCAACGCACAAGGTGGCACATCCCAGCAGGAACCCTAACGCTGGTGTAATTCATAGCATTGATTTACAATGTAATAGCTTTAAGCAACAATACAGCATTTTTAAGGATGTTTTTCGTTTGAGAAATTAAAGGAGTTCCTGGGAGGCTAGTTTGTCAGACGTGAAGAAGGCAAAACCTTCTATGGTTTCGGTATCTAAACACTAGTGAAACGCTGGGATAAATGCATTACTGTAGCGGGGGATTATATGGGGAAATAATACTGCACAATTAAACATCCTGCATTGACCTGAATGCCCCTCATCTTATCCAATATTTTTAAGAAGTCATATTTGCAACAATGTGTTTGGGTCTTTTATTCAATGATATCCAGATGTCCTGTAGCCACGGTTGGTTCAACAACATTTTTATCAAAGTAATTTTAATTTTCATCAACAACCTAATATCAATAGTGTCCCAATTCATGTAACATTGCCACAATGTTTTGCCAACCAAAAATCCCTTGACCTTTTCAGACTCATCCTGCAGGGTGAGTGCACCTGAAACTGAGACGAGATATCAGTATTGTTTTAAAAAATGGAAAGAAAGGAGGGGGTGATGCTGCGTAATAATATCACAACTGTTGGGTTTTGATAATTATTTGTTATTGGACGTACATAACGTATAGTGTATTAGTAACGACTTCTTAGCACAATGTGGTCTAGTTTAAGGATTGCATTTAAACGTGTAGTGGCTTTGAAATCCTGTGGATCGGAGCAAATTAAATAATTTCCTTCGCATCACTGTTGCTCTTCTGCAAAATCAATAAGGGTTTGGCGAGCAGTTGTGGTCGTCATTTACTGCTCGCAACGCGGCCCGCAGCGCGTCCTTAGAAGCTTCTAGAGAGAGAGGAGGCAAGTCAAAGAATGTGCTGATTAAGAGTTTCCCCCAATAGCCGCGCTCGTGACCCGACTTTCAATTAAACAGGAAGAGCAAGAAGAACTGGCCTTTTAAAGAGCCGCAGCGGCTATGCAAATACAAATACGAGTGGCGCGCTTCTCGTCCAGACGATGCATCATCTTCTGCAATCCATTTAGTTTCGTGATGGATCCAGTACTCACGAGCCAACCTTTAAAAGCCAAGATGATGGATTAAAACCATGCCGTGATAACTAATTCATGCGAGGATGTTAGAAAGGTTTATGAAATCTCCCTAATGCCTTCATGGAGGTTTAATATATGGAAACAGAGTGAACAAAAGGGATTGAGTGAAAGCAGGAGCCTGTCCAGGTTGATGTCTTAATTGAGTAATGTCTTCAAGCACGAATATTCAGCAATGAGAATATACAGTACACATACGATTCGAGACAGGGTGCATTAAGTAGTTTTATGATGTATTAGAACAAAGTCCATGATGTAACCATGGCAAGGCATCAGTAAGACACAAGAAAAGAAGACACATTTGCCCTTTGACCTTCGTACACACAGTCTGGGTGTCTATTTACAGAAAAACGATTGACTTTGATGGCTTTAATGATTTTTGTAACATTTTCCATACAGACATTTTTATTGACCTCTTACTTTTCTGATAACGACTGATTATCTGTCGTTTAATTGCAGTTTTTTTTTTTTATACAAACATCTACAGTACCTAGAGCTGCCAAAAGGAGGCACTTGATGCTCCAACCCGAATGGCAAAATGGCATAACGAGTGGCGGGCTCACTTAAAACAGCGGCCCTAAACATACACCCATATCACATAAAAAAAAGATTGGCAAAAAGAAAAAAAAATTAATAAATAAATAAGGAAGAAGAATCCCATCAATCCATCAAGCTGACAACATTACAGTAGACTTGCACGGAAAGGCGGGATATACAAGCTCGAGTGTAAACAACGCACTGTAAGCTGAAATACAAAAAACTAAAGAAACAAAGTATACACTTGGATTAAGCGCTTGAGGTCAGTTTAAGAAAGTTCACATTGCGTAGGCGAATTC
The DNA here is from genome assembly GCF_024256425.1 of Clarias gariepinus. Taxonomy (NCBI): domain Eukaryota; kingdom Metazoa; phylum Chordata; class Actinopteri; order Siluriformes; family Clariidae; genus Clarias; species Clarias gariepinus. The sequence goes on along the minus strand of NC_071116.1, from coordinate 2,922,410 downwards.
GGACATGTCCGCGTCCCTTCCCTTTCCATCGATATGTAAACATCACATGATCTGCATCTGGCATGCAAAATGAGTCTTAAACACAAGTTAAAAGGTTCACACTGTAGAACTAAAAGAGGGAAGTTCAATGAAGGGAAGGTTTAATGATTGAATCATTTCAGGAAAGATTTTGTGTTTTTCTTTTATTTTTTTATGGGAGAACTGTCACTGCAATCCAGCTACTCCAACAAAATCGGTGGGAAAAAAATTCAATTGTTGAATCCTTGTGATCAAATCAAAATCGGTCTATGTTCTAAGAAAATTGTCCGTTCTGACTGGGTGGGAAGGTCAAAAACTTGTCCCCCATTAATCATAGGAACACTTGTGTATCTTATGTATTCCGAACAAGGAAGATAGAGAGAGAGAGAGATGGCAAAGTTGGAAAGTTGGAAAATGCCCAAAAATTGGGAAAAGTTACATACAAATCCAAAACAAAAAAAGTTGAAAAGATGTGACCAAGAAGTCCTGATTGTCATGGAATGACATTCAAAGGAGAGAAAAGTTTCTCAAAAAAGTCCACAAAACATCCACAACTTAACCATGGGAATGGAATCCTGATTGTCATGGAACATGTCCGGAGAAGCGTGTCGCTATGAAACAACTGGCTCAGTACAACATACAAAACGCGTTCCTCATTAGAAAATACCTCCATGTTCCATGTCATCCAAGCAATGAAGGTTTCCAGTGGAACAGTTGGTTCCTGGCAAGGTTCACTGAAAAGGTTTATTCTCAAACATGAGTGAGCATTCGCTTCTGCAGCGGCTTCGTCAGGTCCGAGTTCTGCGATGACGACTGTGAGTGGTGCGTCGAGGACGAAGCCGAGGCCTTGCTGGCTTTGTCGAAGTAACTGCTCGCGCTGCTATCACATGGGGCATCCTGGAAGGATCCGGAATCGCTGAGTTCACGCTCGCACAGCTCAATGGAGCTGGAGCCCATGGCCAGCACAAAACGGCCACCGTAGTCGTACAGTCGGTGGTTAGGTGCAGCTCCCAGTGTGGAGTAGATGTTAGTGAAGGACATGCCCGTGGGGACTCGCTGTTTACCCAGCGTTGCTGCTCCGGATGGATTGCGAACTTCAGCTGACGTAGTGGCGCTGTGCTCCTTAAAGGTGTTTACGCTGTAGTAGCCATTGGTCGGATCCTGAAAACATACATTATTATTATTATTATTATTATTATTAGTCACACATAATTATTTTTTAAAATCTCAATTGACATTTTACCATTTTATATAAAAATATAAAAAGTACATTTTAATAATAAATTTTCTGGTTCAATTTTTACAATTTAAAATTAAGTTACATTTTAGTACAATTTAGAGAAAGGCCTTCTGCGTTAATCTAAAACTGTGCCAATTAAGTTGTGATGTAAGTCAAAATGTATATATTTCAAAGTGTTATCACACATCAGTTTTTAATGCAAATATAATTACTAAAAATAGTTTTTTTTACAATTTATAATTTTGTATGATTTTGTTATTTAATTATTTATTGTAATATTGTAAATTATTCATATTAAATATGAATATAAAATTAGAAATGTGAATATTTATTCATCACAATATCAATATTGTATCTTGATATCAACCAGCCCTTCTGACTACTCATCTTCTACCTAACATTCAATCTTTCCTCTGACTTTCCAGCGACGTTTGTGGTAGCTCCATCCCCACCGACGACACACACCGTCATGTGTTCTACTAAAGGTTGTCTATTCACTGCCTTTTTTCCAGCCCAAAAATAAGCTGCATGCATTTATTTACACACACTCGAAGCCAAGGTCAATTTTGAGCAAAGCTAATTATACTCTGTGTGACATGAAAATTAGGGAACAGACTTAAAAGTGCTTTGAGTTAAAAAGATTACATGGTTTAGGCGTGTGAGACGGTCAAATCTGGTTATAGGCTAATTAAACATGTCTTGATGACTCTTTTTGAGAATTAGTGCTCCTAAAAACAAAATGATATCCTTTTAAATTTATTTCGGTTTTGTAAATTATTATAATTTATGAATATGTTTTTTATCAAATACTTTAGGAAAGGAGATGTTTTTCTGTACAAAGTGTATGTTGGGGTGGAACTATAGCGGAAGACTACGAGTCTTCGTTTTCTTCCTAATCTGGTCGCTTCCTACATCATACTCCAGCTAGCATCTTAAGAAAGTTAATGCTGACACATCCCTCCTCTAAAACATTTATTTTGAATTGCAGTTCAGCATAACATGCTTCATTTCCACTTTGACTACGCAAAGAGCTTTCCGTCATCTCCTGCAGGCGTGGACTCAGAAGGGCATCACAATTAGCTCGTGTCAATGGGATTGAAAAGTGAGATTATTTCCCCTCCGACCCTAATAGCATGGGGATCCTTTTTTTTTCTTTTCTTTTTTTTACTCAGGACAAAAACTGTGGTGTTGACGATCTCTTGATATGTTCTTTCATCACTAACTTTTTTTTTCCATACAGGCCTTTGAAAATGCAGGATCTTTGAAAACAATGCTAACAGGTGTTAGCGGGTGAACCTCTATCAGTACAGGCGTCTTACAGGCATTAGCACTGTCCTAGTTGTCCAATGTACGATTTATCAAACACAGCAATAAGCTATGATTTAAAGTTCTTCTTGCGTACGTGATAAATTAACAAACTGTGTTGTACAGTGAGCTGTTTTTACCGAGTGAAGTTTAAAAGAAGTTAGCTGCTGATTCATGATCAGTGTATCTGCCTACCTAATAAAGTCGGCACTAATAAACTGTTAAGTAAAAGCACTCGAGGGCAAAGTTCGCTCAGTTTGTAATACTTCGTTTAAAAAAATATTATGATTTTTATTACATTCAAGTGTTGAAAGCTTTTCAGGATTTTGAATGAAGCCTGGAGCAAATATTAATTTGCTTTTCATTAAATGGACTGCGCAGACACAGGAGCAGCATGACCCCTATTACCTCCCAATTTAACCTAAGGGGGTTAAAAAAACTACACTTCAGCACTTCATCCCAGCTCTTCACAAGCACTTTGATTTTAATTTGTTTGCAGACCAGAATAAATCTTGTGCTTTAAGATATTTAAAAAGAGATAGTACTGACTTCTTTCTCTCTACAAGAGCAACTGACACATTTATCAACGAAGGACTAAAAATTACATATCAACAATAGAAGATGTGGATAAGCTACTGTCTGTGAAAATGAAAACAAAAAACAGACAAATATAAAAACAAGCAACAGGTTAGTGACTTGGCTTTGACCAGTTAATCAACGTCGCCTAGATCAGTAACCCGGAAAAGGCTTGGCTTAGATCTGTGATTCAAGGAAGACGGTTGACTGGGGAACAACTTTACTTTAATTGGTACTGTACTTGAGAAACAACTGCTTTAGGTCTGCAGTCTCTAAAAAGACTCCGCTTAGATCGGTGACTCAGAGAAGATTCTGCATAGATTGGTGACACGCCGGTGACTCTGCTTAGATCGGTGACTCAGCGGTGACTCTGAATCTTTAAAAACAGAGAGATTGGTGACTCAGAGAAGACTCTGCTTAGATCAGTGACTCGGAATCAACTCTTAGATCAGTGACTCGGAGGAGACTCTGCATGGATCAGTTACTCTGGGAAGACTCTGCTTAGATTGATGACTTAGTTAAATTGCTTAGATCAGTGACTCGGAGAAGACTCTGCTTGGATCAGTGACTCGGAGGAGACTCTGCTTAGATCAGTGACTCGGAGGAGACTCTGCTTAGATCAGTGACTCGGAGGAGACTCTGCTTAGATCTCTGACTCGCAATCGACTCTGCTTAGATCTCAGACTCTGGACCTGTCCGACTCATCCTGGTGCCCCGTTTCTGGTTGGAGATCTCATCACATGGCCCCGTCTGTGCGCCTAGTGTCTGGGCATGGTTTCATGCTACCATAATGACGGTTCTGGCCTGAGAACTTGACCTGGCTGCAGTTGCTCGATACTGTAGTTCAGGATTGGAATTTCCTATCTAAGTATTTAAGTCTACCTACGCCTCCAATAACTACCTGGACTCCATATTAACATCAATTAACATCAACTGCTATAGCTGAACTGCCTGCAACCTAACACACAGTATGAATGCAGATCAATTCCTGCTTTCTGTTTCACCCAGATGAGGATGGGTTCCCTGTTGAGTCCGGTTCCTCTCAAGGTTTCTTCCTATTACCATCTCAGGGAGTTTTTCCTCTTATATATAGTGTTACGATGACGTTGCTTAGATTGGTGACTTGAAGAAAAGTCTGCGTAAATCGATGATGTAGAGGCAATTCTACTAATTCTACTCTGTAATACAGAGACGCCTCTGCTTAGATCTGTGTTAATTTATTGACTCCGAGACGTTTCCTCTTAGATTGATAACTCTGAGACGACTCCGCCTAGACCCGTGACTCGAGGACAGATCCGCTTGGATTGGCAGCTCAGAGATAAATTTTCAGATCAGTGACAAATGACCCTGTGCTTAATGAAGATGGACGAGTGCGAGCAGATCATAGGTTTACCTTAATGTGCTGGAACTCCTCCTCCTCTTCCTGTAGAACCTCCAGTTGCTTTAAAACAGACTCCTGCTGAAACTCTCCACGCTCCATCTTTGGCCAAAAAAAAGAAAGATTTAGGGGAAAGAAAACAAAAAGAGAGACAATGGAAGAAAAAAATAGAAGAGATAAAGAGAGAGTTGAAGGGTCAAAGAGAAAAAAAAAAGAAAAGAGTGCAAACAATATGGAGGCAAAGGGAGAGAAACAGAGACAGACATGGAGGTAATGGCCAGAAGGTGGAAGATAAAGTGGGGGATGATGGCACTAAGCATGCTGTGTTTCAGTATTTTGTTTATTGAAACAGCTCCATGAGCTTTTTTGCTCAAATCGACCAGATTTTCTCAGCAGGAAGTGAACGCTAAGGGAAAAAGGGAACTGGCAGGACTCACCATCATCTGCTTCACGCCCGCATGCTCCTCCGTCTCCCTCGCCGCATTATGATCCTTGTGAACGATCTCCACCCGGATGTCATTTTTTGCCGAGACGACCCCTTTGAGACCTGAAAGACAGCACAGTGATTAGTCAGAGCCATGAAGCTTCAAAAGCCCCGGCCTCCCAAATTCCCGCTGAATGTCTAGCAGTACATCACAGTGCTCTACTTAAGCCATTACAGCAGTGTGCACTGAACTGTTCCCTAAACGGGGAAAAAAAAAAAAAAAAGCAAACAAGTGAGAAAAGAGCATGAGACTGGATCTTACTTTCGGGTTTAATTGTGTTCGAGAGTTCTCTCTGGCGAGCAGAGAGCGAGACGGGCAGTGAGGACATTACCAGGTGCATGTCTTCTGTGGCACAACAACACAATACAACATAACAAACATGCAAATAAATAGGAGAGGGTCAGAAGGGGTCAAAATAATACCACAAGGCCTGTATAATTCTTATGGATCCTGAAAGACCGGGGCTGTGTCTCAAATCAAACACGACCATCTACATACAAAGAATACACTGTAGAGCAATATTTTTACTTAAACATGACTTGTATAAAAAAAAAAACAAGATAAGATTGTTAACCAGAAGAGTAGAAGATAAAACATATAAAAAAGTTTTCAGTTTCAGTAAAAGACCTTAATTTCCAGAACTTTGCTTCATACATAAGTACAGAACATAAGGGGTTAATATTTTGCCGTACAGCCTGATTCAAATCATGTAGAACAAAAAACCCAACACAGCACCTCTCTAAGGACATGTTCTCAAATGGAGGTGAGGACTAGCTCTGCACCCATTTATCAGCCCGAGGGATAGGAGGAAGGATAGGAGCTTGAGCTGGAGCACTTACTCCTCTGCAGGCGAGCACAGCAGAAAGCCCCCAGGGTCCCCATGAGGACGATGAGCGCCAGGAAAGCTCCCACTGTGACCCCGATGATGACGGCCAAGCGCAGGGACCCTATGGAGGACACACAGAGCCCCGAGGGGGATAATCAGTAAAGACAAACAAAGCAAACACTGAATCTGCAGTCCATCCGTCACAAAAGACAGAATCATGGCGAGGATTTCTTAACATCAGCTTCAGGGGAATCCTACAGGGAGAGTCACTCGCTTCTCATGAAATGAAGCTAATAAATGAAAATGGGGCAGGATCTGAATGAGAAAGCTGCATCTAATTCCACATAAATATTTCACAGGACTCATAAATTTAAACAAAAAAAGCGATTTGGGGCAAATGAAATTAGATTACAAAATGAAAGATGGGAGAGTCATTATTGATTGTTCAGACTTAAATCATTGACATTTACCCAAGAAAAGGAGCTTACCAGGGACTCGTCACCCTCGTACTTAAAATAATCCAAACATTGTGCCTAATCACTCCAGGACAGGGAATTAATTAAACCCTCTCTCTGTAGACACATACTGATACACACCTTGTTCCTTGAGGCGAATGATCTCGGTGTCGGAGCCAAAACTGTTCCAGGCCGTGCAGTTGTAAATGGTCTGGAAGTCGGCGGGGACAATGTTGCTCATGGTCAAGGTGGAGATGACGCCTTCCTCCGTGCTCACCGTCTCCACCGTGTACCTCCCTGATGTCCCCGACTCCAGCACAGTCTCCTTCCAAGACCAGGCCTGGAACAGATTTAGGGTTTTTTTAGTTGTAAAGACTTTCTCATGCATCTCTAAGTTAGTCACAGACTCTTCTCCCCTGTCCTGTAGATCCTGACCAACTGCTTGTATTACTGTCTGAAGCAACAGGCATTGATAATAGATAGATAGCTAAAACATAAAATCTGTAAAAAGAACAATATAAATATGTGCGAAGATCGCTGAGTTAGACTGAATAGAAACTACGGAAATTTGAAATATGCAGTGAATAGCCATTGAAAATGACAGCAATGCCAAAGAGAATGGGGCAAGCCTGCGGTAGTGCTGGTCAATGCAAAAAAAAAAAAAAAAGGTACATAATGAGTATATAAATAAATAAATATGACTGTAAAAAGTGAGTATGCTATGACGGAAAGCAACATGTTTAACTGAGGAAGTGTATTGATAGAGTGACTTTCTGCCCAAGAATTCCAGCTCCATCCCAGGCAAGTAAAAAGGTGTTAAAGTTGCGGCTCTGGGAACCAAGGATTTCCTGAGTTTCCTCGGTAAAGCAGCCCTGTGAAAGAGGTCTAACCCTGAACATGATTTTCTATGTGCAAGTGACCGGTCTGATGAATAATGTTTTGTTCAAGGTCCTCTTTTCCAGCACTAGCTCCAGCAAGTCCAGCTTAAAGCCAACCACAGATTCTGCTCTCCTGACCACCTTGTTCATCTCTGCATTTAAGGTTTACAGTAGATGTACACGGTGCTTTATAACTGTGGTCTTATTAAAGACTTCAATTAAGGCATTAAATGGTTCATCAGTCTTATGGGCTTTTTAAATAAGTGAGATCAAACTGTAGCATTTAGATACAGTTAATGATTATAAATGTGTTTTAATGGCTTCACAAATAACGTTTCACCAACTACTGAACATGAGGCACTAAAGCGTGTAGAGTATGTGGAGAGAGTGTGTGTGTGAAAGGCAACATTAAAGCATCTGAAGTGAGCAATTCAGTGTAAGTATGTGGGAATGTATGTATATCTTTACACTTTATGTTTTATTTTATTTTCCTACACTATTAGTATTTTATTACTATTTTATCAGTACCTTTTTTTTACCTTATGCCTCAATTTCGTTGTGGCACTAAAAGGAATCTGAATCTGAATGTGTGACGTCTTGGGGAGGGGAAAGGTAATAGGATATTTTAACATCCTGTCCCCAGGTACAGTGCATCACACCTGAACAAACCCCTGTGGCTAAATGCTAACACAGCTAGCTTGGACACACAGCATTAAATATTTAATTAGTGATCATTATCCCACACACCGAGTGCTCCTCGAGAGGCCGAACACACACTTTCTTTTGCGGCTCGTTAATCCTGGATGATAAAGTTGTTGGCGATTCAGAGGGCCGTGTGCCGCATCATCACCTTTATCTAGCTTTACTAACTACATCTACAGCCAACTACAGCTCTTACTTAAACAACTCATCTTCTTTTCTCTGCAACCAACAGACGGAAAGATTCAATAAAGGAGATGCTGTGATGTTCGGAATTCATTCATCAGGCCTCATGATTGCAGGCTCTACCTCCCTCTCACTCACTTTTTTCTTCTGCTTGAATATTGCAGTGAGGATTCCCACTTCTTCATTCCTTTTTACAAGCATGTATTTCCTACCTTCTTGCCTTTCCTTTCTCACATTTTCCTTCACTTCCAGGAGATACCTGTATTCCTTCTTTCTTTCTTTATTCATTATTTCCTTTCCATATGTAACCTATTTTTAGTCGTCTAATTCTTCCCATTCTTCCTTGCTTCTGACCATCCCTTCATTTACCTATTTAGCCACTTTACTTCCATTACTTCCTTCCAGCAAGTATACAGTATGTCCTATGTTCTTCATTTCTTTGTCTCTTCTTTCTTTCCATTTTGTGACCCTTCCAGTACAGTATGTATTTTCCCTACACATATGTGGCTTTCATCCATTCCTTCCCTTCTTCCTCCCATTCTTACTTGCTTCTGCCTATACTTCTATCCTTAATTTCCCACTAAAACTAGTTTTCTGTCTTTCTTCACCTTCCTTTGTAACAGAAGGCAGATGCTTTTATCCTCTCAGTTTCTAATCACAGCATGAAAGAACAAAAGCTGCCGCTCTGTAGTTCTGTCTTGTAGTCAATGTAACATTTCTGTCTGCATCAGTGTACTTTTTTTTAAACACAAGCAGAGAGAGAGAAAGAGAGAGAGATGGAAAAGGGCACTCACAATGCGGTCTGGAGGAGGAGTGCTGCGGATGAAGCACTTGATCTGTCCTTTCTCTCCGTATAGAGCCTGCTGCGTCTGGGTGCTGGAGATAGTGGGAGGGCCTGAAAGCGTGACAAACAGTCAATACACACACCGCAGAAATGTAGCACATTTACTTCTGTTTATTTCTCAGACCATTAGCTATAAACATTCGTTTTCTAATAAAGCCAAAGCAGCAACTTGTTGCTGACAAAATTATTTAACTGTCAGTTTATGATAACTGACACTGGAGACTCCTTCCATAAAAACTGTCTATAAAAAGAAAAAAACTTAATTTCAACAATTAGACTAGTAATAGTAGTAATTGAGCCCCTGTAATTGAGCTGTTACCATAGAAACACACCTTTAAAGGTCATGGGTTAAGGTTATCATTTCAAATCCCATAAAGCCATAGAGCAAAGAAATCTCAGAAATGAATAAAAATGTAAATGTGGAACTTTGCTTGTGCTTATGTCGGTATGCAGCTCAGCAAATATCAGCAGATTTCCCATTTAATCCATAATTGGATTAAAATCTACCATTCACACACACACACACACACACACACACACACACACCAGTGAGCTCCCACAGAGGCCTGCTCGATTCTGTTACAGGAAAAAAAAAAAGTGTGAAACAAATGTCCTTCCTCCTCCACTTCTTAATTACACATGGCTGCCGAGCCACAGGGATGCGTGAGATAGAGTCCCGCTCTTATTCAGCAGCGCCACTGCGTTCCGATCGACTCGGCCTGGGGAGCCGAACAAAATCAGACGGAGGGGATCAGCTCCATAAACGAGTGCTATAATTAAACCCTTTATCTCATGGCCTCAGCCTGAGAGCTGCTTCTAAACATCTGAACATCACATAGAGGGAGCGAGAGAGCGAGAGAGAGAGAGAGAGAGAGAGGGTGGGATGAAGGATGTGCAAATTTATTGCTTGTGAATGGCAAACAGGAAGTCACGTCTCTCCCATATGCACTGAGAAACAAATTAATAACAACGTCCTATAATAATGTCCTTTTCATTTACATCCTGCCCGTTCGTACAAGGAAAGGAAAGAGAAAATTCAAAGTGTGTGTTTTGACCCGATGCTAATCACATGCTGATGCTAATTCTGTCTTACTCAGCAGTGTTTTCCTTTATGCTAGGAGGCTAACAGCTAACACACTAATGTTATGATCTGTACTGTACTTCAGTACCCAGATAGCACAGGTACGTCGCGGAGGCGTCTGCTAAAGAGCGTATCATCTGGTAAACATCGCGTTCGTTTTTTTATATTCCTATTTTGAACGTCTGTAGATCTCCTGTTTGAGCTGTTAATTGATACATCATCTTTACGTCTATACGACGTCTACAATTTTTAATCCAGATATTTAATCCAGTTTGTTGAAAAGACAAACGTTTGGCTGTATTACGATCTCTGTTTTTTTTCACAGCAGTTTGTGAGTGAAAGTGTCCTGTCTGCATCTGACTTCAGGAGTTTCCTGACCAACCGTCTCTAACGGTCATATTTAAAAGTCATAACGTACAGTTATAAAGTACAAAACATTTGTGTTGGTGTTTTTTTTCTTTCTATAATTAATACTTATTTGTGGTGTTTTATGTTTTGTACATCTTTTCAAATTGAAACCTCATTTGTAAGTTGCTGCTGGTGTAAAACATTTAAATATAAAATAAAAATCTCCATTTTATCCCATTTGTCTTATGCCTCCTTTCTTCACTTAATTATAATTAACCCAGGGTATTTAATTAAAATAATGGGAGGGGGGTGTTTTAATAAAACGACGTCTATCCGACATGAATCAGAGATTTGGCAGGCGTATGAACATCTGATTAACATCGTCTTTCATTCGATGTTCATTACATCGTAATTCATTTACATCTTTAATACGTAGGCTAAGTGTCGTTCTAACATCTGGCACGGATGTCTTGGCGACGTCTGCTGGATAAACAATCTCCGCGACGTGTGTGTGCTATCTAGGTATATTCTTTCAGTTCTGGAATATAACACTCATTACACACAAACACACACTAATGACTAAGAATCCATTTCACTAATATAGCCACATTACAAACCCAGAATAGCTAATTCTAACTGTTCTTAATTCTGCATTTTCTTGCACTCAAGGAGTCAAAAATAAATATTTAAAGGTTTAAAAGCCTGACACAGTATAACAAGTTGGCTCAAATAATAAGCAGATCGTTCGTTTGCTGACAGAACTGAAAGTGTCTCAACCTTGTAAGGTCCACACACGCTCAAAAAGTGCGAAGGCATCGACACCAGATAAAGAATTTATAAAGCATTAAAGCCACTTATTGCCTCACTAAGGAAAGAGTCAGGTTATTGCTGGAGCTCAAGGGTGCTGGAGCTTCTATCAAAATCTAAACCATACGATCTCGAGCCGCCAGCCTTTTTCATCTGATTGAATAAGCAAAGCCATATCTGATGCTAAAACCTGCCCTTTCGCAAAGCATGCACAAACACAGCATTTCATATGTATGTATATATATATATATATATATATATATATATATATATATATATATATATATACTTTTTTTTTCGGCCCCAGGACACCTTGCTGGAATTTCCAACACGATCCATCCCGGGGATTTTATGACCTGCATCTATGGAACACATGGAACAGTCGATACTTTCGGATCAATGACATCATCCTCCAGGCAGGGGGCACAACTTCATCAAAATTCTGCTCATCATTTATCGATTATGCCAAAGGAACGACAGGATTCAGAACAGATTCTAGTGCTTTTATCCGCAGGCCTTTCATAAACATCACACAGTGTGCGAACAAAATCTCACTTCGTAGTCTGGTAAAAAAAAAAAACTGTCTTAATTTAATGGAAGATTACATCATGTTCATTATGTTACAGTTATTGTGTAATGGAGATGGGAGGAAAAAAACAGTCTAATCAGTGCAACGTTGTAATTTTTATGTGTGGCGATTCATTAATCGCTACACTAAGTCCAAAATGTATTTTTTTTCTTTTTTTTACTTTTAAATGTTTGCATTTGATAAAGTGCATTTTCATTAGTGATCATTTTCAAAAGTCATATTTCCTCAATAATCCCACATGTGGTGTGCCCTAAACTAGCCACACACTGGCACATATTGGTCTGGAGGTAACAAATGATCTATTAAATTTGTTTACAATTATAATAAAGTATGAAATTAAAAAATGATATCGCACTGAAAGATTTAAAAAAATTGTGATACATACTGAATCACTATACAAATCAAATCGACACAGGTATGTGTGGAATAATAAGGTATCGGGTCATTCCTGGTGGTACTTTTTACAAATGCATCTCTATCTAACACAGAACCTCCTACAGTGTAACCGCTGTGTCGTAAAGAGAGATGCTCATACAGTATTTAAGAAAGGAGTCCCCAGTCTCAGGGTGCAGTTATTTTAGGTATATTCACTTCAAGATTTAAAAAAATAAATGTTTTCCAACATTAATGTTGTAATTATAGAAACTATAGAAATGATACATTATGTACATTACTGTCAGATATTTAAAAAAAAACTAATCAACACCTTCAGACCAATCAGAATCCGAATTCAGAACGGTATAAGTGAATGTAAGCGGTGCTGACAGTCCTGCTGAAAGTTACAGTCGATCTGCTCCATGTGTCATCGGCTTTCCCGAGCACTGAGGGTGAGATTACGGATCTATTTACCGTTCACTGTAAGAGTCACCACCTTTTCCCCGACTCCGACTCGAGGAACCACGGCTCGGCAGACGTATTTCCCAGCATCCTCCTGTTTTACCGCCCTCAAGGTCAGCGTGTTCTCGTTGCTGAGCACCTAAATGGAAAGCAGGCCGTGTGAACACATTTTCTTCCACATTTGTCTCACTTCATTAGCAAAACTTTGTAGACACCCCGAGTTTTCAAAATAGACCGTGTGAGATCTGCTAACATTCACATGTTGCTGAATCTGGCAGTGTAAAGAGTCAATCATCATGCCGAATATTTTGGGAGGGGTATTGGAGGTTTTATGGATTGCGCATTTGTGAGTGCACACATTTCTAAACTTGTTAATGAGCATTTTAAGAAGAGTCACGACACCTATTTTTAACAATTCTGAAGTTTAATTAGCTGTAATTGTTCAACAACGCTGAGATGGAGTGAGCGTACCACGCCATAGCCACGTTTCATCCACACGATAGTGAGTGAGGGATTTCCCATCCAGGCGCAGGTAAAGACGGCATCCGAGCCCAAATCCACCTGCAGGGACTGAGGTTCGGCCGCAAGACGAGGCCCGACTGCAGGCATCACAACGACAAGTCAAATCAAAAAAAGGTCAAAAAAAAAGATAGGTGATGTACGTAAGACGGAATGGTACAGTAAATGTCCAACTCACAGTAGACGTCGACGTTGCGGCTGATGTTGGTGCTCCCGAGCACATTGGTGACCTCGCAGGAAACCGGCTCGGTGAAGAATGAGTGATCCACAGCCACCTCGTATGTCTCTCCTACAGCCTCCCGGATCACACTGCCGCCTTTAGCCCATCTATAGTGACACCAAGGGAAAACAATTAAACATACTTAGGATGACATCAAAGAAGCTTGAGTTTTTCAATGGGGGGATTTTAATACATTTGACCTATTTATGCCTTTCATGTTTTCTTGCCATCAACAAAGCAGGAAGAGAATAATAGGTAGACGTTACTGATCCATTTACACCTCCAATGGAGTATTAAAGAAATAGACCTTGGCCAAGTTGGAGCATCAAAGGAAAGGAATGGATGTAATTAACAGCAGAGTACAGCATCTTATTTTAATAAGATGAAATAAATCAAGTTGAATTCTTTTAGGATTTGATCCACACATCTTAAAGGTAAACTTAAAATTGACTTAAAAAAGAGTCACATAGGAGGTATTGGTCACGAAGGGGAATGTCTTAAGGTTTATATTAGCAAACAATGATAAGCTAAGCAAGCACTCCAGAGTGACACAACAGAAATGTCTAATAGAAGGCTCAACTGTGACTAAATGCGAACAAAAATGTGTACTTTCACTTATTAGGGGGCAGTGCTGAGGCACTGAGTTACGGATCAGAAGGTCAGTGCTTCCAGGTTGCCATCATTGAGCCCTTGAGCAAGGCCCCTAACCCTATTTGCTTCAGGAGTGCTCGGTCATGGTTAACCCTCCGCTTCGACACCTGTTGCGCTGGGATATGCGAAGAAGAAAGTTCACTATGCAGTAATGCCCCACCAAAGTACAAACACCTAACCAAGGCTATGTTTCGGATTCTGCTTAAGTGACGGGTGCGGTGCTGTGAAGAGACGTGCTGAGTGTACGCAGCTTCATTGTCGAAAAGATCCCGTCTATCTGCAAACCTTTAAATTAGACTCCAATGCAGAAGAGAGAAAGTAATTGCGCTCTGTAAGAGACTCACGGCTCACCAACCCTTTCCTTCTGCAATGGGAAAGAAACACACCGGGTGGTACATGCTCTGTCCCTGAGGCTCCACACACGAAAATAAGCACTGAGACGAGGCGATGCGAGGCACAGCCAGGCCCACCCATGGCATGTCTTAAACCCTGTTCACATCAGGGTTTGATTATTTCTTTTCCCTTTAGTGCCTTCTGGTGCGACGAGAAAAGAAACAATAGACGAGGAGTTTCACTTTGCGACAAATTTTGTTGAGGAAAACAATCAAAAACCTGAAGAGACGAGAAACAAACCTTATTTAAGCATTTACACGGCACTGCGCTCTGCAAAAACACACTGCCAATATGATAAAAAATATAAAACATGAAAAATATTACTGCAATCTGGAATCAAAGATGGAGAAAGAAGCAGGTTTTTCTTATGTTACTTTTTCTTTTTTAAATAGGTAGAGATGAACAAACTCAAAAACTTTAATGTTTAAAATATATCTTTATATTTACCCAGAATTTCCACCAAACAACGTAGGGAAAATGTGTTTATTTGTAAACTATTTGTAAATTTCATTTAAACAAAATGTTGTATTTTATTTAAACATAATATTATATACAACATTTTGCTGTATATGCGATTTTGTATTAACTTTTACTTACAAGCATTTTGTTAATTTTTATATACTGTAGATTATTAGATGTTGTTGGTCTTTCGGCTGCTCCCGGCAAGGGGTCGCCACAGCGGAATACCCAGTCCGCACTACAACTTGGCACAGGTTTTACGCCGGATGCCCTTCCTGACGCAATCCCCCCATTTTATCTGGGCTTGGGACGGCACCGCATCTAGTGGCTAGGATTTAGGCACTGGCTGGGAATCGAACCCGGGCTTTCCGCATGGCAGGCGAAACTCCTACCACTGAGCCACCAGTGCCCACTGTAGATTATTAGATAATAATATTTAATATAACATATGTACTTCGTTGTTATATTGCTCCATTTCAACTTTCCCCTGACGGGCAGACAGAGACTGTTAAGATCCCGGCACTCTGATCCTCTCCTTTTGCTGAGGATTCTTTCTCTCAGTGCCATGAACTGAATCTGGATGCCGTGGTGGGGAGAGCTTTCGTTTCCTGCTGTTACTGAGACCGAGGTTAAAACTTTCACAGTCGACTTTCTGCTCTGGAGAGAAAGAAACACAGAGCACATCTCAATTTCACACACAGCTGAGTCCGCTGTCTGTCTCTCTTCCTCTGTCTGTCTGCCTGTCTGTTTTTCTCTGTCTGACCATCGTTCTCTGTCTGTCTGCCCCTCAGTCTGTCTGCTTGCCTGCTTGTCATTCTGTCTGGCTCTCTGTTTCAGTCTGTCTGTCCATCTTTCAACCAGTCTCCGTCTCTCTGTCTGTCTCTGCCTCACTGACTGTGTCTCTGCATGTGCAACTCTATGGTTGCTTCTCTGTCTCTCAGCCTGTTTCTGGCTTTCTCTTAGCCTGTCTGTCTCTTAGTCTCTGTTTATCACTGCCAGTCCACTTCTCTGTCTGTATATCTTTTCTTCTTCTGTTTCTCTGTTTATTTTTTTTGCCTGTCTCTGTGTCGGTCTCTTTTTCTGTTTATCTGCCTGTTTGTTTGCCTGTCTGTCTTTTCACCTGCCTGTCTGTATTTTATTATTTCTGTCTGTATGTAATTTTGTCTGTATATTTATGTTACTGTATGTGTCTTAAATGCAGATTTGCACACACCATTATTAGATACAGTAGGGAAGAACTTAAAGTTCTGATAAGAACCGGTAATGTTTATCAAGAACTTCACAAACTTTATAAACTGTTAGATTGTGATTTTGTACTACGCCTGGACAACACCTGGACAACACCTGCCAACAAGACACAGCAGCACACACCCTGTTACAGCAGTGCAGCCAGAAACAAGAACATTCAAAGCAGATATGGGGTAAGAAAGGTGGGCTACATGCTAGGCTAAAGGCTAGAGCTATGCATCCACTGCTACCTAGCCTGCTTCTAGCAAATGTCCACTTACTCAAAAACAAGATGGACAAGCTCAGGACCAGGGAATGTTGTGCTTATATTTCCACAAAAGCCTGGCTCTCAGACAAGACATCAGACTCGACTTTTCTGCTAGACATACGCCCAATTCACTGCGGAGGACATACATCAGTCTCAGGCAAAACAAAAGGAGGCTTGCATCTGCTATGCGAGTAGGTGAAAAAAACTGAAAAAGAAAAACAAGTGGCGTAGGGATGAGTTGGTTGGTAAAAAGCACTGTTTAGGGGATATTTATTTTTCAATGGTGAAGTGTAAACCCTTCTATCTACCAAGGGAGTTTATTGTGGTGTTTTTGCTATCTGTTAAATTTTGCTGGAGTCTGATCATGTGGCTATCATTGTTAGTTGTAGACTGCTTTGAGAGTACCAAATGAGATGTGTTTAAAATGGCTGCCACGAGAGGAGATTCTGTGGACTTAAATGAGTACACTACAGCTGTGACTGGCTACATTAGCACATGCACAGAGAACATCATCCCTACAAGACACTTCAAAATGTATACTTTATTGCTAAAAGTATTTATTCACCCATTCAAAACATTTAATTCAGGCATACCAATTACTTTCATGGAGTCAGGAGTATAAAACCAAAAAACTAGGCATGCAGACCATTTCTACCAACATTTATGAAAGCATGGGTCGCTCTCAGAAGCTTAGTAAATTCCAGCATGGTACCATGAAAGGATGCCAGGATGAAAGGATGCGTGCAGCTGAGATGTATTCTCTGAAGTGACAAATCATGCTTCTCTGTTAGGCAGTCTGGGTTGGGTTTGGGTTTGATGGTTGGCAAGGATAATGGTGCTTGTCTGACTGCATTGGGCCAAGTGTAATGTTTGGTGGAGAGGGAAATATGATGAGGTGTTGTTTGTCAAAAGTTGGGCTTGGCCCCTTACAATAGTTCCAGTGAAAGGACCTCTTGATGCTTGAGCATACCAAGACATTTTGGACAAGTTCATGCTCCCAACTTTGTGGGAACAGTTTGAGGGTGACCCTTTCTGTTCCGACATGACTGCATACCAGTGCACAAAGACATGGATAAGTATGTTTGGTGTGAAAGAACTTGACTGACCTCAACCTGATAGAACACCTTTCAGATGCATTAGAGCAGAGACTGCGAGCCAGGCTGTCTCATCCAACATCAGTGTCTGGCCTCTGATGGATTATCATAAAGAAAATGTCATCTTTATGAGTTATTACCTCTGATGGAAATAAACCCGAGACAAACGGCAGGCCCATATAATACCCCTGGGTGGGCACTCAGGGTTTGCTTCTCAGGGCTAGCTGGTATGCTCACTGATATGTACAATCTGTGCCTTGAAAAGGCCTCAATGTCCACATGTTTTAAGTCCAACACCATTGTACATCTCCCTAAGAAAAATACAGTATTCTACCTGAATAATTACAGCTCAGTTGCATTCACATATATTGCAATCGAGTCTTTTGAAAGGTTATAAAAAGCACAATCCCAGCCTCCATAGACCAATTTTAATTTGCATATAGACAAAACTGGTCTACGCTGCTGTTAACACTGACATTTTTACAGCCCTCACACACTTGTAGGGAAAGGATACATATGCAAGAATGCTTTTAATTGATTACAGCTCTGCCCTCAACAGAGTCATCCTAAACACACTCTCAGAAAAGCGCCTTACCCTTGGACTGTCACCCTCTCTCTGTGACCCAATTTCCTGACAAATAGGCCTCAGTCAGTCAGTATAGGGCACAGAACATCTGGTATTAGTATTTTGAGCACAGGGACACCCCTAGGCTGTGTTCTGAGCCCACTGCTGTACACCCTCTGCACACTTGACTGTGTGACCTTCCAGAATCGTAAGGGTTGCAGATGTCATTGAATTGATCTATGGAGGAGAGGAAACATCTTACAAAAAAGAGGTGGCAGGACTAATGTCCTGGTCTCTTTCCTTAAATGTACATAAGACCAAGGAGATGATTTATTGATTCTATGGGGAGGAGAAAGGAACCACATAGCCCAATTTACATTGGTGGTACTGAGGTGGAGAGGGTAAAAACTTTTAAATTCCTCAGAATTAAACAGCAGTGAGGACCTCACATGGTGCCAAGAAATCCCAGCAATGTTGGTACTTCTTAAGAAGGTTGAAGAAATTTGGTGTGTCAACCAAAATTCTCAGAGAATTCTACAAATGTACAGTCAAAAGTGTAATAATCAGATCAATTATAATGTGGTTTGCAAATTGCACTGCTCAGGAACATGATTAAAACTGCTTAGTCTATCTGTGGAGTAGACCTCCCTGTACTTTTAGGACATTTACAAAACCAGCATTCTCAAGAGCGTCCTCAACACAATCTATTTACACTTCTACTGTCTGGAAGATGATACGTCGAGCATGTGACACTTTTCGACCTGTCCTCCCGCTTTTCTACTGTGAGCTCAAGTGGAAACAATCATGAAAAAAGCTGAGACAGAAAGAAGGGCGGCAATACATGCAAGGGCTGGGGCATCAACAGCGCAGCATGCATAGCGAGCTTAAACCAGTTCATCAACAGCGTAGTGTACATAACGAGCAAAAACTGGTGCTTCAACAGTGTAGCGTGCCCAAGATGGTGCATCAACAATGCTTAAGATGGTGCATCATCAGCATTGCAGTTTCACCTTTCTACCATTCCTGAGACGTGGGGTACTGTCCTACTTACTTGGCCCTCACATGTGCAGAAGGGTCCTCATTGGTGGCTTTACAGCAGCAGAGTGCACTCTCTGTGGGCTTTTATGCAGCCTAACTCCTCCATTCCCTAAACGCCCAGCTGGCCTCGTCCAGCCATCTATTGGCACGGCCTCGGCGAGGGCCCTTGTAATACTGACATTTGGGTTGCTTACCCCAACTGGGCACAGGGGCCTCCATGACAAATCCAGCACCTGTTTCTCGTCAACAGCTGGATCGCAATAGCTTGTGCTTGATGTAGATGATTGCACCGTAGCAGCACATGCTGTAGGAGTGGTTCGAACACCTACTTGTGAGTCGAAACTCTGCGCCTGATGCGACATGTGGTTCACCCACCCACCAGTCTTTAACAGGCGGCTCCTGCGTCCCTTCTCCCCGCCGTGCTCTATTAGCATTATTTCCTACAATCACGCTAACACATCGCTAATCTACATATACAAGTTTTGTCTGGACATGTTTTGCATATGAAACGCATGATGATCCAGGACGCCAAGCCTCGCGCCACACTTCAAACCTGTTCAAATATTTATGTAAGCACAAATGTGCATAAATATCACATTGGGTAGCGAATGAAATTCTTCCTCAATACTTCTTTTTGCTTCTCTGCTTTCTAATCCCTTTCGCACAAACCATGTATCAGAAGTGTTTCTCCTGCCATTCATTATTTATTTAGCCTCTGTGTCGGAATTGAATGCAGTAGCGAGTTTTTTTTTTTTATATTATTAAAACATTGTTTTAGCGGGGGCAACATGGTGGTGTAGTGGTTAGCACTGTTGCCTTACACCTCCAGGGTTTGATTCCTGGCCGGATTAGATTCCTGACCCTGTGTGCATGGAGTTTGCATGTTCTCCCCTTGCTTGGTGGGATTCCTCCGGGTACTCTGGTTTTCTCCCACAGTCCAAAGATCTGCAGATTAGGCTAATTAGTGCTCTGAGATGGATTGGATCCTGTCCAGGGTGTACCCCACCCCTAGCCCTAGGTCTTCTGGAATAGGCCCCCATGACCCTGAATACTGGATTAAACGGTATAGATGATAAGTGGGGGAGTGTTTAAGCAGGATCTGAATAATTCCCTGTCGAGGACCCGGAGCTGAATGACGAATACACCACATTACATCAGTTGTGTGCTGTATGACACCAAACTTTTATAAATCCAGCATCAATTTTTTAGTTCGGTTTGTCTTACGCAAACAGTTACAAACAACTCAAAGATTTATGACTGAGGCTCAGGAAAAATGTATACAGTAGAGAGAGGTTTTCCAGGCTGCTACTTGTGTGGCTCCAAAGACATGTGATAGCTTTATGTTTAATTCAGCTTCATTTGCCTTCACAGCAAGTGTAAATCTGATCATGCTGACTCCGGAACCAAAAATGCCTCTGTTGGGGGTAAAATGATATTTTTGATTTGCCTCTGTAAATTGGGGTGTTGAGTCCATTAACATCTTTCCACCAAGTACACTGTAAGGTTTGCTCAAACAATACTCTCTGATCCTGTAGAGAAAACTCAAAAACATTGGTACGGTGTTTCGGTACCTGTACTGAGTGACCGGTGGGTTGGCCTTGGCTGAGCAGTAAAACTTTACCAGGTTTCCTTCCAGAATCGGCTGTGGCTCCACAGAGAGGTTCACCAAAGGAAGATCTGCAAGAGACGGAGAAATTAAAAAGGAAAAGATTTAAACACACACACACAAACACAAACACACACAGTGTGTCCAACAGAGCATTTTTTTGCTAATGAAACATTAATTATGAATGTTCTTCATAGATAAGCAAACCAACCCAAAACAAATGATGTAAATTATGAAGCTTAATAAAAACACTCAATAATAAATTTTCCATTTAACGCGAGTGGCTCAGCATTATGATTGCTGCGACTTGTGTCTCGCTGCTAATTGCTGTATTAGAACTGAAAACATGTTTTAAAAAGCGCTTATGATTAAAGAGAGTGCTTGCTGAAAGTCACACAGTGATCGCGCAAACGCCGGTCACATTTTATGTGAAGGAAGAGTTTAGCAATCTGGCTTTTTAATCGATGTGCTCTTTCATTCACGCTCAGGGACAAATAAAGTAGACAATACGCTAATTACAGGCAGTTTAGACTCGGTCTTAAAAATGAAACGTGAGAGGGAGAGGACAAGTCCCTGTAGCTTTTATCTCCAACGTTTCACATCAATAGTGTTATAACGCAACTGATCAAACTCATACGCTAAATCCCGAAAGCTTTGTGGGCAGACATTTTTAGATCTAATGAGCTCATTTGCACCCCCTTTCTGTGTGAACTCAGAGGTGTACGATGAGACGCGTCTGTAAAACGAAGTCAGGAATCTGTAGAACATCAACGTCACAACAGAGGGTCTACAGGGTTCTATTGCAGGTGTGTAGAGTTCTGTGGAACTGAGTAAAGATTCTACAGAAGATGCAGCTCTAAGCAGAGCTTGTAGAATCTTAGAGTTTCAGTAGAATGTTTTTTAACTGTGTCTCTTGATAATAGGACAGGGGTAGCTCAATTGCCACTGTTGGGCCCTTGAGCAAAGCCCTTAACCCTCAATTGCTCAGATATAAAAAATGAAATAAAATGTGCGTTGGATGAGGGCATCTGCCAAATGCTCAAATGTAAATGTAATAAGGCAAAAAAAAAGTTTCAGGTTGTCATGTTACAAAGAAATACAAAATGTAATCTCATCTGTTCTTGGAAATCTAAACAAATATTAGGCTATATAAAGTTAATATTATTTCTAATATTATTAATACTATTAGTGTATTTGTAAACAAGCTGATACTATAGCAACGCTGACATATTAATATAATCCTGTGATTTCAATTAGTCAACACTACTGTAAAAGCTGCTGTTAAAGAAAATTAAGCAATACTTTCTGACCAATTAGCATTTAGAACTTTGCTGTTTTTACAATTACTTTTGTTTAAAATAAAAAATAATAAAAAAACGTATTTTAAAAGTTGTTTTTTGAAAAATGCTTCTCTAAAAGAGCATGAACTTTTGGGAATCATGAGGACTTAAGGGAAACTGAAGAAGGGATTCGGCCATTTTTCGTCTGGAGGTGTTTTAAAAAGAGGAAATATTGATTGGTGAGAAATGAATGAGGTGAAACAAACTTTACGCTTTACAGGTTCTAAACCTGCTCATGGCAGGGGAGGCTTTTAAAATTACCTCCAACTGGAAGCCTGGAATCATCTTCAGCTAAACAGGAGCTCTGATATCGATTAAAACTCTGTTTGTGGTTTGAGGCTTTGAAAAGGTTTTGTGTCGCAGCTGTCTCAAGTAAAAAAACGATCTGAGAGACTTAGACAATGTAAGAGAAAAGAAAAAGGGAAAAAAAGAGAAGAGTCAGCGAAACCATGAAGATCCTCTAACGGCTAAAGACCATTACTATGGTGCGCAATTTACATCTTTAATTAGTGCCATCTGGGTTTATTCAGAGTTTTTATTTTATTAAAGGTAAATAAAATACATTAAAGTGAATAATGAATTAATAGTGCTTTATTACTAAGTTTAATTACTAAGACATTTCAGGTTTACACATTATGAACTCAAAATAAAAATATAGTTGCAAGCCAAGTTGAGCAGACCCAAGCACCTGCTGGGTGACCTTTGAGCATGTTAACATGCATTTAAAGAGGACATACATTTATGTTATGACATAACTCTATAATATCTAAAATGTTATGTTGGAAAAATGATGGAAAAAACATCATGTTATGTGATGTCACTCAAATGTGATGTCACACTACGTTATTTACAACTTTTTAGCATAACTTTAAGGCATCATCATGGCTGACCCATTTGAGATATCAAAAACCCCCTCAGCACTTTTGCATCCTGAATATATTGAGATCACATAGGCCTAGTTTGTTGGTGGCTGTACAGTATAATCTCCTAGGAGGAGTACATCAAAATACATAGTGTGTATTTTGCAAATGACCCAAAATAAATGACTTGTTAAGTATAGTCCATGGCATGTAATGCAAAACCTGTTCAGCTTAATAAGCTCTAAATGTGCACAGGGTTTCGTGGGCATACATGCAAGTGTGTGTATAAGCTTCAAAGCACTTTTGTAAGTTTCACTGCATAAAAGTGTCTGCCAAATGCCTCATAATCTCATGTGAGGACCCCATGCCACGTCTGGGGCCCAAATTCTCCGACATCCTAATGGCAGCAGACCCCAATCTACAGTATCTGTCAATTGTCATGAATTTCGGAGTCTCGGATGATGGAAAAAAAAAACTTTACACTATGCATGATAGGGCTGATATCATAGTGTTTGGGCCCTAATTAGAACATTTCTGACTTCTGGCCCATGTTGTATAAACCAATGGTACTGTAACCTTAGTTCCTATACAATACACTATTATTTTCATTAATTCTACTGTATTGATTTGTGTTATTTATTATGCTACTGTATGCAGTTCTCTGTTATGGTATTTATTTATTTGCTCATGTATGTTAATTGGGAATTGAGTATTATTAAATAATATTTTAAAAATTATATATCTTTATGTGTAACGTTTAATTTGCTAATTGTGTTTCCTTTGTGGTAAGAGCAACTTAGTTGTTACTTGCCCTTGTTTCACGTGAAACAGTTTTAAGTGTAACTCAGTGTGAGACGGTGGAAGTAACATACAGTACAAGAGAGAGTAAGTAAAAACAGGTTGCTCATTTATTGTCTTGTTGTGTTGGTGTGATTAAAAACTGTAGCCTGCTTATTACCCACAGCCCAGAAAGACTGGAGTACACTAAAATGCTTCAAGAAATCTGGGTTACAGCTGTGTTTTTGCTTCATCTTCCGACCAATTAGCCAAGGCGTTCAACTTGGTTTCTCTCCGCGAAAAATGGCTGCAGTCGACACATGCTCTGTGTGAGCTTCCGACTTTCACACA
This sequence comes from Clarias gariepinus, assembly GCF_024256425.1. Classification (NCBI taxonomy): domain Eukaryota; kingdom Metazoa; phylum Chordata; class Actinopteri; order Siluriformes; family Clariidae; genus Clarias; species Clarias gariepinus. The sequence continues at coordinate 2,898,490 of NC_071116.1, read as the reverse complement.
ATTACACGGTCAGTGCCTGAAGTACAAAGCAGCCTGGATATTCTTTCGCTAAAGTTACAAGTTGGACGGTACTCTAAACATGTCACTGCAGTCATTAGTGGATGGGGCTGAAGAGAATGACGTTCTCACTGATAATGGTGGTGCACGCAGCGCAAAACAACAAGACACAACAATAAAGCCTGTGGTGCATTACAAAATGGAATTACCACCATATTTCCATGGAGATATAATAAGGACACGGAAAGTTTCTCCCTGTCGAAAAACTAGATTGGTGCTAGCAGTTAAAGAGTGTGTGCAAGGACAGCAACTAGATCTTGCCACAATTCTTTATTGGAGATGTGCTAGCATCCTGGTTGCCTTTGCCAAGGGAAGTGCAGCAGGATTATGAGGAATTTGCAGCCAAGCTAAATGAGGTGTATTCAATGTATGCAGAAACAACAGAGCGCGTACGAGAGTGGGGCGGCAGCTTTCCTCTAGGCGAGCAGGACTTAAACTCAGTCGAGTCAGGAGACACGTGCTCAGGTTCGAGTGCTCTCTAGTCACCGTGTGGAAGTGACGGTGACTTTTTAAAGGCTTGCAGACGCTGGAAGACCAGGCGAGTTCCATCGGCCTGCCTCCTTGTTAGGTGCATCCTAGTTGGCACAACCTATGCGTTGTGTGTGTGCGAGAAGCGCCTGAACTGAGTGGCTTGTCCTGCAGAAATTACAAAGCCGGTATTGTAACCATTCTCGAACTTTGTTACCCAGCTATGGCAAGGCAGGACCTCCAGGTTCAATATGACACTCTGCTACAATGTTTTCATTATATAAGCAGAGACAATAACAATGAGTAGTGTTTTAGTGGACGCTAATGTAGATATTGTTGATACAATTGTAAAGTCCTCCCTTCAGCAGTCAATACCAAATGTCAATTTTAATCAATCAATTAGAGCTTACTACTGTATTGAGCAGAAACAAACGCTTGAGGCTTTACCGCTTACTTAGCAAGATTACAGAGGCAATAACACAGTCGTACACAACACTGGTGCAAACAAACAAACAGCATCACAAGTTCAGCGTCACTCCTTTATCAGGACTTTATCCTTTTTTATTTTTATTCTCTTTATTCATATTTCTAATTGTATAAAGACATTTATGTAGCGCTAGCACTAGGGCTGGGCAATATGGTGATATATAAAATTAATACCACAATATCAAGATATCTATAAATATTTTTAGAATATTAATTAACACGTTCTTAATGATTATAGATTGATTTTCTATTAAAAATTTACTTTTTGTCCTTTTTTTCAAAGGCCAGTAATTAAACCATTTATCTGTTAAATAAAATCATCATTAAAACCACGCCCTCTTGTGTCAGGGTTGATGTAATGCTCCATGACTGTGTTGATGGAAGTTTTTTCTTTTAACAAACTTAAACATCATGACATATTTTTGTCATATCATCCAGAGCTGAATAGATTTATGAATTTGCAAAAGTTGAGGTTTGATATTGGCATGAGGTCTGAATTACATGGAAAGACAGAAGAACATGTCAGGACCCAATAGACAGCAAGGGCTCATGAAGAAGGAGGCAGTAAGGAGCTTTGGAAGGAGCTAAGTAGAAATTACCTCTTGTCACGTTTTTCATTGAAAGAGAATCAGCACATCCTTGGAGATGAGACTACTCAAAAATGTGTTAGACGACTGCTTTACATTTGCATTCCGACATTAATTAACCCAGGATAGAGTGTTTTTTATTATTATTATGCTTGTTTTTTTAACTCAGTAGGAATTTACAGTGCAATTACTGGAAGAGGTGCTGGGTATCGATCGTACCGTGACCCCCGGTCATGAACAGAAGGGATGGAGGGAATAAAGCGACTCCACTGGGGCAGAGGTCAATGTTTCTGTAATGGAGATATCGGCATTGCTGATCGACCTCAGCTCTGAACATTCGCTTGGCTTACAAACTCAAGAACGCACATCATGGGCAAAATAAAGGCTTTACAAAAGCACATAAGGAAAGTTTTTTTTTTTTTATCACTTAGAGGAGACATGGAGACATTTCCAAGTTTGGGGGAAAAATATGATATAACTATGATCTTCACTAGTGTTTCTTTGTCCTGCATTGATTTTGCCTTTGTTTCAACCTCGTCAAATTTGCTTTGGTAATCTCAGATTATGCCATAACTTTCCAGGCTCTTTTATACCAGAATGCAAGACTGACAACGTTTTTGGCTTAGTGGATAAAACCTGCCAGGTTTCCAAAGTGTCACCCTTGCCTCACTAATAGCATTATACCACAGCTTTGAGAGCACCATGATGGTGCTTCGGCCAAGTTTTGACGATTCCATGCCTGCAGTACACTTCTCTGGACTGCACTAAAGGGAGGAAGGAGCAATCGTATTTGGCAACAGTAAGAATCAATCCTGCCTATTGTGAAAACAGTTCTCCCGGAACCCTCTTAGGGTACCCAGGGCATGAGGGACATCATGCTCACTTTGCTCCCTGGCTTAAAGAACATGACCCTGCTGCACACCATAGCTTCACCGCACCATCTAGCTTTAAAATTGTCATGATGCCAAGTTACCAAAGAGTCATGTCTGTGCCACACCCCAGTCTTGATTTTTCCCCAATTTTCTCGCTAATTTAATCATATCCAATTCCTCTCCATCCCTAGGGTGCTCCCACATTAAGACCACTACCACTCAGTCAGGAGGACTATCATGCGTTTCCTCCAAACCATGTATTGCCAGTCGACCGCATCTTTTCTTACTGCTTATTGGGGGCGGCGTACCACACTTGGAGGACAGTAAATTAGTGCGTAATTAATGTAAGAGCACTAAGTACCTCTCATCCCTCCCCTATGAGAAAGCTCGGCCAATCATTTCCCTTTAGGCCTCTGGCTGCGAGAGGTTACAGCATCACCCTGTGGGAATCGAACTCGTGAGTAAGTTACCACAGCACTACTCAGAGGCCCACATCCCAGTCTTGTTAACATTGTGTGCTCTACAACCCAGGTTCACTAACGTCATGTTTCTTCCACATCCCTAGCTTTGAGAGCACCATACTGGTGCCTCTGCCTTGTTTTGAGTATGCAGCCTGAAGCCAACTTTAATCCTCCTTGACATCATGTAAAGCAGACTAGGGTGCATAGCAACTGCATTAAATACAGGCTTGGAGGACATAATGATTTCCCCTGCTGCTTGTTGTCAAAAACCATTGGAGCTGGCCTTGCATCTGGCTAAGGGAAAGTGTGTGCTCATCAGACTTTATGAAGATGAAGTCAATGAGGATGTCTCTCTTGTTCTGAGCCCTAGCATCAGCTGAGCACCAACCCAAACCTGAGGTTATAAGTGGATAGTGCAGTCCTTGGTCCAGTCCTGGCCTAGTCACAGTGCCAAGAACTGTTCCAATACCCTTGCCTAGTTTCAGCCTTATGGCCAACTCCAGTCCCATGCTCCTGCCCAGTTCCAGCCTTTTTCTTTTGCCCAGTTCTAACTCCATGCACATAAAACCCTGTATCACTGCTTCAGTGTAAAAAGAATTGCCAGGGCAGTGTGGGGAGAGAAACTTTGTTTACCATTCATCAACTAATCATGATTAAATGTCTCCTGAAAACACGTTTTAAAAAATTTCTGCTATCATTCAGTGGTAACTCAGTGGGGTGGCTGAGGTCTTTTATAATCTTCATGGCCTTAGTCCAGCACCGCTTGTTGTCGATTGAATGCAGGTCAGGGACCTTGGTGCAGATAATGCACTCAGCTGATTGCACCACCCTCTGAAGAGCACGTCTGTCCTGCATGGTGCTGTTCCTGAACCAGGTTGTGATTTTTCCCATTAGGATTCCCCTTGTGGTGCAGAAGTAAAAGTTTCTTAGCACCTTAGAGGGAAGTCTAAAGTCTCTCAAATGTTTGAAGTGGTATAGATTCTGGGCCTTTTTCACTATGGTGTTGATGTGATGTGTCCTATATGATGTGAACACTGAGGTATCTGAAGCTGTCCAAACTCTTCACTGGGCTCTTGTTGATGATGGGGGTTTGGTAGTTTCTTTCCTTTTTTTCCTGCCGACTTTCAGGAGGAGGTTGTTCCTCTGGCACCAGTTCTCCAGATTTCTAATCACCTCCAGGTAGGCGGTCTTATCAGTGTTGGAGATCAGGCCCACTACGAAATTTAATGATGGTGGTGGAGTTGGTAGTAGCTACTCAGTCATAGGTTAAATGCTAAACTGTAGTTGACAAAGAGCATTTTAACATAATTCCCCCTCCTAGTGTCCAGTTAAGTACAGTAAGTGATATATGGAGAAGGTGAGAGAGCAGGTTAGGTGACATGCAAACTGCATTTCATGCAAGAAATAATGAAGTCTCTGACCAGCCGCTTAAAACACTTCATTACTACTGAGATGAGGGCTACAGGGTGGTAGACTTTGAGGGAAGCAGGATAGGGGTTTTTTGGAACAGGAACAATAGTGGACTTTTTAAAGCATGTGGGGATTACCAACTGGGTTAGGGAGAGGTTAAATATTTCCGTTAGGTGCTAGCTGGTCTGTGTAGGCTCTGAGGATTTGACCTTGGATGCCATCTATTCCTGCTGCTTTCCTGGTGTTCACTCTCCCGAAGGCTCTCCTTGCCGCTAGTATTGTTAGCATAGTTAGCTTTGCTAGCACTATTTGCATTGTTCGCTGCCGTCTAGAGGCTAGCATAGAAGGTGCTCAGCTCTTCTGTCATAGACACGTCTGAATTCATCATACTGGACATTAAGCGATTACCTCATGACACATCGTTATAAACAGAAAGGTGCAACATGCACGAATCATGTGTCTTATCCACCTGATTTATAAGCTTCCTGGTGTGATGTTCTCATCACGATCTTCTAAGAAATTTACTGGGAGTTTTTTATTCAAACCCCGTATTTTCATAGATTTACACAGCACCTGTTTCTTGCTCACTGAATCAGCAGGGGTTTGAATATGCTCCATCATCTACAAATCTAAGGTGAAGTATAGCATGATCTTAGAAAAGCAACTCTGATAATTATTTACCTTCACGGGTTGGAAAAGGAAATGAATCTCAATGTGTGAACGATCACCAATTGGAAGGTTTATCTAGGGATCACAATTTTGCAGCTTCTGACTTCTGGATATGATGACCTGCATCACAGGAGGTTGAAGATGATAAGTATGGTTTCTTAAAAAAATAATAATAATAAAAATGAATAAATAAATAAATGCAGCAGGCTTGGAGGGAAAATGGAGTATTGCTTTGCATGACAAAGAGATAAAAAAGTAGTTTTCAGTAGTTCTGCCATAAAGAAGAATAAAATGAAGTTTAAAGCCAGGAACAATGAAGCTGTCAAAAGTTAAACCCCAGTTTATGCTACATTAGTCATGCTAAATGTCTTTGAGGATTTAAACACAGAGGAAAATGCATCTCGTCACATGTGAGCTGTTTGCGTCATAATTTTTCCGACATGATCTGTCATATGTCTGCTTGTGTTTATTAATTTATTTTTACTTTTTTCTGCAGATGGACCAGTAGTGACAGTTGAGGTTATATAAATGCAAATACACCCATCCCTACCCCGCACCCAAACTGTCTAAAAAAGTAAAATGTAGAAGAAGCTGTTTCTAGGTGTGTTTGAGTGTGTCAGTAAAGTAAAGCTCACGCTGGATGTCAATGGTGACGGTGGCCTCTTTGCCGTTGGGCGCTGCCTTGTTGGACGCTCGGCAGGTGATGCGCTGGCCACTTTCGATGTTGGATGCGGAGACGTACAGCGTGCTGACTGTGCTCTCTCTGTGCCCGTCTCGCAACAGCGTCTGCAAACAACAACGAATCAACAGAAACCACAGACTTGTTGGGGAATATTCAGATAGTGCAGCTAACAGAGGTGAAGAGCTGAGGGAGATCTTATTTAAACGCAGATCCACAACATTTCCAGAGAGAGAGAGAGAGAAAGAAAGCATTTAACTGTGCTTTTAAAGCTCTTTGTAAACACTTTATAGTCTCTAATAATCGCCCCCCCCCACCCCATTATAAATAATTCGTTCATACTGTGTATAGTGAATGCTAACTTGAATGGCTAGTTAGCTTTAACAGTTTATCAGCATGAGCAATGGATAATTGGATAATCTTTTAAAACTCAGAATAAAATAAAGAACAAAGCAGTGACAAGCTTGGTCTATTGCTCTGATGCTAACAAAACCCCCACACAGAGGGAACAAAAAGACGCTAGCTAGCCATGTTAGCCAAAGTGTTAGCTTTCTTGTGGAGAGAAAAAAACATGAAATTTCATCATCTGAGCCATGACCAGAAGAGGACAAATTTTGTCTACCAGGAGAGTAGAAAAAAATAATTAAAATACTGACCTATTTCCCAAAGTTTGTATCCCTACACTAAAGTTCTGAACAAATGGTTTCTTCCACTGCAGTACGTTTTAGAAATGAAGTCTCTAAGAGCACAATATAGGAGATACAAGTTCAGTCAGATATGTCTAACATCACTGACATTAACAAACAGCCCGGGTTTAAATCACTGCTTTGTCTTTTTTTAAAAGGACAAAAGAGACACTATCGTCCTCATCTTTCTCACGAAGGCTCGTTGCGCTCGCATAAGAAGACTCCAACTCGCATAAATAAAGAAAAATAAAGTTCTCTAAAGAAAGATGAGGAAAGGAGAAAGAAAAAGAGATCTGTGCAGGGGATCGACTCTGTCAACAAAACATTTAATGAGGAAAAGATTTAATAAATCCTCCAATCTGGAGAAAAAGATATGATGCCAAACTCTGATTATATTTTAGACTTTTGTTCATTGCTTTAACAAAACAGATGTGTTTCCAAACGTTAAAGCACTCAGTCTATCTATCTGAGTGTTTGTTTGTCTGTCTGTCTGTCTGTCTGTGATTGATGATGTTTATTTTGTATACAGGTTGTGTGGTGTACCCAGGCACTGATGGTGGAGGTGCTCGGGCCAATTAATGGTTGCTTTTTAATTATATTATCTACATATTCATTTATTAATTCACTTATTTATTCATTTCTTCCTTTTTTGGTATGTACAAGCTTGACTATTGCTGGTGTTCATTTATTTAATTATTTAATCATTCCTTTCTTCCTGGGGATTTATTTGGTTTATTATCTTGCCTGTCACTGCCTCCCATTGCCTTCCATCCACCCATTCAAATTAGTTATTATTTTCTTTCTATCCTCCATCCTTAAAGAGAGAAAGAGAGAGATAGATAGAGAGAAAGTGAGAGGGATAAGCATTCATTTCTCCCCAGACCATATGAAATTGAACAAAACACCCAGAAACCCGTCTATAATCACTTTTTGTTGTGTTTAAATCACAACGCTGAAGTTTCATTCAGCTGCCAGGATTAAATTTTAAAAATCCTATTGACTTGGTTACATCAAGGCAACTAACCTTTCTGAGGACATGAAGAGACAGTGGCTTTATGAAATAATAACGCTTCACTGCAGAATAAAGAGATCTGGAGTGTTATGTAAGGAATGAAAGGAATAAAACTCTTAAAGCTAAATAATTGAGGATGGAGTGGTGTGATGAAGAGAAGTCACTGCAGACATCCTGAAGGTGATGGTTTTCCTATAACAGCATGTCCTTACATGCTTTATTCCTCTCACAACTGTTTTATGTATTAAATAATTAGACTGTACTTTATTATTCATTTTCTGTAGACTTAAAGGTACAGCTTGGAGACTCTTTCCATAAACCTTTTTGAACAGTAAATTTCACTGTGGTAATGTTTTGATTTCCTGCAGATGGAGCAGCAGCTTTGGGAGCTATTCGGCTAAGTGATGGTGACGTTTGCCTCCTGTGCCTCTCTTTCCTCTATCACACTGATTTAAATACTGACTGAATGCACCTGATACAGTACCTTGGAGTACATGGCACCGTTAAGCACCTCCCCGTTACGGATCCAGATGATGGAGGCTGCCGGCTTGGCGTTGTCAGCATGGCACGTCAGGTTAAGTGGCTCGCCCGCTCTCAGACTCACCACGGGTGCTCCAATGATCACAGGATCGTCAGGAGGAACTGCAAAAGAAATTTAATAATTAATGAGATGGGGATTTTTGCAGAGAGCAGGGACCGAGATCCACTGTCTCATCATCATCTACTGCAGGGGAACAGGGGCAAGTATTAACTCAACAGACTTCTAATATTACAAATCTCTGTGTATTTTACTTACTGTACCAGCCCTTCATCAGTAACTTGCATTTGTCTATAATGTATTCCAATGAGCTGTTAAAGATCATGTCTAAATTACTGAAAAATGTTGGAGTTTTATTTTATTTTTTATGTTAAAATATAAGTACAAAATCGTAAATCAGAACGTGAGGCTAAAGACTTAGGTGCATGTCAATTATTTTGTTCACACTTCTAAACATTAAACAAAAAGGGTCGACAAGTAATTTAACTAAAAACAAATAGGGCCAGGTTCGTAGACCAACACCAAACCCTCCTCCTTTCTTATCTCAGCCTTAGATTCGACATCGGCATTGGAATGATTTGTAAGGGCTTTGTCCAGGGAACAGTAGTATTGGTGGCAGGGCTTAAATCCCAGATCCTCCAATAAGCAACCCAAAGCCTCAACTGTCTAAAACACCACCGCCTCCTGTTTACAATTATGCCCATATTATATAAACTCTGGACTCATAGACTTTGCTCACTATACATTTACCTGACATTATCAAGCCTTTTGTACTGTTGGCGTCTTCATATTCTTGCACTCTGATATGCTGTTTGCACATCAAATAACCCTGTCTTTTTTCAAATACATCTCTGCCTACGGCTTTGGATTTGTTCTGCTATTTGTTCCACTGCATTTACATTCACCAGTCTCTTTCTGTTCCTTGATAGAACATTTCGCCCACCATGAATGATACAGTTGCCCAAAAATCAGCAAATTAATAAAGGGAAGACTACAGCTAGCACCCCCATCTAAAAACCTGAAAGATATTTAAGACAAACCTCCACGTGTGCAGAGTTCCTGCTTTAATGCTATGACTCTTTCATTAAAACTGTTGACTGTAGATTGTGGTGCAGGGAATGTTTTGATTTTGAACCCCGGTTGATTAAACCCAAAGTTACTTACATGTTTTTTTTTTTGTTTTTTTTTTGCATCCCCAAAATTATCAGAAGTCCTTGGACTCACTTATCAACTTAACTATTCAGCTGACAGCTATCAGCAACAACCAGAACCCATCTAACTCAAAATCACAAATCTGCTGCTGCTGAACAAGAGAAGTGAAGAGAGAGATGTTGCTTCTATTGTGGTCAGCAAAATCTAATTGTGATCAACTGCCCCTCTGTCAGACAAGCTCCTGCCTCTTCCCACACAATGTCCTTCATCTCACCTGACCACTGAATTCACGATGGATCTTTCTACAGTACTTCTCAAGAACATATATCCATTTCTGCCATGGGTCGCATATGCCCAAAACTCTCTGCAACACCCCACACAACTGACTCCAGTGCAATATGTTCTTGGTTACCAACCATCTTCTCCCTTGGAATGCCAGCCAATGTCAGCCATATATATGGGAAAGAGCAAAAATAGAGTTAAGAAAGTGATAAAAAAGGATAAAAAAAAAGTTACACTGATGACGTCATTTTGCGTAAATCAGTTCACATACCGACCCACGTGTTTCCTCCGATCCATGTGACGTCACCAACCATCTTTTTGAACTGCTCGCTCACGCACCGTTGGGGGCGGCGTAACACACTCGGAGGAACAGCGCTATCCGCTCTCCCCACCTGCGTGAGCTTACAGACAGCCCTGATTGGCTTGTAGAGCCGTCATTAATGTGGGAGCACTAAGTACCTCTCATCCCTCCCCCCTAAGAGAGCTCAGCCAATCAGCTCTCTTTAGGCCTCCGACTGTGAGAGGTTACAGCATCACTCGGGGATCGAACCAGCGATCTCCGGATGATAGGGCCTAAGGTTTTGGATGCTCATGTAGATTTTGTGGTGTCTTTGAGCAAATAAGAGGTTTTGTAAAATGTTTTGTAAAAAAAAAACATGTTGGTGTAATAAGTTTTCTGCAGCTTATTCTGTGCCAAATCATTACCACCTGTCTTAAAACAAGAAAAGCCAAACACCAGCTAGCAAAAAGAGAAAGGTAGATGGAGGGATGAGCAGAGAGGGGGGAAATGTCGGTAGTCCTGAATAGCACTGATTGTGAGACTCTCTTTAAACACCTCTGATTGCTCTGCTTTCCATTCGCACTCAGTTGAATTATTGATCGAGCATGCGGCTCATTAGAGAGCATATCTGGGGCAAGTCAAAATCAAAGGCAGAAATGCAGGTGGCACATCCTGACTACTCCAGAGAGACTGGGATAGATATATATGGAGAGAGAAAGACGGCGAGGTGAATGAGTGAAGGAGGCCAAAGGGAGCACTAGATTGAAAGAGTTTATAACTTCATTAGGAGGAAACCAAGGTCCGTAACACACACGCACACACACCTCTGAATTCTATTTACAGCCACAATAATGTTTATGTCTCAGACATTTAAAAAAAACTAAAAGAGTATGGAGAAATTCAGTGAACCAGAAAGCGAAAGGGAGAGGTTTATGTCCCCTGCCATTCTGAGAGCTTCATTCATTTCTCTCAGAGGCTTGCCAGGTTTGGCCTTGACTCATCTGTGAGGAACACTCAGGGTGAAATATGACCCTGAATTACCGCACCAGAACTAATCAAGTCGCCTCCTTCAGCTCTGAGACTCCGGAAAGTGAGCGAGCAGCTCTCACGCTGGACGATGTAAGTATCACACTCGCGCGGGTCATCTTTCTTGTGGAAAGCTGCAAGATGAATGCACAAGTCACTTTTTGTACTGTTAGGAGTGTTTTTTTCCTCATACACCACAGCAGCATTTCATCGACAAGAACATTATGATGTAAAGGACAAAAATAAGACATAGAAACTTGCAAAGTAGTGACCCTGGAGACTACTTTTAAAAATGAAAGATTAAGGTTTCTTTACAGAAAACTTCACAACATCAACAATTCCAAAAGTTTCCTTAGCTACTATAGAATGGTGAGGCTTTAGAACGAGTGCTTTATTAAATCCTGTAATTTACAGACGCACGACACAATATATAATCAAGTACCTCTGTGGCGTATCGACGCGTCCTTCCGATTCAAGGAACACATAACACGGTATGAAACCCGAGACAAATTATTCCATCGAATGGACCTGTAACTGTTGCCTAACAGTGTCTTCATCGTCTCACACATCATTATTATTGTCATGTTTGCAAATATTCCTCAGCGTATTAACTCTAAATTGAGGGTTTAATGCGGTCAGTCGATAGATTTCTCTCGAGTGGGCGAGTGGACTGAATGAATCGCTGCTGTTTAATTGGCACTCAGAGCAGCAGAAACACTCGAGTGATCCCCGACACCAGCACGGCTCCATGGCACCGATGACTTTTCTCGTCGCCCTCTCGATACATGTGGCCCTTGGGACGGTTTCCAGATTTGATCGGTCTGCTGAGGCGAGGCAAAAAAGGCAAGAGAAGAGAAAAATGGAGCAATATCAGGTTGTAAAAAACAGTGAGAAGGCGGTACTGGAGGAAAAGTGACCTGTTTTCTAACAAACCTGTGGCTGCTATCTGGTCAGGAAATGTGTTATATAACAGAGACGTGACGGAGAGGGATACATCACGTTCATGCTGCATCCGGATCTACAGAAGCTACAGTAATTAGCCTTCTTTAGCTTTTCCAGCCAAATAAACGACAAGCAGTCATGGGAGTCTCTCAAGCAGATCAGATTACACCGGCTATGGGAATAAAGTCTCAATAATAGAAGTTGAATTGCTCAATAGCATTAAAGTGTAAATACAGTGCATGCGGAAAGTATTCACAGCGCATCACTTTTTCCACATTTTGTTATGCCACAGGGTACAGTAATTCTAAAATGGATTCATTTTTTTTCTTCGGAATTCTACACACAACACCCCGTCATGACAACATGAAAAAATTTGACTTGTGATATTTGCAAATTTATTACAAATAAAAAAATTTGAGAAAGCACATGTACTGTACATAAGTATTCACAGTCTTTGCCATGAAGCTCAAAATTGAGCTCAGACTCATCCTGTTTCCCCTGATCATCCGTGAGATGTTTCTGCATCTTAATTGGAGTCCACCTGTGATAAATTCAGTTGATTGGACATGATTTGGAAAGGCACACACCTGTCTATATACTGTATATAAGGTCCCACAGTTGACAGTTCATGTCAGAGCACAACCAAGCATGAAGTCAAAGGAATTGTTTGTAGACCTCCCAGACAGGATTGTCTTTAGCCACAAATCTGGGGAAGATTACAGAATAATTCCTGCTGCTTTAAAGTTGTAAACCACCAGGACTCTTCCTAGAGCTGGCCGGCCATCTAAACTGAGAACCCGATGGTCAGTCTGCCAAAGCTCCTCTGTGGAGAAAGGAGAACCTTGCAGAAGAACAACCATCTCTGCAACAAATCCACCAATCAGGCCTGTATGGTAGAGTGACCAGACGGAAGCCACTCCTAATGCCTAAGTAAACGGCACATGGCAGAACTGTGCCAATCTGCTTAATAAGGACGATCTGATGATGATATGAGTGTGGAAATGCTGAAAAGAGGTGGGGCTGGACAAAAATTAAACTATTAACAAGGTCATAGATCAAGCATGGTAAGCTGCTTCAGTAAAAATACATAATTTTGTGCTTTTAGAGAAAAATTTGTCCTGAAAGGTTTATTAGTTAAAGAATGATGTAATTATTGTTATATTTAATGTCATGAAACATCCACACGGTTCATTCCTGTTCTCACTTATGCTATAGTAGCTAAAATCATCACTCCCTCAACAACCTCTCTGACACTGGAGACTCCTTCCATCTGTCTCGCCTTAACACCTATTTTATACTGCTGTAAAGAACACGTTTTTATAGAAACCATAGTAATCCAGTTAACAGTAGAGTTTAAAGTGCATTATTTCGAAATAATTCCAGCCAAGTCCAGTCTACGTCGTTTATCGTTATACTGCAAGTCAGACGGAAGACTACAGATGTGTAGACATGTTTGGTCTTTATGGAGATTTTACGGCTGGTAAACATTGATCTTCATGTCTTGTTCGCTCAACAGCCTTGAGAACTCAATAAACAAACAACACACACACAGCTTGCTCTGCTGACTTGTGACACACTCCGGCTGAGATTCTTAAAACCACACAGCAGGTCATTTGTGCATTTATGTAATCAGTCATTCATGTGGCTCAGCTGTGTGGAGCTTCAGATGATGTTAAAGCCTTGGCCAACTCAATTAACCTCTCTATACAAGTATGATAAGCAGAAAAGCATCTCCAAACTCACAACATGACAAACCCTGGCCCTTTTAGCCTACAGTCATACAAATCAAGCTCTCTGTGTCAAGTCCTAAATGCTGTTTGGTTTAGTAGCTTTTAAAGTCTACATTCTTCAGTTCTCACAGAGTTCCTAAATGTTCTCGACTCACAGTGACAAGTGTCAAAACAGGAACAGCAGAGCAGAGTGTGTGACAGAGTATGATAACTCACTCTGCTCTCCACCGTTCCTACAGCTCCAGGAAAACAGTGCATTTTGGAGAATAGCTGTCTCCATGATCTCCAAACTCCAAGCTGACAGTGGAGCTGCAGATGTGCAAAGTGTTCTGTTTGAGAAACGAGGACCAGCTGTTCCAAAGTGTGTGGCCGTTTATGGAAAGTACATTTTAATGGGTTGTTAGAACCTGCTTGAGATTTCATTTACATCACAAAAGGCTCTTTAACAAAAGGAAAATGAAGGAGAGAGAACAATATTCGGGCCTCAAGTTCGAACTGCTCCAATTTCTTTTTCAGCCTGTCACCGTTTGCTTTTTATCCAAACCAATCAACCACACGGGAGGCAGGGTTCATTCTGACATTAACTGAAGGCAGATGGGAGGCAAAGAGTGAGAGGATTGTTTGGGCTGAAAATATTGGCCTAAAAATAAAGTAAAAAGGTTTGTTTGCTGGCAGTCTTTCCCAAACCTGGTGTTTCAGCTCAACTCTGTCATTATCTCAGGGAGACGAGAAAGAGGAGCACATGAGCAAATACAGTGGCAAGGAAAAGTATGTGAATCTGGAACTTCATGGTTTTCTGGCATCAATTTGTCATAAAATGAGAAGTCAAAAGAAAAATTCTGATCTTTTATGTCTTTATTGGGGACAACCATAAAAGCATCATAGTGCTAGTGAAAAAATACCTTAAAGAAGCTAAATGGAGTCAGGAGTCAACATACCTGGAGTTTTGTTAGGAAAATGAGTTTGGAGGTGTGGACAAGAGCTTCTTTGACTGATTAAAAACCACTCAAACCTTTTTAGTTTTAGCTCAGCACAAAAATAATAATAATGTAAGCCATCATGACTCATCCATAAGATAAAGAAACGACACAGAGAGTCAGTCAAAGGTTTGAAGGCAGCATTAGAACTGGCTTACATATGTGTTCATGAGATAACAGTAAATAAAGCATTGAACGAGTCCATGGGAGGACACCACAAAGGAAGCAGCTGCTTACTAAAAAGAACATTGATGGATACCTGAAGTTTGCCAAAGAGCACAGTGACCAATTATTAACTTCAAGGCTTCAATTACCTTTTCCACTACCATTTTAAATGTTAAATGAGTGTGTTCAGTAAAAACTTAATTTTTTTAAATTATTTTTATTATAAACACATTATGTTTGTTAATACCCTTGACTTAAAAGAAGATCAAAGTCCATATTTACTAAGGATCTCCGAGTAGGAAATCACTCCTAAGTGGCCAAAAATTCTCAGAATGACCCCATTTTGATCCTACTTTCAGGAGTAGGAATAAAAACTATTTATTAAAATTCCTAAAATAAGAAATCACTCCCATCTCTATCAAAAGTTAGGAGAGCTCCGTAGCTGTCCTAACTGGTTAGGAGTAGTGAGGAAATGGCGTTCAGAGGAGAGACAGTGTCATTGTTTCAAAGATGCAGCCTTGAAACAGTGACACAGCCGACAGTGTCGGGAAATATTAAATCCCCATCATGCAGCGTGAAATTAATGAAAAACAAACTGCATTCCTGGTGTTGTGGACATCATCCATGGCACACACATTAAAATAAACATATTTAGATATACATTTTATATATTTATATCAAATTATTTGATTCCAGGTTCAATTCCCAGCCAATGCCCAAACCCCTACCACTGGATGCAGTGCCAGTCCCAAGGCCAAACAAAATTGCCTCAGAAAGGGCATCCGATGTAAAATATTTGCCCAGCTTGTGTGTGGATTGGATGGTCTGTTGAATCCAAAAACAATATAAAATTATTTGAGTGTACACATCTGTTTATTTGAGATTCTCTGCTATAAGCACACTTCATCACTTCATTAACACGTGTGTATCCCCATGATGCACACTTCTTAGGGGTATGTGCAGCAAACTGACAGGTGGCATTGATGCTTGCACAAATTACTTCCACTTACTTTTTAAAGCAGAATTTTGCTTTGATTAGATCTTTACATTTAACCACCTTTTGCGCTAACAAAACTCTCTTATCCTCTCTCCAGTTTTGCGCAAATCATTGTGATCAGATTATGACAGTCCTACACAGCTTAATTATGGGAACTTTATCCCTTATATAATCACAGTTGTGATTGGAGCAGACTGGTTAGGATAACGTCATGCAGCGATAATGCAGTCACACATCCATAAGTTTTGTCTGTGTGCATAAACACACAACTGCTGCAGATTTCTATTTTACTTTTTCAATCCTAAATAAACTTTCTATGCAAATCCTATTTTAATTCTGAGATGCTTAGCCCTGGGCCGATATTCACTAATCATTTCAGAATTACTTGTAGGACGTTTCTTCAGGCTCAAATTTTATTTACTGTAGAACTCAAAATAGTCTAGGACTATTATAGGACTTTTTCCAGCATGAATCCAACCAGGGACTAGAAAAAGTCAGGGAAGTTTAGAAATTCTCTGGCTCGAGTTGTGCTCATGCTTCGCTGTCCGAATGAAGCCACAGTGCATCAGGACACCAATCTGTACATCACCTTTATTAGCTCATTGAGAGCCCACAGCTCTGTATATAACTTTACAGGAACCTGTACCTGAACCTGGGCAGGATTAAATGTCAGGCTAATGGCTATGTCCAGGAAGAACCCGATCATTCTTCTCTCCTGTAGGAAAGATAAAGAACAAAAAACAAATGGTTGTCCCTATAATGAATTATTGTGACGGATTTGGAATGGCCGACATCTTCACTTCCCTCAGAGTAAGCAGCTTCAGATAGCTTGACTGCAGCTTTGCTGCTCATGAGCCAGAATAATGAGCTGATACCTCTGGACTCCATCATGGCTTTAACAAGCAGGAGTGATCGATAATGATAATTAGGCCTTGTTTTTTGCCCGTGTGGAGGTGGACATTTGCATCGCAATCTCATTGATTAATAATCACAGGAGATGGAAAATATATCCAAGGTCTTTTCCTACAGCTGATTAGCCCTGATTTGAGACAGTTCCAGGCTTATCTGCTCCTGGTGATTACTTAGCACCTGCTGTGCAATTAGGACCAAAACCATTTGGAGTTTAAGATCATTTAAGTTTCTTACTTTTAGGTCCCTGAACACATAATTACCATGCAGTTTTACAAGGATTTTCACCAAGAGCAGGCCAAAAGCATCTTTACGTTAATAATACATAAAAAGACTTTCTCATGTTAGAGAACTGAACTGGGCAGCTTTACCTCTGAGAGTTACACTGACACTAAAGACTCCTTCCATAAACCTAAACATCCTCACAGAAAAAAAACTCCACAGTCTCGGGAATCATACTGACCTAGAACGGTGAGGCGGGCAGGTCGGGATCTTATGCCGGCTTGGATGCCCTGACACTCAAAGCTTCCATCATCAGCCATCTCGGTTCTCTGGATCAGAAGGTGGTACTCGCCTTTGCTGTGATCTCCTACTACGTCATATCGTGGATAGCCTGGAAAACATAGAGGTGTCTCATGAAACATATCTCACACTGCAGTGGCGGAGATTGTCATTTTGGCTACATGTTAAATGTTCTCCTGAATTCCCATAATGCATTAACTGTTCAGAGTCTGCCCTGTGGTCTCTGATTAGTGGGACGTTCCTGAGAAGGGGCTATCAGAAACTGACTCAGGACCAGGCATCAAGAACCAAAGATTCTTCCAAAGAACCATTTCACCTGGCTCCTTTAAATTCTCAGCAATTGTGGCTTTACTGTTTATCAAATGTATTATTCTAGAGATCATTAATTAATATTTGTCATGCTAACAGTTCAGAGAAATCCAATGAAACACTCATCTGACTTTGCCCCTTCTTAAGAACTAAATTTAGACTCATCCAATCACCTCTTAATGCTGATGTTCACTTTGCCGAGTAGCTTAAAGGCAGAACGAGCTCCAGAAGGTGGAGAGCAGTATGATGCTAATCGCCTGTTGATTAATGCTAATTCAGTGAAAAGTTAGTGAGCAGTGAGCACTCCTAAACCCTATTAGCTTTACTGTCTCACTGCTCGCATCTAAAATGGATGTAGTTAACTTTTATCATTTGCTTAAACTCTACTGATGCGGAACACCATCCTCTTACAGGCAAGAACCTTTTACAGACAATTTTACACTTTCACTCATTAGTAAGAGTCAGAGGTGAAATAGAGCTTTAAACCTGCAAAAAGTCTTTTAGATAAAGCCTTCAATCAGGCTTGAGGTAAGTACGAGTGGGGAAACTGGGATTCAGGAAACTTAGATGATTAGAGCAATAACAGATAAATGAGAGGGTAAAGTTGAGTATGGGCCTCCAAATGGCGTAGGGGTAAACTGCTCGCCCCATCATCCGGAGATCACTGTTCGGTTCTCGGGTGAGGCTGTAACTTCTCGCAGCCGGAGATCTAGAGCTTCGCCGTTGCCGGTTCCCAAGTGCCGGATGAGATATATATATACGCTGTATGTATATAGAGGATATAAATAATCGTTACAGCAACACGCAGTTATTGTTACAGCAACACAGGAATCGTCACAATGATACTGACACATAAAGCACTACAAAGTCCTAGGAACTGAGAGAGAAGATCCTTTCCTGAGCATATAATGAAAACCTCGACTTGCTCTTAGTGTTCGTCATTTGGTCTTATGAAGACTGTCATGAAGATGCAGTAACACACCAGATGACCTGCACCATCATTAGTACACAGTTATTACATTCTGCACAGAAAAAAAGATCTGTAAACTCCTCCAGCTCAGCATCGATCAGCCACCGGAATGACGAAGTGTTTATCCCGTGTTACGGCCGCACAGGAGCGCTTATCGAGCAGCTCACAGTGTTTGGCTAAGAGTCGGATTTCAGCCCTCAGCACCTTGATACTGCAATCCAATGAAAGCAGCACCTCAGGGGGACGTCCCAGTGGCTTAGAGTGAGGCAGAGCGAGTGGAATGGGACAGAGGAAGACCTTAGAGGCTCAATTAAAGAGCTCGGGCCGTGACTAAACGCTGCCCAAGGTCGCTGGGAAAAAAGACAAATTTGCAGTGAAGCAAGTGCAGCAGCTGACACTTGTTCCATCATGGAGATCGAGTGCGCTTTAAATCAATCACACACACACACAGCCTGGATGAGTTTCTCCCAGACAACAGACGTGCTTTTGCTCAGACAATTAGGACTGGATGACAGTAATTGTGTTTATGTGAATAGATTGAGAAAATCAATTTAAACATAGATTTTAAATAAAATAACATCTAAAACATTTATAAACATATGATTGGGGAGAGTTTTGAAGATCTGCCAATAAAAGAGTCACAGTGATGGTAAAAAAGCACTAAATTCTCTCTTTCTTTCTTTCTTTCTTTCTTTCTTTCTTTTTATAATTCTGTTGTTAAAAAAAAAGCATACTATTGTTCTGGCGTTCCCTTTGTCATAATTAAAAATGGCTTTCATTGACCTGGATTGTGCTTCACAGGTGCAGAAGCGATGCTCAGGACACACGTGCACGCTCTTCCTGTCTTATTTGGGTTATTGCATAAATTAACATTAATGTGCAAGAAAGA
The DNA here is from genome assembly GCF_024256425.1 of Clarias gariepinus. Lineage (NCBI taxonomy): Eukaryota > Metazoa > Chordata > Actinopteri > Siluriformes > Clariidae > Clarias > Clarias gariepinus. The sequence continues at coordinate 2,879,415 of NC_071116.1, read as the reverse complement.
AAAATAAGCAAAAAACCTAAACCCTTACCCCTTATCCACTGCAATTCTGAGTATCCTTTACTTGTAAATATAATGTAATTTTACTCTATAAAACATAAACATCACTTTCTTTTTGGAGTAAAAAACCAAAAAAAAAAAAATAGATTAAAAGTAGATCCACCTTACAGTACCTATGGAGTACTAAAGGTACCAAAGGCATAGGCTTTGTCGTAGAACTGCGGTGTCACAGCGTGTGCCTGTGATGGGTGTGCGTCTCAATCTGTTGATGCTCCTCGCTCACCCTGTAGGCTGACTAGATAGATGGCCTTCCTGTCTGAAGATGCCCAAAGGGGCCGGGCTGCTGGAAATGGAGATGGCTGTGGCGTAATCACCACTAATGGACTGCAGGATTCTCCCCGCATTATAAAAGCAAGGTAGGGAGTGTAGCTCCTGGGCTGGTCTGGCCTATCACGATGAAGATCTGGAGCAGAGTTGTGCGGCAGACGTTGAAAACCTGAAAGAATGTAAAGCCATGATCCTGCCTTGGCCAGAATTTGGGATCCTGATGCTGAAGAGGGAAAAGGCTGCCACTTATCCACGTTAATTCCCCGTTCCCAGACTTTAAGAGGGACTCTCGTCTGTGGCTGCACCCAGTGGACAGCTGGCGGGGGTCGACTGGCCAGGTCAGCGAGAAGCAGAATGCCCATGGGGCACACAGGAGCTGCTGCCCATGTGGGCGCACTCTGCCACTTTGCCCACTGCCATCGCTCGCCTGTCTGTGCCCACATGCCAGCTGGGCACTGTCACCAGACCTGCATGTGCACACTTTCACATACTTTCCTTCTCTTACTTTTCATCCTCCCTCCTTAAACCCTTTTCCTTCCCTATTTTTTCTAAATAAATTGATCCTTTTTCCCAAAGACATCATGACCATGTTTGTGGTGCTGCTAATGCATCAAACCCGTGACAACACTGATGAGGAACTCTACAACATAGTACCCTTTGTATCTGAATGCAGCATTCTACTGCAAACCAATACAAATTTCTCTTAATTTCATGAGGTACAATTTTGTCCTCGAGGGCATACACATACACTATAGCTTATACCCTCACGCTTGACCCCACTTAGAGAGATGGGAAAGCTGTAGTAATGTGTTATACTCATCATTGAAGGTAGACTTGCAAAGTTTTCAATACTAAGCTTTACTAGGAGCAAGAATATTTCTTAACAATGAAAAAAAAACATCACTATATTCCCACGTCATACCGTCTCAGAGTGAAGGACAAATCAACAGCGACGCATGAGACTCGCAGGATGTTCCTTACACTGACCTGACATGTCGCGGTTAACTCCGAGAGCCAGGCCATCTTTGACCCACAGGACCATGCCGTGATAGCCGGTGATTGCACACGGTAGAGTTACAGGCTGCCCCGCCACCACCACCATGTCATGAGGCTGCTGGATGAACACAGCGCACCATCCTGCAACAGAGAAACACAAAACACCACCATAACTTCATCATCAGATTTAAAGCACATGCTTTTATAAATTAAACACTTCTTGTCATGCTGTAGAAATAAATCAACAACAGGGTGGTGGTGTTTCGGCAAGGGGGCAATTGCACGCATTGATACCCTTCTACCCCACTCTGCAACATTTGTGTGTGGAGTGTCTCGTTATCTCATTAGAGCAGAGAAGAAGAGCTTCTGCACAGGAACAAGTGATGAAGCTTTAGAGAAGCGTTTCTCCAAACACGTTCTTTGCTCTTTCTAAACATGATATTGACATCTCAAGCAGACTCTGTCTCCTGTTTACCGGAGCGCCTCGTTCTTTCCTCTCAGACTCTGTGAGGTGAAATCAGTCTGGTTCTAAGTGGATTCCTCTGGTACAGTTTGTCTTAAATTCCCCAAACTCCAACTCTCAGATGTGGTTCTCGTGAATAAAAACCTCTCTCATATCGCTTTAAAGAAATGTCCACCAGACAACGTGTATCGTTTCTCCGAGCTTAACTCGAAAATCTTTTTATAGGAAATTTTACACTTACTTTCGCTGGGAAACATCTCATGCTACACTTCACTTCTGAGTTTGTACATTTCCACATAAGGCTACGCACTAACGTGAACCATGGCAGATTACATAAAAGCGGTTAAAAGAAATTCTAATCTTTGTTCACAGTCTTTGATCAGTCAATTAGCGAGCGTGTCCTTACTTCAGTTCAGTTTCTTTACCATCCTGAGTGTCACCTTCTCTTATGAATCAGTGGAGTTAATGCGTACACATGAGCAGGAGTGTGTGAGGACGAGTTACGTGAAGCAGAGAAGGGAAAGAAGTTTAGTAAAGGAGGTCAGAGTAGAGAAAGAGACATGGCTTTAATGTTTTTTTTCTTTTCAAACTAAAAAGCAACTGAACTGGATTCAATATGTATAAAGTATAAAGCATAGACGCAATAACCCTCCCCTTCATTTGAACCCTAACCTTAACCTTACACCAATGTTCTTCCTCTTCCTTATAGATTTACAGTTAAGTGTTTGTGCTGAAAAATAAAATCCAGAGTCCTTCGTTTAAAAGAGAATCACAAGATTATTTACTGCTGCAAGGATGTAAAGAAAGAAAGAACACCAGCAGCCTGAAATGATTATAAGACGGCCAACGGTGACGGTTACAAAGGGGTTTAACTTGCGTCCACAGGGGAAGAACATAACGAAGCAAACTTTCATATTTCAGATAACGGTAATGCTCTTGGTTTAGACACAAGGGTCACATTCTCAAGAAGTCGATCGACACGGACTACCACAATGTAAATATGTTGTAGTTATGGGAGGCGCTTTCCCAGATTCCTCTCTACAGGAATCCAACACGATCAGCCCAGCTCATTAGAACTCCTGCGAGTTTGTCATGAGAATTTGTCATGCTGCGAAGTCGAAAGCCAGCACTAAGGATCGATACGAACACGAGCTGCTGCACAGAGGATGAAATATGATGGTGGTGTCAGTCCAAGATCCTGCTAAGAGCTACAGCAGTCATGCCCTCAAGCGCTAATCCAGAGCCTCAGTGCCGATCTGAGCTTCAGAGGAAATGAATCACAGAAGCCTGAGGAGCAGAGAGAGAGAGAGAGAGAGAGAGAGAGAGAGAGAGAGAAGGAGAGAGAGAGCAGGAACATCTCAGTCATTTCTGAACATATGGAAACCTTAGCACAGTGGAGCCCGCCTGGTTCCCAGGTCTGAACCTGAGCTCGGATTAATCAATAAGTGCCGTGTCATGTCTTTTTTGTGTTTGGCTGATTAAAGGTAGACTTCCTCTGAAGGTAGAGATTCCTCTGTGGTCACTGGTTTCCTCTTGCACCTCCGAAACATGTCAGGATGTGCTCTCAGCCAGTATTTCTAGGGTCAACTCTGGAAGAACTGCCTCCTAATCACTGAATCAATGAAATAAATTATTTCTTATTCCATGAACATATTTTCTTGGGGTTTAATGATTTAGATCCAGATTTAGTTTCTCACACCTCAGAGCTAATCATACTTAACCAAGGATAGAATTAAATTTTTCTTCATAACTCATGCATAAAAAACAATGTGAGAAAAAAAAAAAAAACGTGTCCCTCAAAGCAAATGGGCAAAATTGCTGGTACCCTTCAGGCAATGAAACAAAAACTCACAATGGTCACAGAAATAACTTTAATCCAACAAAAGTAATAATAAATAAAAATTAACACAATTAAAAGCTGTAAAAGGGAAGGAGTGGAGCGGAGTGTGGATTAGAAGTGCAGGTGATCATGACTTGGTGCGAGACATGGGTGTGACCTGGAATACCGTAACACAGGTTATGATATTATAAGGTATATTATAGATTATTATTATTATTATTATTATTATTATTATTATTATTATTATTATTAAACTTAAAAGCTTCCAAAGGAGCAAGATGGTGGATTCACTGTTAATAAACCATAGACCTAACCTTAAACCTGCCCTGAACTCAACTCTTATGCCATGATGAATTAGAGGATAGAACTGTTGCCTCGCAGCTCCAAGGTTGTGAGTTTAAATCTCACCCACTAAACATTGGACGTCGGATAGACGTGCAGATCATGTCTATATTGGGTCCGTCGGTCCATGACCAGTTCTGGACATCTATTCGACGTCCAAACTAGGTCCACTATTTGGACGTCCAACCATGACCCAATTTGGACGTCATATTGACGTCATTTTAATGACCTAATCTGTATGACTATTTATTTATTTGGTAGACCATATGTATATATTTTTAAATTTTCCTGTTTCCCTAACAGTTTTTATTTTATTTAAAGTAGCCCATAATCAAGTTATTTAAATCTTTATTTTAGATTGTATTGTGGCATAGGCGGGGCGACGGCTGACGACCATCATGCATTGCGGGACGGTTTCTGTGTGTTCACCATGTTCGGGAAGTTTGTTTGAGCTAGTGGCTTCGGCCATGTTTGTGTGTTAGGGTGTGTGTGACCTGTTAAATGTACTCTGGTTCATGTTGCAGAATTAGGTGTATGTTCCGGCTGAATGTGTTGCACATGCTATAGAGTGCTGTGTGTCATGAAGTACTCCTAGCAATTAGCATTGAGCACCAAGCAAGCTCACTCGTTCTCCACAATCCTTCTGGTGGTAAACCGCTGCAATATTAAAGTAAATATATATATATAAACTTGCGTAAATTATATTTTATATAAACAAATCATGGTAGCCTATCCACCTCATTCCTATCTTACGAAAGACTGTAATTGGACGTCCAAAAATGACATGGAAAAGACGTTCTACCGACGTCAACATTAGACGTGCGGTAGACGTCGCCTGGCGTTACAAAACTCACAATGGTCCCTCCCCCCAAAAAACCCTATCAATGGACGGAAATTGGATGTCCAAAAATGACATGGAAAAGACGTCACTACGACGTCACGTTGCGCAGTAGGCAGGATGTGTGTGTGGTATGCATGTTCTCCATGGGCTTGGTGGGTTTAATCTAGCTTCCTCCACAGTCTGAACAGGTGTGTCTAAATCCCCCTTAATGGATGATTGTGTGTCTAGATTTGGGGGGGTATTAGAGACTATACTGTAGGTCACTGGGAGTAATGCTCAGTCATGGCTAATTAAGTGGATGGAAATGATTGATTTTTGAACAGTTTCTACATTTACATTTACATTTAGGCATTTGGCAGACGCTCTTATCCAGAGCGACTTACAAAAAGTGCTTTAACGTTTTTAAAGTGCTTTAAAGTTTTTAATACTGTTTATGGAACATTTCTGCACTGAATCTTTCATTTCAATGTATTATTAATATTTTTATTATTAACATTATTAAATTTTATTGTGTGTGCATGTGTGTCCTTGTTCGTACTGTTCAAAGACCTTGTTTGTTTGTCAGGCAGGATAACATATCTCTATTTTATTGTTTTGGGATTTGCACTTGAACCACTGAAATATATTTTGTTGTTGTTATTTAAGTTTTTTACCTAATTATATATTTTTGCAAACATCAACAGAACTGATAAAAGTTCTATAAAATGAAATCTACAAAATATGACATAAACATGAGACATCTCCAAGGCTGGACAGAGAAGTGGTCTCCGAGCTCCTGTTATCTCCAGTTATGATTTGGAGTTATGAAGTGCTAAAAATGAATAAAGAGATAACATATTCCCCCAGAAGATTTAATTAAGTTTATCACGTTGCTGAGAATCCACAGAGTGTAAACTCTTCCTGAATCAAGAATTCGGCAGCGCTGCAGTAGAAGGTGCTCGAACGAGTTCTACAGGTAGTGTAGGACCTTCTGAGAGAAGGTACAGAGAAAAAAAAAAACCAGTACAGTACGTCCTGCATGGGTTCATAAACCCCTCACCACGCTACATAAACATTCCATTAGAGAGGAAACCGAGACGTTCTGAAGAAAAGAAATGATGTCAGAGGCACTAATGATCTCCGACTCCAGCGTCTTCAACCCGCGGTGTGTTTCTTTAGTCTGATAGAGTCAGAAAATCTCCCGCGGTCATAGAGAAAGATCACGAAATGAGGCTTTCGCCCAAGACGGTTTGTCTCCTGGAGATAAATAACACATAAATTTACCACGAGACTCTTCTCAGCCAGGATGAAAAGTGATTAATGCTCCTGACTGATTTCCTCGGCTCCCGTGCTCTCGGCTCACAGTTGGGCTAATACTGTAAATATTCACGGATCAGGTCTTGCCCCAGTGTTGCTTTTGCTATTCTCTACCAGCCAGAGCAGACCACACTGGGAAATTCCCATCAGCCATTGTGATGAAACTAGTACACGACAGACTTCATCATCTCCACTAAACGGATTGATCCTGTACCCTGAATAGAACACAACCTTCCACGCGCCAACAGCTTCTGTTCATTGAGCTCCAGGAGCTGAGCTGTAGATTATTTCATTTTTTCCTGGAGACTCATGAGCTCCCAGATGGAAAAGTGCATGGCTATTAGTTCACATGTCAGGTCTCCTCAAGTGTTGAGCGAGACCAAGCTCATTTTCCTCACCTGAGAAAGGTGTGAGTGTGGTATATTCCCCAATGTACTCAAAGTAGGCACAATTCCAAAAATATCTGGACAACTTGATATACTGTAGATTACACCACAGGGCTTTTGAGCTCCCCATTTTGATTGGTTTGATTTGTAGAGAAATATTCATCAGGAACTTTAAAGCGTTCATAATAAAACTAACTAGAGTTCCATTGATTATAATAAGTCTTAAAAATTACTAGGTGGTTAAATAGCGATAGATCATCCAGACGTGTGTCCATTGTCCACTCCTTCATTTCTCCTCGTCTCTGTTTCTGAAGAAGCAGAAGGATTTTGTCTTCTCAAAGCCCCTCCAGCAGCGTTCCTCTCATGGGTGCATGATGTTTCTGGTTAACTTCAAGCCTCCTGCTTTCACTCATCTTTCCGATCTTCCTCTCATCTTTAGAGCTGCCCAGGGCTACAGCAATGCTTCATGGGTAATCCCAAGTTTCTCGACACACCCACCTCATATGATCAGAATGTGTTAACGGAGATAAACTGGATTCTTTATATAGATGCTTCACGCTCAGCGCTGGCTAAACAGGGATGATCGAGGCGCGGTGAACTCTAAACGACTTCTTTAAACCGGATGAGAACCGAGACTGTTATACACATCTAAGACAAGTGATAATTAAAGCTATGGCCGTACAAAAGGCTGCGCAACAATAAAGCAGCACAATGTTCCAATCTCATTAACACTGGTGTGCAGGTGGTGGTCCCACACACACACACACACACACACACAGAGAGACCCAAACACTCATACCTACACAGAGCGCACAACAGCGCTTCAGCACGACTAATTAGAAAAGGGATCTGGGAGCACGCCGTGGTGCAGAAACCCCATCAGCGGCCGTGTTTTATTCCCCTCTTGTTTAACAGTTCAGCATAAACTCATAACAAAGTGTTACATTATTTAAAAGGGCTTTTCTCAAAGCGACAGCAGCTCGACATCACTTGCTTCCTCTAAGTGCAATGCCACATTAATGCGGCAGGGGATTATATTGGTCAGAAATTGTTCAATTCTAATTGTTTAAATTCTGTGTGCTGGTATCACGCTTGTCTAAAATGAACCAATCGGAGGTCAGGGTATGATGATGCGTGACTCCCGGGTACGAAGACTCTGGTGCCTCATCCTCAGCACTTCCGTATCGCACCTCATTATCTGCATCTTCCTCACGCCTCCTCTGTTGGACCGGTGAGGCTCTGGAGTGAGGACGTGTTCAGTGTAGAGTCTGAGCAGTGTGTGTTTGTGGTTTCCTCGTGCCCTCCCACGTCCTAGCGGATTGTTTACATGGATGAAGCCAGAGGCGCTGACAAGCACGGTTCACTGCAGCTCGACTAGTGCGGTTATGACACTGCTCGTCATGCTCCTGCACTCCCTGTGTGTGTGTGAGTGTATGAAACTTGAACACGATTGACATTTCCATTACTTTCGCTGTTGTCTCTGTCCGAGTCAGGTAATACCTAGCGAGGTTCACATACCGCTGTTCTGTTCCAGGTGAACAGCATGAGGGGTTTCTCTGGCTTTTTGAAGCAATACACTCTTATGAAGCCTCCAGACTGTGTTAGTAGTGAAAGGAAGAAGTGTACATCTCTTTCATCAGATGCTTACTGATGGAGGTGCAGTGGGACTAATCCCTCGCTTCATCTTCACATAAAGAGAGCAGTGCAGCGGTGCTTTAGAGCTTTAGTCTGTTCAGTTGTCTCACCTCCAGATGAGCACAGACCAGCTTCCAATGTTCACACTCATATCACCATCAGTGGCGTCTCACGTATCATCCTGAGATAACACTAATGTAACTTATGTATGAAGAAACACTACTCAAGAGGATGATGTCTGTACCAAGCAACCTTCCTGTAAAGAAGGATTTGTTCTATCTAGTACAAGGTTCTTCGAGCACTTCCCTGCATCCGCTGCTACAGAGACTCAGCTGGAGCCTGATGATGATAGACCAGTGCTTTTCCAGGACATTATTCATGCTATTCATTCAGCTCAGGAGTACACAGTAATCCCCCCTGACTTGACCTTTCCACCACAGAGAATGTCTATTAGTTCAGCCAGGAGAGCCTCTTTAGGGAGCAGCTTCCCCAAGCATAAGTAAAACAGTCCGACTAGTTCCTCATCGCTTCTCAGCCCACAAGCGAAACCCACATGTCTGCGTGTGAATCAGAAGCCTGGTGGAGGCGTGATGTGAAGTAAAGTGCACACAGAAATGCACAGATACTTCACATTCAAGCAAATCTAATTAAAATTTCTGGACATCAGAGCAGCAGATTCACCGGGGGTTAAAGGTAATGGACCAGACATCTGGATCAGAAAGTAAATAATGTGACAGATACGGCAGTCGTTCATCTTCTGTGAGCATTAGTCACGTAGCACTAGATGTGAGACAGGAATACACCCTGGGTCAGACGCCAAGACACCAAGCATATACACATTTACCCTTAGGAGCTATTGCTACTTTTTGGGTTGTTGAGGTCATGGAACATAAAGGAACATCCATGTGGGAGAACAAACATCAATCATGAGTGCCAAATAGTCAAGCTCAGGTTTGAGGTTAAAACCTTGAGCTCTGAAACAACAGTAAAACACAGTTATGTACCTTGCGCAGAAATCTGCAGAATTATACATTTGATTGACGTTATGTAACTTACCAACGTGAACTGAGCTTACGGACAAAATGGAGATTTCACAATAAAAAGAATTTCATTTCCTTCACATTTGGCCAGCATCACTAACGTTCTTCGTACCCGGGAGTCACGTATCTTCATATCCTGACCTCCTATTGGTTCATTTTAGACAAGCGTGATACCAGCACACACAATTTGAACAATTTGATTAGAACAATTTCTAACCAATATAATCCCCTGCTGCATTAATGTGGCATTGCACTTGGAGGAAGCAAGTGATGTCGAGCTGCTGTCGCTTGCCAAAGTGCTTCTCTATCCTGATAGAGTTGGTCTTTTTATAACAGCTCTGACACAAATCACACGCTTATGTTAACAAGCTCTATATTGTTTCTATAGTAACCGCTTATTAACAGGAAGCTGTATGGCAGGACGTGCTGTTCCAGGAAAATGATCAACCTCAGGTGTTCACAGTGTCTGCGCTTCATCACACCACCGGTTTCTTCCTCCAGTCGTTCTAACAGTCTTTACACACAGATGAACTTCAGTGACAGACAGAATTCACGGCTCAATCTTCCATTCAGCTGCAGCCTCGTGATCTTCATCAGGGCCTCTGAAAGTCAGCAATTAGACACACACACACACACACACATTGCGGTGATTAGCTCGGGCTCGACAGCCTGGCAATCACATCATAATAAATTCTGTCAAACTCGGCAGCTTCCTCTGTGTCTCCCACGCTAAAGAGATTTCAGTGTCCCGCTTCTGGAGCGCTCAGCCAGCTGCCGCACTATACATCCACAAACCGCTGACACACACTTGTTTTAAACACGTCAAGCTGTTTTCATCGCTTGTGTTCATTACACCAGAGAGCTGTAAAAGACAGCGTTCTTCTCAACGTCCCACATCATCTCTTCAGGTTAATAACTAACAGATCATTTCCAAACTAACATCCAGAGAAAGAGCCACAGTGGAAGCCTTGTTTCTTTATTATGTGATCTTATTTTAGAGGAATGAAGCTGGAACCTGTTGGTTTGAGGTCGTCCCAGTGGGAGAGGTTTTAGTTGACTGGAACCTTGTGTTAATAACGCAACTATTTCGAGTTCTCGTCTGTTGGAGTTAAAACGATTAGACTTTGCTTAGTGAAAGCTGAGTGTTTTCTTTGCTCTGGCTTTCATTAATTCTCACATGCCAGATCTGTCTTAGCGAGCGACACGGAGGTGTGAAGAAAATGATAGAGTCTCGCTTTGGTTGCACAGATCTGCAGCTCACTTCCAATGGATCTAATCCAGGTTCTGAGGAACAAAAGCTAACAAAAGACCTACAAGCAGTGAGTAATAAGTGAATCTGAGAAACACTTAAATAGAGTGTAGATAAGATAAATACTAAAATAATGAACTTTTTTGTGATTTTAGTAATAAACAAGAGTCGGCTACAAAGCCTGATTCATTAGCTGCCAAAGCTAAAAGGCTTAGTTTAAAGGTGTGAAGGATGTAAAAGCTCTACAAATGCAGTTTACAGGGAATGTTTGGTTCAGAACACGGTCCACAAACAAGCCGGTCTGCAATCTAAGTGAGAACCAGTAACACTATGGATGACTGACTCTCTACTGCCCCCTGCCTCCTGACCTACAGCTGCTTACAACTCTGTGTTTAAGTAGAAGCAAAAGCTTTTCCAGCCTTCTCATTTCCTTCTTCCCAACACTCACAGCCTGGGACAAATGCAATAAAGTCAGGTTCGACTCTATCAGCAGGATTTACACGAACCGTCAGTGTAAAAGTATTCAATCTGCGTCCCGTTAGAGCTCTAAACGGATCATGGGTTTGGAACACAGCCAGCTGTTTCACTCTAATCTTCTCCATTTACAACATTCTTGACGTACTTAAGGAGAAAAAAATGGAACGCAGTTTAGAAAACAGAGCTGCTGAGGAATTTACATCTATTTACCTTTATTATTTTCTTTGTTCTAATATTAATGAGTAAGAGTTTGTGTGGACCTTCAGCATGATTGTAGGTACAGTATGAACTGTATGATGCAGTAGTTAATACTGACCGAGAATGAGGAATGCCATTTGTCTCTTCGTACCCGGGAGTCTGGCTGATCTGCCTCCATCTAACCCTATCCTCTGCATCCTCTTCTCTCACACTAACTAACTTCATGTCCTCTCTCACTGCATCCATAAATCTCCTCTTGGGTCTTCCTTTAGACCTTCTGCCTGGCAGCTCCGACCTCAGCATCCTTCTACCGATATACTCACAATCTCTCCTCTGAACATGTCCAAACCACCTCAATCTGGCCTCTCTGACTTTATCTCCAAAACATCTAACATGGGTTGTCCCTCTGATAAACTCATTCTCGTTCCTGTCCATCCTTGTCACTCCCAAGGAGAACCTCAACATCTATAGCTCTGCTACCTCCAACTGTGCCTCCTGTTTTTTCTTCAGCGCCACTGTCTCTAAGCCGTAGAGCATCGCTGGTCTCACCACTGTCCTGTACACCTTTCCTTTCACTCTCGCTGATACTGTACTCTTTTATCACATAACACACCTGACACTTTTCTCCACCCATTCCAACCTGCCTGTAGATTTTCCTCCACCTGTTCCCTGCGCTCGCTACAAAGCACAATGTCATCTGCGAACATCATTGTCCTGATAAAGCTTCTGAAACTGAAGTGTGACATTGCTAATGAACAAAGCTGACATCTCAGCTCTATTTAAACCAGGAGGGTCTTTATCCATGGATCGCATGGATCGTTTCATTTATTTGCATTGATAATAATATTATCCTGTATTTTTCACAGCTGTTGTCTGATTTGTTTCCATGACAACACATCTGCGAGCTTGGACATGCTCGAGTGTGTCTTACTGAAAGTGAACGACACTTGATCAGACTTTTAAAAGCACTATAGTTCCACTTATTGTAGGTCTTTGTTAAAGCTAAAGTTAAAAGTAAATAGAAGGTTTAAGGTTAGGGTTTCGTTAATAACTCGACACTGTGGATTTATATCTATAAAGGTGTTCAATAGGATGTGAGATATTGTACATTGCCGTCTCTATCCACAGCATCAGCATACAGAAGGATGACTGTTACATGTAATAACAATATTTTTTATATATTTACAACGCAGACTGAATTACACTTTCTTAAGTCCATTGTGTTTAGTCTTTTAGAAGAATAAAACTAAACCAAACTGAGACCTGAAATGTGTCGCAAAGTGAAAGAAGACGAGCATTACACATCTATAATATTCTCACACAGATTCAAAGTATATCACACCTGATCTGTTTAAATCAAGTCACAGAAATCCTAACACTGGAATCTAAACACCACCAACCAACAACCATGACTTTTACCAACGTCTCACAGACACGGCCAAAACCCGCAAAAGCACAACCCAGTTAACAAGGAGGACGGATAAAGCGGGAACCAGAGGGAACTGGTGGCTCTCGGTACAAGTGATGTGAGGAAATGTGAAGCAAATTAGGAACGCAAGAAACCGAAACATGGGCCAGTTGCACAGAATACAGTACGCTCAAGGGGGTAATAATAAACCCTGATATGAGAGCGAGTTACGAATATGTAACAACATCAGTGTGCAAGAGATACTGGAGCACAACGTCACCTGAGCTGCTCACAGAAATCCCAAAAAGTGAGTGTGTTCACAGAAGAAGAGCTAATGACCAGGGAGCACGTTTCTTACAGTCTGTAGTATGAATCTGGAATGACTGACAGCTGTATAAGTATTTTAAACTTTTTAATATTAACTAAAGAGCCTTGTGAACATGAACAGTCGAGTGATTTGTACAAGGACCAGATTAAAAATGTAGAGCCAACCTCAGGCAGCTCACACAGTCCATTCTGCAGGAGCTTCACAGCTCCATCTGCTGAGGTTAGTGATGGGGTTTGAAACCAAAACATAAAGAAAAACATCAAAATGTATACATCAGAGGTGGGACTCTGAGCGACAGCACAGATACTGGACCACTTAAAACGGTTCGACCCGGAGGGACGGATTGATTTGACGGATTGATTTGAAAGTCATATCATCAGAAAAAACTCCGGTGCTAAGAGAGCGAGAGTGGTTTTATTCCTGCCGTGTGGCAGGAGAGACGCTGGATGAAATGAGAACCAGGCCGAGCTCAGCGTCCAGACGGATTTTGGTATTAATGGATGCTGGTGGTTCTTCTGGATCAGACTCAGCACCGAAATATTGATCCTGTCTAAACATTACACACCAAGGCAGCATGTGTATTCTTGCTTCTCAAATCTTGTGCCGAAGTGAGCACGGTGCTCCAAGGAAACGAGACCCTGGTGTATCAGACACCCACGTTTTAATTAGAAACATTTAGTCATGCATCGTGACATTTTTTGTGTGGCCATTTATGTATTATCACACTGACTCCAAAATTGTTTAATTTTTAGTTACACTGTTTTACTTACTTATTTTACTTATTTCATAGGTGGTAATATGTTGCATTTCCTCTATGATCCAGGTGGTGCAGTCTAAATGGTTCACTCATTGGAAGGCACACGATGCGGTGAGAACAGATTATTCCAAAATCGTTTTTTTTTTTTTTTTTTATAATGAAAAATGTAAAGAAAATATTGAATCAGTGTATTTATAAAATCATAATATTTATAGAATCACAATATAAATAAAATTGACACCTAACTCAAATTCAAATTTTATTTGTCACATACACAGTCATACACAGTACGATATGCAGTGAAATGCTCGTACGACCGCCGGTGACCTTAAAAAGAAAATAAAAGCTATATATAAGGAATAAATATTTTTAAAAAATAAGAAAGAAAATTAATATTAATATAAATAATATTTATAATAATAAATATTCTATAATAATAATAATAATAATAATTATTATTATTATTATTATTATTATTATTATTATAAATCATATAAATATTATAAATAAAGAAATAACTATTGATCCTGTCCCTAATAATGAACCACATGGATCTAAAGGATACAGTGAAAGTACCGTATAGGCGTCGTCTTTACCTCTTTCATAAAGCATCATACGAAAGAGACTTCATTCATGAAAAAGATAAGATGAGAAAGAGGGAGAGAATTTGAGCTGGAAGTCTCTCTCTCTCTCTCTCTCTCTCTCTCTCTCTCTCTCTCCCTTTTGCATAATTCCTTTTCTAATTTACACATTTACAAATCATCAAGGTGTTACATTTGTGTAAAGTAACGCGTTAATTCGCTCCCTGTCACCTCGGAGTCTACGATCATCAGTGAAAATGAGCGCAATGCTGAAATTATACACCGAACACAAAAACAAGATTAAGGAAATCAATTTTCTCTATTGAATCTGTATACTCTAGATACACCAGGTGAGAGTGTGTGTGTCACAAAGGGTGTTTTCATGTGATAGTAGAAGGTGTGTGACCTCATCATGAGTGTGTTGAGGGAAATGAGCAGGTTTCACTCTGAGTGTGTGCTGGTGTGATGGATGGGTTTGGACAGACGAGTGCCAGTGCTGACACACGGCATTAGGATCAGCGCGGTGGCGCACCGGAGCAGCGGCGATAACACACACGCTCTCTGTGTGCAGAGGGGCAGGGAGGCAGAGAGAGGAGGTCAGGGAGAAGAGCCAGAGGGACGAGGAGTCAGGAGGAATAATCATATCGAGCATACACAGACGACGCTGGACAGATGTGCGCTCCATCTCGATACCGAATGAATCATTCTGTTATTATACATACATTTTATATATAAGGAGAGAAAAAGAGAGAGAGGTGTAAAGTCAGTACTCAATATTAAGTCCTTATTTTAATTAGATTCATGGCTAATTATTATTATGACATCTTTAAAGCATGTTAATGAGGTCCAGGAGCGGCATCCTGCTGTGCACATCTGTATTCAGTCCCATAACTCAGAGACGCAGCTTTTTCAGACGCTCTGCCCATCTGGATTAAAACTGTATTACTGGATAAATAAATCATTAATCTGAGGAGTGTGAATTCAGCGTATCCTTTAAACCTTGGGCACGTGTCCACTACTGAACTGACCAAAACATCAGCATTATTATTTTGACTCTGATGATCGGCTTTTCCTGAACACACTCAGGACTGTTTTCGCTTGAGCTCTTCTCGACTGTAATGATTTATAATCTCATTTATAAGATCCCGGGCTCTGGTCTGAGTCTGATTCCTCTCCAGGTTTCTCCCTCGTGGCGTCTCACAGGGAGGCGTTTCTTCACCATCGTTGCCTCTGGCTTGTGTCATTAAGGTCTGAATGGACACTGTGTGGTTGCCATGTCTAGCATTGTCATGTGCTCTGACAAAATGTTAGTGTGAGCGACTCTGACTGATTTAGATCAAGACGATGAAACGCTTAGTTTGTTTTCACGGCTTTAAAACTCGTTAATGAGTGAGTGAGAAACACAGTTAGGATGCAGCATTAAGAACACGTTTAGGCAATTTATCCCAAGCCGTGAGTGCTAGGGTGTAACATGGGCCGTTTAATACGGGGACGCTGGAGAAATGGGCCGTGTCTTTATACTGATGTGGGCACGGGGTAAAGGGGCACGGCTCAGAGATCCGAGCGCGAGCTGAGAAATAAAACTTTATTGGGGTCGATGTTGCTTGAGAGCTCGAACCAGTCGTCAGGCTTGCAAATGAGTTTTATAAACGCGCCGGCATAATATCAGCGAAAAGCCTTTTAGTCTGTGGCAGAATTAATGATTATTTCACTCCGCTGAAAGAAAATGAAAGAGAAGTGGGAGAAAGAAAAGCAGAAGAAACAAATGCAGACACACAAATTGTGAAGGTCTGTCTCACACACACACACACACTCAGTGAGATGACACATGAGGCAGCGGAGCTTTAATCTTTTTCACCCCTGACTCCATTACAGCGTGACTCTTCTCGGCTCTGGAACATGACGAGGCCGACGTCGTGTCACATCTCACCTCATCACGGCTGTACTGTAAATGAGCACAGAGGGCCTCGTCCATCATCATCACATCACGGGTTTACGCTCTGTAAAGCCCGGCATCGGCACGCCTGAAAATCTCAATCAGCTGCATCAGCTCATTTACATCCAGATGTTCTGCTCTGCCGCTTGACCCCCTCACGCAGACGGCAGGTTGGTGTTTGCAGCTGAGATCGATGAAGTAATTTACACTGGACCATAAAATAAACCTTTTATTCTCTAGTTAGATTTGTGTTTTCCTTTTTTTTTTTTTTGCTTTCCAAAATAAATCTAAATAAATCTTTATATGACCTGCTGAAATAATAATAAAAAAAATAATGTCCTGGAGATATCTTCATACTGTACTGTACTTCACCTGGACTGGAATAAGGAGCACATTGTGCAGGTTACAGCTGGAACTCCTGATCAATCAGATCCCTGTGTTCCACTCCACTGTGTTAGAGATTAAATCCCCATGTTAAACCCACACTCTCTTTAACACCCCATAGTGAAGAATTAAGATCTTGTAAGAACTCGATCCAAGACTTCTGGAGTCTGCAGTAAGAGCTGATCTCGAACCCGCAGCTCTTGAAGTCTCACCTGGAGTTTATTCGAGTTATGTGCTTTTAACGAGTATTTGTAATGAGTATTGGTTATTAACAATAATTCATTTTCCTACAGCCATAACATCATAATAAAAAGGAACCTCATACCTAACAGACTGTTTATCAGTACAGACACTAAACCGTCTCTAAAAGCCTTTTGTGATGAAAACATCTCCTCGTTATGGCCAGGATCTGCAGACACACTCTACACACTCCAGTCACACGTCCTGCGGATTTAAAGCAGTTCTCTTCTTCTCCATTTTGTTTCAACACGACCCCGAGAGATTTAATGATGAATATCAGAACATCTGGGCTGACAGTGACGTGAGAGCTTCAGAAACACGCTCTCCTGCAGCGTGACCCTTCTATCCCTGCTCCGTCTCACAGAAATAAACCCCTTTTTATCTGGCAAAGCCTGACAATAAAAGCTTCTCCTGCCATTAAATCAAACTCACATCCTCACAAAGTCATCGTTTTACCGCACTCCAGTCTATTTATCGTGTTTATCACAGTCCTGTTTTCACCAAATCATTAGAGTTTGGCAGCGAATGTGCTCCTTGTTGTCAGAGTCGGATCTTAGCAATTAAAACTAACACTTAAGGAAGAAAAAAAACACAAACACAAACAAGCATAATGCAAATAAAGTCTAATTGAAACGGCAAGCGCCTCCTTAAGTGCCCGGCTTTTCATTTCCATAAATACATGGGCACATTTAACGTAGCCTCGGAGGAGCGAGAGAGAAGAGTTCAGACGACGAGAAAGCCGAATGATTACGGAGAGAAAACAGGAAATGAGGCGCTGCAGGCTTTTAGAGTTTTTCTTTCACTGATTTTAGTGATTATATTTCAAGGTAAAGTGAAGCTCTGGTCAGGCGGAGCGAGGAAAAATGCTTCTCTAGGTGGCGTAAGTTCTTACAGTTTTACAGCTGTGTTTGAAGCAGACAGTTCTACGTCTTCCTGTGTATAATGATATTTTAATGTTTACAGAAATAAATTAGGAAAAAGAAACAATGTAACGGCGTAAAACATTGTACCAAAACATCAAAGCAACTGCTTCCAAACTGGGACCATACAAAATAAAGCTGTTACACAGGATATCTTAGGAGATATAATTTATTGTGATATGGATATTACACTTCCGTATCGCTCAGCCCTTAAAATAGACTAAGAAAAAATAATTATTTAATACTTTATCATTAAAGAAACTCTTAGTCCCCCCAATAATTAGATAAGCTCCTCCTACACCAAGACCGCGAGTGGCGATCGAACTTTCCTGAGCAGATGCTTTCCTTTTCAATTCGTCTGTTTTAATGATCAGCCTGAACGTGTGAACTGTTTAGACAAGCGAGAGTGTGAAAGAGAATGATGATGGAGAAACAGTTATTCTGCGGGAATTAAACTGATCTAATGAGTAAACATTCGAGCTGGTGACAGGCCAGTTTGCGAAGCCGAGCCGTAAAAAGAATCGATGTGTTTTAGCAGAGCTAAGCAATCGCCGCCGAGCGCGAGAGCGTCAGCCTCGAGAGGAATCGATACTCATATGCGGCTTTGTGCAGCTACAAAAGGAAACACGGTCATTTAATGAAACAAAGCTCTTATTATATTGTGTCAGGAGTACACGGCTCGGCCCGGATTATCGACCCGCTCGCTGCTTGTTGCAGCGCAGATCTTATTAAACCTCCACGTACAGCCATGAATTTAATATTAGGTTCAGACCATGAGGACATTAGACACGTCCTGATCATCGACTTCAGGAAATATTGTGATATTTAATTCAGATGATTTCATGAACATATTGCTCTGTAGTGCTGTTTAGTGTCTCTCTAGTTACACAGGGCTATCAGGTGACATTAGTGCAGTCATGAGAATCATTCAGAAGAAAGCCATCCTGCTCTCTTCCCCCTAGCCTGAGATCAGACCCCGATGATTGGCAGGTGTCACTCTGATTTACAGGGCGAAGAGAAAGAGATAGAAAGTAAGCCCCGCCCATCCAGACAGCATGGCTGGTTTTTCTCGGGAACATGAACAGCTACAGCTGAAGAAACCCAGACTAAAGTCTCGAACTCGTATCTACAGTATATCTGTAACACAATGTGTTCAGGGACGGCCCTAAGACACTTCATACGTAGAACATCTGGTGCAGAACCGGCACATCTGTACTGCACACAAATGTCACAGTGACAGCAACATACTGTAATCCTATACAATCAGAGCAGTGAGAATACACACGCACAGGAAGAACCTGCAATGCTCCTCTACAAAGTTTCGGAAAAGTTTATCTTGTAAAAACACACACAACATCACAAGATAACAAAGAAACAGAGTAGCTGAAGTTTGTTACATTTACTAGATGCATGTGTTCCTCGATCATTCAGAGATGATGGGATCGGAGGGGACGTGGTGCGGTGCGTGATGTGATTAGAGCAGAGAGGTAACTGGGTACTGGGCCATTCTTAGCTTTGTAGGTGAACATCAGGGTTTTGAATTTGATGCAGCTACAGAAAGCCAGTGGAGAGAGAGGAGAAGTGGTTTTGGGTAGAACTTGGGAAGGTTGAAAACAAGACGTCCCCCTGCGCTCTGGATCAACTGCAGAGGACGAATGGTGGACAGAGTTGCAGTAGGACAGTTAGGCTTTGTTTAAGCCGACGTGGCTTGTGTGCTCATTTTCATATGTGTGTACAGTACTTATGCCAGGAATGCTCCAGCTAGAAATAAATATGTACAAGTTAATAATAAAATAATATATATATTTAAATCACCTGTCGCGCATTTATTTTTAATGTTTTTTTTTTCATTAAAAATATTTTTATATTTATTAATTCATTTTCATTTTTGCCAGAAATGTTCCAGCTAAAGAAAATAATAATTATGTAAAAATAAATCATATACAATAATTTATATAAAGAAAAAGAAATTTTTCCATCTGTATTTTTCGATGCAGCCGAAAGACTAACAAAAATCGGTATTTTTGAAAAAAAAGTTATGTCTTTAACATTGTTTGTTTGTTTATTCGTTAATTTTTTTTTTCTTAAAAAGCTCTAGCACACTAATTTATTTGTATGTTTTTATAAATAAATCAAAAATCAATAAATGATAAATACATAAATAAAACTTTTTTACATGAAAGTTTTTCGACAAAAAGAAATGCATTTATTAATTTCTTAAAAAATTGTAATAATTTTTATTCATGAATCAGGAGATTTAAATAGTTTTTTCTGTATTTTTTTTATTTCAAATTTTTTAAGGACTCCTGACCTCAGACAGCTGGTGGATTCGGAGTGTATGGACGTGTGTTTTGTGTGTGTGTGTGTGTGTGTGTGTGTGTGTGTGTGTGTGTGCTCATGTTTCAAACCCACACATACAGACACAAGAGCAGCTGGTGAACCCCAGTGTGAGCAGATGAAGAGTAAAAAGTGAAATCAATAAGAGCGTCCTGTTCCTCATTCTGCACCGTGTGTTTAGAGAAACGCCGCACTTTTGGGACATGAGCGGAAGGTTCGAGTCTCTTTAATGTTTTAGAGGAAGTGAGATTCAGCCGGGAGAGCAGCACAGTGATGTCTCCGAAATCTGAAATCAGAGAAATGATCGAATTCTAAACTTTAACACGTCCTTTATACGCAAAAAAGAAAAAAAAATCTTTCAGGTCTTCTTTCATCATGTAGGAGCAAAGCCCTAAAGCTGAAGTGTGATGAGGAGAGAAATGAGACGATTTTCTGCAGCTATTACACACACACACACACATGCACGCACGCACACACACACACACACACACATATTCTCGTCCTCTATAAGAGCTGTGAGAAAAATTGCAAGCAGACGGCAGATGGAGAGTAAGCATGCAGCCTGAGCTTTTACACTCTGCATCAGATTTACCTGAGCTCCCAATCTACACACACACACACACACACACACACACAAATTGAATCTCAGGATTCTGGCTAGGACTGCAGCATCTATTCTAAACTCCAGTCTCGTCTCGCTCTGGGCCAAAAGCCTCGACTCAGCAGCCTCGACAGTGAGGCCTGAGATGTCACTGGTTCTGCTTTTGGACTCTCTCTCTCTCAGATACTAAATAAAAGTGTGTATCTTTAGCTCCAACTCCAGCGTATACAGTATGTGGTGTGTGTTTGAGGTTCCAGAACTATACACAGCTCCACGTTCTTCTCAACCCATAACGAGGAGTAGAGGAATCATCAGAAACTAGGATTAACAAATCTGATTTATTTATTTTCAACCAGAGTTGACGTACAGAACCACTTTACATCCTGATAAAATATCCTGGTCTGTACAACTAAACTAGCAAACATGCTAGCTTAGCCTAGCCGACCCTAAACCTGCCGAGATCCCTTACTCCAGCGTTCCCTGAATTTCCTACTCTGCACTTCTCTTTCATGCCTCGGTGTCTGGGGAAGATCTAAGAATGATGAGAACATCACCAGGCGGGATTTGCTCTGTTCCTCCAGCCTCCCTGACGTCTCCCGGCCGCACAAGCTTGTGGTTCACGGCCGGACCTGACAGCTTCATCAGCGCAGCGTTCACCTGTCAGGGCTCAGGGCGCACCGGTCCAGCTCTCTCCCTCGACCCCGGACACGTTACACTCCAACACCATCGGACACGTCTCATTACCTCACGCCACGGGAAACGACTTCCTGGAGCTTCTCCTCAATTTCCTCATGTCCATCAGCTGCTGAGAAGTTTTCAGCTTCTGCTGGACATTTTATTAAACTCCTTTCCTACTCATTTATTCTGCGTGTATGTGTGTGTGTGTGTGTGTGTGTGAGCAGGAGAAAGGCTGAGTAAGAAGGTAGAGCCATGTTATTCCTCTGCTCTGTATCGTTCGGTCTCTTTGGATGGAATTAATAGATGAGTAACAGATGAGCACGATTTCTGATCCAGCCGTTTCATTTCCATATTACACCCAGACTTTATTATTATGATGAAAGAAAACAAGACCTCGTTCCTTATTCTCACATTTCCAATCTCACCTGCTTTCCTTTTTAATCCTCTCTCTAGACAATCTCTGTTCTGTAGACATTAACACACACAACACATTCACTTTTATTCTTAAATTAGGATTCGTGTCATGACTTCAACCCCGATCTCTTTACAATCCTGTTTACAATTTACTCACGTCAGTCTGTTTTTATTTATGCCTTTTGTCAAACTCACTAGCTCACTCACCATCTACACCGCTTTATCCTGTATTTAGGGTCATGGGGATAAGCCTATCCCAGGAGGCTTAGGGCACGAGGCAGGGCACACCCTGGACAGGGTGCCAATCCATCACAGGGCACACACACACATATACACACACTCACACACTACGGGTAATTTGGGAACACCAATCAACCTAACCTACATGTCTTTGGACTGTGAGAGGAAACCGGAATACCCAGAGGAAACCCACCAAGCACGGGGAGAACATGCAAACTCCATGCACACAGAGACAGAGAATGTTAAAATATAAACTCATCAGAGAAAATGATAACTGTACTGCTGTCCATAGCTATGAGCTTTTGAAAGTTGTAAGTGTAACTGCTCTCTCCATCCAGTCTTGTAAGAAATAAATGTTCTGTAACTGGACCTCCAGAAAGTTTTCCCGGACCACTCATGCTCGGGAAAGCTACAGAACTCCATGTGCTGAAATTCAGGATAAACTCAAACTGAGCTTTGGCTTAGCTTGGAATCAGAGCAGGTCAGCGCTGCCAAGATGTTAATTAGCATGGCGCTTTTGCCAGCAGGACATTACGGCTGGCATCGGCTCCGAATCTGCGCTGGAGAGAAAGACACGCCGGGCTTTGTGTTGTTTTTGGACTTTGTTAAGAAGCACCTGCTCGGGCATTGTTGGCTGGTTTCGCTCCACAGACGTCTCCGAGACTCGGTGAAGGTGCGGGGCGTTGCAGGCCGAAACGTCTCAGAGCAGCTGCTACCGCACGAGCCTGGAGGAGTGGCGAGAGTCGAACACAGACCCCCTGCGTGCCCAGGCCTCGAGTGCTTTCACCTCAGAGACAGCTGAATCCTGGCAGTCGGCACAAACCAAGCGTTACCTCAGCAGCTGGGGCCGTGAACGAGCGCAATTACAGTCATTAGGTTGCTTAATTAACAGATTGCTGTCAGCCCGAATAAAAAAAAACACAGCAACAGTGAGTCCTTTCCCTCCGTCCTGCCCAGTCTGCGGCCTTTCAGGAGACTCACCACTACTCTGTTTCAGTGTACAGCTTCATTTCAAACCTAATGAGCTCTCAGCGACTTCACTGGGCTTCATTAGAGCAGGAATTAAAGGCCAGAGCATTTCTTGGGAAAACGTTAAATCGATAAGGTCTGCAATGAGCTCCAGTCACGCGGCTGGAACTGCAAATTATAATGACCTGCTGGTGCAGCGCTCGCGGATTCGTTCCCCATCACACAGAGACTGCAGAAATGCTCATGAACTTTCTGAGGCCACTTCTCACATCTCCACCTCATTAACCCTCCATTAGCACTTCGCTACCTTTCTTGGTATGATGCAGTTCTCTGTAAGGAGATGTTTCTTTAACATTAATGGAAGGAGTCTCCTGTGTCAGAGCTTGCAAGTTCTCTCACATCTTTTAGTCAGAACGTTCCACAGAAACAAACCTTACTGTAAAAGGGTAAAAAGGCAAGAGTCGTTTATTAGGAAATAAAATCCTGTTGTTGTTTTTTTTATTTTCTTTAGCAGCTCGGGGAAACACAGCTTTACACTAAACAATCGTTTCTATAGTAACCCTTACAAAAAATAACTGCAGTTTTCTACTGTACATTCGCAGGAAACGCAGTAATTTGGACACGAAAACACTGCATTCTGTATCTTTTACTGCAGTCATACTGCGATACCACAGTTTAAATTAAACAGCTACTGCAGTTAATATAGTAGTTCTACTGCAAATACAGTATACAGGTATATACAATTTAAATAAAGCTGAAGAATTACTTACAGTATTTTTATAATCTAAATGTTTGATAAAATGTAATACAAGTACATCACAACAAAATTATTGCAATTCATTTTATTAATTAATTTGAAAAAATTAAAACATTAAAACAACTGAAAAACAGACCATGAAAGCACTTTTACACTTAGCAATATTACTGTTGCTAGGAGACACGGCTGTCAATCATTGTATGACTGGTGGAGTATGTGAATATATTACAGGGCTCGAGGTCTGCAGCTGGAAGCCAGGACCGGTTTGACGCCTCATTCTTCAACTTTGCTTGAATAAACACCTTCACCTCCCCTTCCTTCACTTTAAAGGCATTCTTAAAAAGCAAACAGCAAGAAAAATATTCATTAAAAGTCGTATAGAAAACACATCTGAATAATTCTAATGGAATCATTCCATATATACTCAATTTTACATGTTTTACTGAGAAACATCTGTTTCTGTCATTATGTCCCAAACTATTGCTAAATAATGGCTTGAGTTTGCTGTTTTTGCTAATTAATTAAGAATGTAATGTGAATTTGATGACTCTGACATTGGGCATTGGTTTAGAGATTCAGACTAATACTTATAATTTCTCCCTAAGTTTATTATGGATCCTCTGGTTGATTATATGTGGAATGACCAAATATTATTAAAATATTAACTCAATTTACTCACCTATACCAGCGGCTGTTTGTTGGGCTGCGACGGTCTCCTTAGTGTCATGCGCGGGGTTTGAGGCTTTGCGGATTCTATTAACAAAAGACAAGAAATAAAGCAAATTATTATTGCTTATCAAGAAGAAAACTCAAGTTGAAGTGTTTTGTTGTCCAAATTGCACCATTGGATTCATAAAAAGAAAGTGGACCTTTGGTAGACTGTGTGCCATTTTGCACTTACTGTATATGGTCTATAGTTAAACTGGGCTATACATTTACAACTGAATCCAATGCTATAGTAGCAGTGAGCTACCTCAGGTTAACCTAGCTAGCATGCTAACAGTTAACATTAGAAAACATGCACACATTTAGGACAATGCAATTAACACCGCATAGCGATACAATACAATAACTAGTTAAATAACTTTATAATATATATAATATTTCATGTTGTAAAATAATAAAAGTTACTTAAGGTCCCACTCACCTCTTAACTGAATGATGTGACGGGGCCATCGCTCAGGTTCGGCTGTGCCCCTCCTCCAGAACACGCCCCTCTTCTAGATTCTTCCAATTCTTTCGTTTAGATTCTTTCATCTCATTCTAGATTCTTTCATTTAGTTCAGCTTTCCTGTCTGAACTCAACATTAAAATGGTTTAATTCTGATATGTCGCAAATGTGTATCGTTTTATCAATAATGAAGTCTATAAGAGTGTTATAGCTCTCCATCTTGTCTAAGTATCTCAATAACGACATACACAAACCGTTACTGTGACCATTTATCAGCTGTCGTTTCGGTCTGCGTGCGCAGCTCTTAAATTTAAAGGATTAGATGCGATCTTGCAGTCTTATTGGTTGTGAAGACAAATCGTACAGTTGTGCATATTTAAGCATGTCTCAACGGAAGGGTTGTACAATGTAAGAGGAGTATAAGAGGACGACGTTATTGTTTTCCTTGCACACACACTATTTTATTGTACCTGCTTTCAACTGGTTTCTGTTTGCGTGTGTCTGGAAATTAGATGACACTGGCATTCTTTAATGAACCAAGGATTTAGAATCACAAACTACAATTTTGTGACACACATCACCTCACTTTAACGAATTTAGGCATTTAGAGGGATCTTATATTTCTTAAACCAAATAATAATAATAATAATAATAATAATAATAATATAGGTCGACAGCTACTGCAGTACAGGACTGCAGGACTTTAGTGCAGGATAACTGCAATCACTGCATGTCATTACCTTGATATAAAACTATTTTAGCAATAAACTGTTCAATAACTGTAAATAAAGTTACAGAATCCTATTTTAATGCAAATGCATTCCGACTGCATACAGTAGTACTTTACTGTACTTCACGAAACTGCAGGATATCTATTCTGGGAGAGTTAACGTTACAGAGCCATATTTCATTCCAACTGCATTGTACTGAATTGTATTTCATAAAAACTGAAGTAAAACTGTAGTTTTTTTTTTTGTAAGGGAACGCCTGCATGTCCATGTGTCTGAAAGTTCAGTGAAACTCCATCAACTTTCCAATGTAAAGCCTGTTACTTAACAAAGGGTCAAGAGTTCGGAACTAAACCAGAGGACGCTTAAACATCAGCCACATCCCTGTGACATCTCTGCTCATGACTCCACCAGAGATCTGTTCAGGAGCTCAACAGAATGTGTGACAATTCTGTACAGAGCCTGATGTCATTCCGGGAGCAGTGGCATCGAGCAGAGACGTCCCTGCTGAAATATGGACGCGGTTCGAGCTGTTAGACGAGTGCGGCGGATTATTACTCTATGGAGACGCTGGAGTGTGGAAGGCTGATGCTGATTCTGGTGTTTATAATAACGCTGGTGTAGATCCCCGGCCTGAGTGACAGCCAACTCTCTCTCTCTCTCTCTCTCTCTCCATTCAGGTTTAATAAGGACACGAAGCCTGGCGCTCAAACAGCAGCACCCTGTCTGTCTCAGAGCCTGACTCCGTCTGTGAATGTGTGTGTGTGTGTGTGTGTGACCGGGTCATGGGCTTCCCCTCTGTCACACACATTACAGATATCTCCACTTCAGCCTCAACTCACAATTTTTTTCTATTTCTCAGGCTCGGATGTCGTTTTTACCTCAAGCAGGACATTAATAAAACAATAAAATAAAATAAAAATCCATTGCAAATGTACAGGTTAGCAATTCACTATTAGCAGCGCAAAACAAGAAATTAATATTTAGATAATAATGAGATTTTTATTTTTAAATTCACATAAAGGGGAGCTTTAGATTGAAATCCCTCACCAATCTAAATCTACATGCTGCTACACACACTTTGTGTTTCTCACTTGCTGCAGCTAGGTGTTAGCATTAGGCTAGTCTAGTATACACAGAATTATTAGCATGCTAGCTAACGTATGGGAGATTAGCTAGAATGCTAGGATAGAATGCCAGTTAGCCTTAGATAATGTTTGCAGAAGTGCAGCACTTTCTATTGTGATTTTTTTTTTTAAACAAAACTTAAAATAAAATAAAACTAAGAAGAGTTCACTACACAAACTGCTAGCATATTGTTAGTATAAGGTTAATAATGCTGCATGATTTACTGTGTTATTAGAAGAGAATCACAGCTGGAGTGGTACGGTAAAATCTACCAACGTACAACTGTACACACACACACACACACACACACACACACACACACACTGTACACTGCACTGTAATGTAGAAAAGTCAGAAATCTGTTGTCTCATAACTTTAAATGTGGGCGTCTGTGAGACACTGTGGACTTCAGCATCTTTATACTGCATGTCTCACTAACGTTTTTCTCCAGTTTTTGCTAAACAGATAAATAAAATCTAAGTAAAAGTGTTGATTTGAGCGTTAGCGTTAGCGTTCACCCCACTGAGCGGGTTTGCCGTTCGCTCAGTTTGAACTCAGAGCTAATTTAACTGAAACTCCAGCTGCCTCATTAACCGCTGTAGGAGTTAAATGAACACGTCGGCGTTACTGTGCAGATGTCAGGGATGTTTGCGATTCGTATCGGATCTCTGCAGGCATCAAATCTGTGTTAATGCCTGACTCACACGCATTAACACAGGACCGAGGTGAATAAGTGACTTTTCTGGCACGCATGCTTGCGTCATCGTCTAACGGCGTGATCATAGATTCAAAATTTATTTATTTATTATATACTATGGATTAGAATTTATTTGACACTAAATTCATTTTATTGCAAACAGAAACTAAAACAGGCGGCACGGTGGTGTAGTGGTTAGCACCGTCGCCTTCACCTCCAGGGTCCGGGTTCGATTCCCGGCCAGGCTCGATTCCCGTCTCCGTGTGCATGGAGTTTGCGTGTTCTCCCCGTGCTTGGTGGGTTTCCTCCTGGTACTCCGGTTTCCTCCCACAGTCCAAAGATATGCAGGTTAGGGTAATTGACGTTCCCAATTTGCCCGTAGTGTGTGAGTGTGTATGTGTGTGTGCTCTGCGATGGATTGGCACCCTGCCTCGTGCCCTAGGCATTCTGGGATAGGCATCAGGTCCCGCGACCCGGAATACAGGATAAAGCGGTGTAGAAGACGAGTGAGTGAGTGAGAAACTAAAACACTGAAACAGAAAGGCTCGTGTGATATAACAGAATTCTAATCATTATCATGATAGAAACAGATCGCGTGCGTATCAGAGAACTATTGTGAAATATCGTGATATTATATCCACTTTGTCGTATTGACCAGCTCTGCCAGCAGGTGTAAGGAGTGTGTTTGAAGCTGAACATTTCTGAACTTATTTTATTCCGCAGTGATTCTGCCGTTTTTTTTGTGTGTGTGGGTCATTCTATTTCTAATGATGTGCGTCCTTTTCCTGCAAAAAAGACCCTTACTTTAAAAATATTTTTATGCTTACATGCTTACGGTTTCTCTGTAACGGGATGATCTAAATTTATTTTGTCTTATTTACTTTAAAAGAAATAAAATAAGAGAGGCTGGTGATGTAACAACTGTTTATAGCTGCTGTAATGGGAGAAACATTCCTCAGTGTTAAATCAAGGTCTCTCTCTCTCTCTCTCTCTCCCCATCAGGATGTGCTCTGGTCAGGGATCAACTATTTAAACACGCACACCTCGTTTACTGTGCCAGAATACTGCTCAGATGGAAAATGAAAATGTGTATTGATCGGCGAGAAATTGCGAACGCGCCGCACCGAAATTACTTCCATGCCTTGTCACGGATGTCTTTCAGTAAGTGACACACACACACACACACACACACCTGCACTCTCCTGTGTTCTGCATCTGCGCCTAATTAAAGGCTGGCGTAATTAATGAGACGGATCTGCATTCAACAGATCGGCTCACTAAATCCTGTCAATAAAGACGGCGAGCGCGGGACCCTCTGAAACTGACTCGGATGGCGTCCAAGAATAAAAAAAAGAAATTCTTTGGGAGGAAATCTGAGTGAAAGGGATGATGGGAAAGCGTTGGGCTGGGACAACAAACACACTATTTTTCTTCCTTTTGTTTTGGAAGAAATCTGCATTCTGAGCAGAGACTCTTTGTGAGTACAAAGATGTAAATGAGGCACAGACACACACAAACACACACACACACACACACTGGGACAGTTCTCAGAGAGACTTGGCTCGCGTTCCTGTAGCTTTAACCCGCTTCAGTGCGTTTTCATTAGCGGCGTGCACTTGCCCCGCTGCCTCCTCCTGCCACTGTTAAGGCGCAGACAGAAGAGGAGGCCGAGGGGCCGCTGGGGCTTTTGTTGAGCAGCGATAAAGACGAAAAAGGAAGTTTCGAGAAATCAGTTTTAGCTCTAAAAAAAATACCTAAGACAAGTTTTATTTTTATTTTTATTTTTTTATCTAAATCACACTGATATTTGCTTTAATATAAAATGCGTTTTTATTAACTCACTCAATCATTTCTATAATAACAGCTAAAAAATAATGTAAGGAGTCTCCAGTGTTAGCTGTAGTGTGATGAGTTTATACTTTGCAGTTTAGTGACTAACCAGTGTGGTGACTTAGTGGTTAGCAGTGTCACTTTGCACCTCCCGTTTCGAGAGAAGGAGATAAAAAAAATATATATATACTGTTTATAGCTGCTATAACATAAGTGAGAGCAGGACTAATGGATTTCGAAATGATCATTTCCTAAAGTTATAGTAAAACCCAAATATTTTTTTGCCCAGGGTCACAGGCTTTTCCCAGAATGCAACATGTAAGGCTATTTCTCTGATAAATAAAATTAAATGAAATGCCCTCAGACTTTTTGATGTGACGACACGATGTTTCCGCATCGCTTGTCTCAAATTTTAGCTTCCCTCCGAAAAGAACGCTATCCAAGATAACAAATCCAACTCCACACCAAACCGGTGCATGTGTGACCAGCCTCGTACTAAACTGATCCACCCCATCAGTCTGACGTGTGGCTGATGTTCTCCTGGAAACGTTCACCTCAGACACTTTCCCTCCGTCTCGGCTCCTGGGCCTGAGATAAGAAAAGACTATTCTAGCGTCAAGCTGCCACGAACCACCGGGCTGGACCGGATATCGGCCAAACCCTGGGAACAGAGACAAACGAGCTGCAGAGAGGATGAGTACAGAGATAGCTTTCCTGATTTCGCTGAAGCCGGACGATGGGGAAACGCAGAATGGCAGGAAACGGTGGGAGACGATTTTTCAAAATTGCATTAAAAAAAAAAGAAAAAAAAAGGACGGTTTGGTGTTTAATGGTTATTTTTTATGTGCCAGAGTGAATGTTCCAGTGAATGTTCCATGGGCATGATCGCTCAAGTGTATGTTTCTCTTTTCTATCATCATGTTTTAAAGATCTGGTGTATAAATCCCAGCTGGAGTGAATGAGAGAGAGAGTAATTACGGCAAAGCACACACACACACACACACACACACACACACACACTGTCTCATCTGAGAGCAAAGCTATAGAATAACTAAAGCAAAAGATTCAAGACTGTCGAGTTATTTAGCAGCAGAACTGGTGTTAGAACTGGAGACGATCGGTTCAGAAAAGTGCGCTCAGGTACACTAAGAGCCATAATGACATCGTTTGACCTTCAACATAATCAAAGAAACAGCTGTGGGATTTGGATGAGGCTGAACTTTTCATCTCAAAGCGCAAACAGTGAAATTATCCAGTGTGAGTTAAGAAAGGAGGTCTACAGAGATCCATGCAGGAGGCAGGGCTTAAACACATTTCGCATTTTGCAGACACCTACACGGCACTCGCTACTTTGAGAAGCCGAGAAACTTGCTTTTGACTCGTCTTTTATCTGTTGACCCTATGTCAGATCCAGAAGCTTTATGCAAAATCAACTCTGACACAGACACTGCGGGTCAACACTTCGCCATGTCAGCTGCACAAAAGCCAGACGGAGGGACAAAGATAGAAACGGAGAGAGAGAGAGAGAGAGAGAGAGAGAGAGATGCATGATGGGAAAACTCCTCCGGATGGGAAGATATCAGTGAGCGACGCCGAAATGAAAAAAGGAATGAAAGTGCGCTTTAAATCACTACGCTGAGCCATCTCATCTCCTCCTCTGCCTCGTGCAATTCCTTTTTTTTTTTTTTTCCCTGGAACACAGCGATTCTGAAACCCTGCACCTAAATTATGAAAAACAAACCAGAGTTTAACCGAAGGACGAGCTCCTCCAGTCCTGTGGAAAAGCTGGGTTTGGAATAGCAAATGAGTCGCAGCACAGCAGCTGCCCTGAATGACAGATTCCATACAGACCCCAGTGACAGGCAGCAAAATAACACAACACTGCATTCTGGGTAAAAAAAAGACACCAATCAATACACCCTTTTGATACAAGTTTGTGTGACGAGCTGCGTCTTGCTCAGGCGAGGTGGATGAGCTGGACATGACCAATTGTCCTGACCAATCAGAATCCTTTCCCTACTGAAAGTAAGGCCAAACCTTTAGATATTAATTTTTTGATACACACTGAAGACCTTTTGGTTTGAGATTAAAAGACGGACATGATGAGATGAATGAGATGAGCTTCGGTGACAGACCATGCAAACCTCGGCGGTTCGAAACTGATAGTGTTTTAAATACTGTATGGTCGCATACTCACAATAACTCTTTTATTCTAATTCTCTGATGCTCTCCCAGACTTGTGGCACACTTTCTTTAAGTTGTTGTTTGTTTTAAAGGGGTTTCTCGGTCCACACTGCAAAAAATGGCATCTTCTTAAATCTAGTCACATTATGTACAATTTCTTACAATAGCCTTTAATAAATAAACTATAAGAAACTTAAGCCTGTTTCTAGTGAAATTTTACGAAAAATTCTAAGTTAAAATGTTTAGCTGTGTTGGCAGAAAATGCTGCGTCTTTCAAGAAATAAATAGAACAAAAAACTAGCAAAATATTTTCCAATAAAACCAATATATATCCTAATAACCTTATATTTGTTTTTGTTATATTTCGTTTTGATGTAATCCCAGTAAGAAATCTTTGATAAATGTACCTAGATATTTTTCATTCGCAATTTTTTCTCTTTTTTTTTTCCTCCAAGATAACACACATGCTTTAATGAGTCAAGTTCTGAAAAATAATACCCCCCCCCCCCCCCCTCGCTGGACCAACAACCAGACAGGAAGCAGGTCTGCCAAGAACAACAGCAGGCAATGACAGAAAACCAACAAAATGACACTCGGTGACATAACTACTGTAAAAGCCTCCTCAAAGTAGGGGTGAAGGTATCACAGTCGACCTTTTAAACAAGAACCACAGAGGTTCTCATCAGGAGTGAGAAACTTGCGTGACTGCTTCTGGAACAGGTTCAGTAATCTTTACCTAATGATTGACTCGTCCTGTCAATCTCTAAAAAAAAATCACTTTTTTTCTCTGCCCTGTTTTGTGTTGTCCCCTGCTAGATCGGGTGCATTTCTCTGTAAATGTTCTGCTGAGTTCATTCTGCTGCTCCAGCATGACTTCCATCACCAATCACTGAACGATTACTGAACCTGTAGCAGCCACACAAGTTTAAGCCATGACTATTGTCTGCTGTTGAACAGATCCTTTCCTTTTCCAAAGTTTAGCCTTTCGTCCTTTGTTTCTCACTCCTGATGAGGGGTTTGTATCTTGTCCTGAGACCACTGTGGTTCTTGTTTAAAAGGTCGACTGTGATACCTTCACCCCTACTTTGAGGAGGCTTTAACAGTAGTTATGTCACCGAGTGTCATTTGGTTGGTTTTCTGTCGTTGCCTGCTGTTGTTCTTGGCAGACCTGCTCCCTGTCTGCTTGTTGGTCCAGCAGGGGGGACTTATTCTTTTTCGGAAAATTCCAAATTGTTGTCCTGGCTACACACAATGCTTTTGCAATGGCTCTGGTGGATGTTTCATCTTTATTCAGCTTTAAATGACTTGCTTTACTCCCAGAGACGGCTTCGTGGTCATCATGTTGGTTTATCCCTTTTTTTAAATCTTAATTCTTGGAAATCAATCTATCAGGGTTAACCTGGGCAACGAGTAACTTCAGTTTATTATGCGTTCCAATTTACTGATTTCTAATTTAATGATCGGTAAAAGTACATAAAGTTGTTTAACACATCTGGATGTAATTACAGCCCAAAATTCGGATCTGTCGTCAACTAATTATCTTACGATCTCAAACCCAAATGTCTTCACTATATGAAAAAAAAAAACCACACAAAAATAATAAGCATGATGTTCTAATTTTGGAGCCGACTGAACATCGCAGTTACAATAGTGTAAAAAACCTTCTTTCAAATTACAACCGTAAGCAGTTTTGCTTTAACCCTGGAGTCTAATATCCACAGTCAGAGTCATATAAACAGAGCCGAAGTCAAAGGTTCCAATATAAATCTAAAATTACAATCCAAATAGGAAAATGTCATTGAAGACAAGCAGAATGAGAAGGAGCCAAAGGCCAGACTGCAAGCATTTCTCAAAGGATATTTCAAAAGTTTTATATTCCACAGGAAAGATACTGTGCGATTTAGCAGACATTTTATTTCAAACCCACGTACTCCCCAAGATGCGCGATTTACCGGAAAAACATGCACACTTGTCGGACCTGAGGTGTAAATTGAGCATGTAAGTGTATGCCGAGGAACATTAATTACTATATATAAACATGTTGTTTTTGCTTGAGGTGGAGAAGAGACATCAGCAGCAACTGGTGTGAGATCAGTGTTGGAGAATCTAGTAGACATCTGAAACACCTGGGGTCAGAGGGCATGATTAAAACATGTGCTTACATCTAGCATCTCTGGTCTAAGCAGCATAATGATCTACCACTCTCACATACTGTTTTGATCTAAGGCAATAAATCCTGCTAAGCCGAAGCTCTGGTTCTTCTGCCGGAGGTGTGAGGAACATGCAGATAGCTACTGATGCCCGTGATTTACATACTCCATCACTTTCGCTTGCGGGTGAAAAACACACATCGACTTGTGAGATCCGAGCGCTGCTGCTGCTGCCAGGTCTCTAAGGCGAGAGCCAAGTAACACATGCAGGGTACAAACAAGTATACATATACATGAAAGATCGATTAGGTTGGTCTGTTCATTAGAAAGTTAAATATTACAGGATTTTATTTATTCCTGATGTCTCTAACGTCATTCATCAAATCTGTGTCGTCTATATTTATGCATGGTTTAACTGAGGCTCAACACAATCAGGTTAGTCTCTGTCCAAGTAAATACATTTCAGTAAAAAGAAGGGAATCGCGTGGAGCATCTGTTCACATGCTGAACCTGGTTAATAACGCCACTACATGCTTGAACTAGAGAACATGTTCACTTCAACAAATATCATACCGACGCCTTGACTTCTATATAAAACCCATTAAGGGTTTGCCATTCAAGGGAAGGTTGAGGAATTTAATTCCTACAGGGAAACACTCTGGCGTGACATGGACCTGGTCTCCTGACACTCAGTGGAAGGAGATCTGCTAATGGTACGTCCAGTCGAACAGAGCTACAAATCAAATAACAATGAGATGAGCAACATTTTAGCCGGAAAAGTTAGCAGTTCTCACTCTCGTTCAGTCGCGTTAATCGCTAATCCAAAACTTTCTAATCATCTGATCACAAGAAAAAGCTGATACAGTATGAACACCCCCAGGCGTGATTTTTTTTTTTTTCCTGAAGCTTGAAGGCAACAATTTGACCCTGAGATGACCTCATGATTACTGACGCTCAGGGAAAAGACCCGCACAGAGCCGCTCCAGGCTCTTACCTACTGATGCGCTGAAGCTGGAATGATTAAAATCACAACATGATATGAAGATGGGAAACTTATTTCTGCATCCTGAAAAAAAAAAATAGAAGCCAATCGGGACGCAGTGAGCTGTGAGACTCATTCATTTTGTCGTGACTGACAGGTTAGCAGCAGGCAAGGGAAAATCGTCACTTAATAAATCAAACCTGACAAGCACAACTTTTACTCGCCCACCCTTTTTTTACTCTGCGGCAGAATTAAACACTCGACTGATCCATGGAATGCTGGGGAACGCTGCAGGCGCGGGAAACGCCACAGAGAGCTTCCGAGCTACAACACGGGCCATGTATTAAACCGTCCTGGACTTAGTGAGTGTGCTAACTAATAACCAGAGGGAAATCTTTAGTTATGGTTTTTCTTACTTATTTCTGACTTAATTCCCCTTGATAACGATTTCCTCGTATGCTTCGAGCTCGTGCTGTACTACACATCATAATCATTCCTGCAATTACGCATCACAAGGTCATGCATTAAATGAGGAGCGTACTTCTGGGAGAGGGGATGAAAATCAACCTACTGTAGTCTGGGATATGGGTGTGATGGTAAGTACGTGATGATGATGTGCACATATGTCAAGAATAAATACATCATCTTGTTTCACATGATTTGTTAATTTAGACGAGGTTTATCATCCCATCACACCCGTATGTAGACCTTCATCTGTGGCACAGCTTTACAGTTCCGGCGTCTCAGCAGGAGGAACCTCTAACTAACCCGCTTACCTGCAAAGCTATGAAATTCTAAAGCACACTAAACGTTAGGCAGCTTTGTGAAGTGTTATTGGAGCAAATCGTTTTATTTGGCAGTCCATTACGCCAGAGTGAGAGAGAGAGAGAGAGGGAGAGAGAGAGAGAGAGAGAGAGAATTCCTCAGCATGTAAGAACAGCCTGCAATGCACATTTAGATCTGTGCGGCTCTTTTTCTGGCAATTAATCAGAACTTTCAAAGTAAAGATCTCCACATCTCTACTTCTATAGAAGCACACTCAGTGCTAAAGAGCTGATAATATTGAATTCCAACACCACAGAGTCGTTACTACACAACACTGACAGATGATTTAGTGTAATTCTGACACGTACAGATGGCCAGTTGTGTAATATCTATTACAGCCAGTGAGCTCTGTGTGAATTCCTGCCAACTTAAAGTCCACTCCAGTCGTCTGAATCCGCTACCAAGAAGTGCTTCTATTGTGGCTTCGGTTATGAATAATGAATCCAATTTCGTCAAATCGTATCGCCAAAAGCATTAAATCCATTACAGGTCTTACAGTTTGAGATGATCCTATTCATAGAGCTCGTACGTTAGCTTTGGATAAGTCTTGTGTTCTTGCCACTGTGATGTGAGACAGATTGGTGCTAGTCACAGGAAGATGTTAGAATGCAATCCGAGTCACGGCACCAAGATGTGAGAAGTGTGGCAAAACAATACAGCCCAATCCCAATTCTACCCCTTACCCCTACACTTAGCCCTACCCCTCCGTTTGGCGCGTTCACGTGAAGGGGTGTCTCATTTCTCTTTTGGTCGGAGGGGTAGGGGTAAGGGGAAGGGCCAGATAGCCCTCCAAACGAAGATTTTTCGGGACCTCACTTCAAACGAAGGGCTAAGCGAAATGTTTAACATGGCTGCTCACTCGAGCATGCAGACCCGTAAATGTAAGTATTTTTATAATTTTAAAATTATAATTTTTGCCATTAATAAGGATTTTTATGACAAGTTTTCTTTATATGTATATTACCTTTAGTCTTGTGTTTGTGTTTATGGTGTTTTTCTGTAAAGAAACGTTTGCAAAAAAATCGCTAAAGTTTGCTAGCGGATAGCACCGATTGCGCGATATTACAAAAATTATTATATTACACTTTACTGCATGCTACAAACAAATATAAAAGTTCAGTAGCACGGCAGTTTGCCGAGCATTTGATAACGCATTGTTTTACTGTAATACTGTATGTGTACATGTAAATGAACGGATACGTATGATGACGTATAACAGTGTTGTAGTGGTGTCCCATTTCTTAGGGGAAATATTTTAACCCTTCCCCTTTCCACTTTGTTTCAAGGGACAAGGAGAAGGGGCAAGGGGTAGGGGAAGGGGTAGAAAATAGAATTGGGATTGGGCTTAAGTCCTAAATGGTGCATTTAGACACTCAGCATGTTATACACACACCGGAGTCAGGAATACACGTCAATAAGAGGTAAAGGTTTTTACTTTATCTCAAACAGACCTCAGTCCTTATGAATCACACTGGGAATCCCAATTCCCAGTCTAG
The DNA here is from genome assembly GCF_024256425.1 of Clarias gariepinus. Lineage (NCBI taxonomy): Eukaryota > Metazoa > Chordata > Actinopteri > Siluriformes > Clariidae > Clarias > Clarias gariepinus. The sequence goes on along the minus strand of NC_071116.1, from coordinate 2,842,587 downwards.
CAGGACTCTAAGTAAGGAATAAAACATGACAAGGGGTGTTATTATAGGAAAATAATCAATGTTGGGATCGTGTAATGCAACACAAGGCAAAGCAGAGTAACTGTTACTAATCTGCAAATGATTATTTGTCTATAATTAAGTGGTTAATTCCTCTTATAGCACAGCAATTCACCATCAGTAACCATTTCTTTATATGGAAGAATGACAGACTTGTTATCCACCTGTACTCTAGTTCCTGCCATAACTTACATTAAAGCAGCTATTACAGTATAAACTGGATGTATCTCATCTATTATTGCATATTCTTTTCATTTCTCTTGATAAGAAAATTGAATCTGCTTATTGTCTTTTAATAAATCTCAAAATTCTCTGCCACGAAATCGTTACTATAAAAACAATAATATATTGTTATTAAAACTAACAGTGTTTGGTTTTTTTTTCATATTACTTTTAGAGCCACACAGTATGTACAAAAAAATACAGATTCTTGAGCAAAATGCAAGATCGATGTTTATAGTCCTGACATCACTACATGTCAAAATTCACAAGTTTGAGTAAATATCAAGGGTTAAGATATAATGTGCATGTTTTGCCAATTCAAAAAATTAAGTTAACCTTTAGTGTCCACATACTGTACGACTGAACCCCCACCTCAGTGCACAGCCTACTTATCCAGCATATTCATTTATTAGATGATATTTATTGCTGGCTACAGGGTGCCAATAATTCTGTCATCCCACTGTCACCAGATAAAGCCGCAAACACGAGTCAATAAACAAAGAGCTTCAGCGTCACAACGGATCAGATTTATTCTCGTCTGTTTTCTTGCTCCAGTCGCCCAAACATATTTGTAATTACACCGCAAGAAATTTTTAATCTTTTAAAACTTCTGAAAGCTTTTTGACACGAGACATGAATCATTCAGAGACGCTTCATTATTTTTAATATATAACCAACAAACTAAATGTACTGAGAGATTAAATGTTCATTTGCAAGAAAAGAAAAGAAAGGACAAAATGTCAAAAGTGTTTTCAGGTTGTTGTTGTTTTTTACCTACTGTATTAGGGAGAAAATTATATGTTTTGTTTTATTTGACTTATTCTTGCGTTCCTTTACTGGTTTTTAAAGTTCCTCTGCAAGTTCCCAAGTTTATTAAAGAAAAGGCCTTTTCATGTGCTACAGGTAAGCTTTATTCACACACTCTGCTTCAGCTGGAGTTAATTGACAGCCTGCTGAGTCTAAGCACCTAAAAAGGTCAGGGTTCCTTTCAGTCACCAAACTGTCCGTCTTCTGGTCTAAAGGTCGGTGCGGAACCTCGTAGATCTCACACGGTGCTTCAAATGATGACTGACACGCTCAGAGCTCAGTGGTGTTCACGGAAAATCGAAGCGGTGTCTTAGAGATCCGGCGCTGGAGCGGTCTCACTGAGCTTACCTTCGGATGTTCGGAATCAGATGTTCGGTAAGAAAAGATTCAGAAACAATGGCAAAGTGCAGAGTGGAAAGCTAACCTCATTAACCTGTAGAACCGATCGGATATCATGCACAGGAAGTCATAAACCTGAGAGAAACGCACTGGATAGCGTATGAATAAAGTCGCCTCTACCTGCTAACCCCGCCCTTCACACGCTCACGTCAGGCCACAGCAATTAACCTCCAAACTGTAAACAACATTACTTCACGTCAGTATTAATCAGTAAAAGCTTTATGAACAGTCTCCTTAAACTCTACATGAGTTACTCAATTAGCCCGAGATAAACACACTGCACTTGACGCTAATCAGTAAAGTAACAGTTTCAACAGATTTACGTGCCATTATTACTGTCTCTGTGTGTTTATGCAATGTTAATCACAGTCAATGACAACGCAACATAATGATCCTAATGCACAAAACAACACACTCGTAGCAAACTGACAGCTCGGCACTGAGGAGTGAATACATGTTTATATAAATATATTGAAGAGAAATGATATGAGCATCACATGACAGGCCTTTCCGCTGTTTTACTGCTGAAGTCTGACGTGCGTGTTGGAGCCAGACCGCCGCGGTTAGCCTAGCGTGGTTAATGTGGCGCCGATGGTGTAAATGAACGGCCTCCAAGATAGAGACGGAGCGGCGTAGCAGAACGCAGAGTGTTTGAGCAGTTAGTCAGAGCAGGATGTCAAACAGAGACTCGGGAAACTGACACCATACTGTACACACCTGGTGCAAAAGTGTACATTTGTCACATAATTCAGCAAAACAAGTATATTAACCAGCTAATAACTAAGTCCAGAATGTTTCTCATCATTTTCCAGTCACGCCCGCAACACACCTTCACATCCAGTTTTTTTTTTTTGGACTATTCCTGCTAATTGTAGCTCTAGTTAGCATGCTGAAATACAAGTTTTTATCACACTAGTTAATATTAGAAAGACTTATCATTATTGTCAGCTATAGTTTTCCAATGTAACTCAGTTCCTTGTTGAAATTAATGCTAATTTACCTTCAGGCACTAATGTGTGTATCATTGTGGAACTGGAGGCAGATTCTCGCATGGTATTCTACTTTAAGTTTTATTAAATATAAGATTTCATACTTTTCTTTTTTTGAGGATAGATGTTACATTTTTCTCAACGATCTATTTAGGTGACTAATTTCACTTTAACATGAGTAATACTTTCAGTTCATGTCACCGGCCCAGACTTACAGAAATTGATATCAATCTCGTCTTGCTTTTCTTCTTTATACAGATGGGATTAATAAGTTTTCTACAGGAACAGGTTCTTCTGAGAGCAGCCACTCGTCCTTCACCACGCTGCAAAATAAAGTTCAATACCTCCTAGACATCGTGCTCCAGGGTCAGCACTAATGGTCTGTAAAGAAGTTTAATTAAATCTGCAGCGTATCTTTTTGAACTACAGACTGGAAGTTAAAAAAAAAAAAAAAATGCACCCAGACTTTACTGGCTGAAGTGCTCAGGTCCAGCTCCTGAGAAGATCTATTAAATCTGAGCAGATTTTTTTTTTTTTTTTTTTTTTTTTTTTACACAGCAGTGTGAGGAAAGATGGCTTACCTTTTTTTTTTTTTCCAACTCTTTGATATTCACTTTTAACATGAGAAAAGATTCTTTTTGAAATAAGGCCTATCGAAAATCTTTTTCTTTCTAGTAAGAAGATCAAAGCGGGCGCTGCTTAGGTACATTGTAATTGGACAAAAACTCAATAGCGCTCTGCGTCAGCTGTTAATAATAAGACAGATCATAAAGAGGCCCGGCAGGACGGGAGTCATTTCCTGAGCAGCGACTCCGACTCGGCCGCGCCGAGCCGTAACCATTTCTGTCGCCGTGAAATATGAAGCACTAAACTAACCATGTTTAATGAATTCTTTGGCTTCTGTCATCTGACTCAATAAAGAATATTTGCAAATCTGCGGAAATCTGACCTTCAATATACCTCTTCTTTGGTTCTTTGATTTTGATTTTTGTTAAAAAGAAACTTCTTTAGAGTAGCATATAGAATGCAGGTTGGGGCATCATAGGAAAAACACTGAGTGAAAGATGAAAAGCAAAAAGTGTGAGTAAAGCTGGATGTCTTTCCAGACTAATGTTGAGAAGCATCACGGCAGGCTCACACTGATCACTCTCAGTAATCATCACGCCCAGTCCGCCTGAACCATTACTCTCCTAATTGGCAACAATAGCTTCAGCAGCTCATGAGCTCCAAATGAAGTAATTAACAAATCTGCTTTTATTTATTTATTTGTCTATTTTTTCAATAGGGATTCATTAGCAGCACAGGGTGAACAGAACTTCCTGAGGAGCTCACGGACGTCTGCTTGGTTTATGCTGGAGACAGAAGGCGACTTTCTCTTAGCTGTACTGTAAAAGTAGCATTACTGTATAAACATGACCTGAGATGTCATTGATGTTTCTCTAACCTACATCCAGCAACATATTACATCACTGTCACATTTCGAATACTTACTTACTTAACCACACACATGCAACTTAACTTTTACGTATTTCTGACACAATAACTGAGGAGAATTGCACAGAAGAGCCGTACAGCACAAACCTGAGCTCAGACAGATATGAAACGGTAAGGAGGCTGCTCGTTAGCCTGAACAAACTAGCACAAGCTTGGAGATTTATTGAAAGAAGGACACTTACTTATGCAGGCCAAACAAACATAAAAGCAGTGACGGCCCAGTGAAGACATCAAAAGGTGCATGAAAGGAACGAGACGTCTCCGGCACCAGAGACTGACACAGTGTTGAAGAGAACAGGACCACACTTAATGAGAGACAAACCATTTCCATCAGAAAGAACCAAAATTGAGCACCGTGGTCTCGGGCCGTCATCACGGGGATGTTTAAGTGCTGAGTTCTTGAGGTGACGATACTAAAAGCCAATACTAATGATTCCGCCAAACTGAATAACTCACATGAATTTATTTTACTTCTCAGTGGTTAGTTTTACATGTGTAGCCTGTTTGAACAGAACACTGGTGTGTTCTCCACTTGGGCCTGTGGAAGGGTGGGTGAAACCACAGGGAGTCATGTACAGCTCTGAGAGAGAGAGAGAAGAGGCCTCACTCCATGTTCAATAGAGAACGGTTCGAACCTGGATTGAGTTAAAAGGGCACAAATTGGATCAGGGTGTTTCGGGTTGCAGTGGTTTTGTAGATGTAGTAAGCCATTTCGTTTTTTTGTTTTTTTTTTGTTGAATGAACCAAAAGTTTATATTTGACTCTCATTCAAAACCTGTAAGAGTCCTCATTTCTTAGAATTTCCTCTTGTTATTCAAACACTTACCGAATCCATGATCCACCAATGTTTCAGTTGTTTGCTGACTTGTAAAGCAAAATTGCAAAAAAAAAAAAAAAAAAAGTCAAATAAATGTCAGGTTTTGATTTCTTTAAACAAGAGTTAACATCATAGCTAAGCCCTATCCAGTGAATTAGCACTCATTATCATATTTTAGCAGGTGATTTTTTTTTATTTTTTATCAGCCATTAGCACTCGGTTTAACAGCAGTGGAGGTGTGAGGGCTAAATGAGGACATCTGTGAGCAGGTCTTCATCATCAAGGGACATGTTCAAAGAGCTTGAGAGATTACAAATTATATGTTGGAACTGAACCTCACTGAACATAGCCTCAAGGAGAATCCAATCAGTCGCTGGGAGATGGAGAGGTCATAGGGAAATATGTCAATTTCTGTTTGAAGAACACACAGTGGGAAGAAATTACAGCATCAGACAAACCAATGGATTCTTTACTTTCCCACTGGATTCTCATCAAGTACACGTCAACACGAGCCAAATCTGGGATGTCAAATTTAAGATGTTTACTAAGAGCTTCCTGTCCACAATGAAACAAAATGTCTAACTACTACATTTACATTTAGGCATTTGGCAGATGCTCTTATCCAGAGCGACTTACATTTTTATCAGATTATACATCTGAGCAGTTGCGGGTTAAGGGCCGCGCTCAAGGGCCCAGCATTGGCGGTTGTGTACGGTGGCCGTGAAGTGCAAAACAAATTAACAAAACTGAAAACAAAATAACAAAACCCAAAACAAAATAACAAATTCAAAACCCAATTAACAAAACGGAAAACAAAATAACTAATATCTGACTGGCCGAGAAGTGCAATACAAATTAACAAAACGGCAAACAAATTAACAAATTCAAAACCAAAAAACAAAACCCAAAACTTTTTTTTTTTTTGGAGGGGGGAGTTTTGTTGTTTTGTTTTTGTTTTTGTAATTTTGTTTTCGGATTTGTTAATGTGGTTTTGAATTTGTTAATTTGTTTTGCACTTCTCGGCCAGTCCGATACAAACCGGAAAAGGTAGGTATAGTTTGCGAATGAAATGCTTACCGCTAATTGGACGAGACATCTGTCACTCAAGATATACAGGAAGTAGGAACTTGTTTCTTTATCTTTGTTTTTTGTGTGTTCTGCTTCACTTTAAACTATGATGGCCGTGAAGTGCAAAACAAATAAACAAAACTGACTTCAGGGCCACCGTAAGAACGTCATATTTGAAACCGCAATAATGTTTGCACATTCATACACACACAAATCTACCGCTACTACAGTACTTCCTGTATATCTTGAGTGACAGATGTCTCGTCCAATTAGCCGTAAGCATTTCATTCGCAAACTATACCTACCTCGTCCGGTTTGTATCGGACTGGCCGAGAAGTGCAATGCAAATTAACAAAACGGAAAACAAATTAACAAATTCAAAACCAAATTAACAAATCCGAAAAACAAAATAACAAAACCAAAACAACAAACCTCCCTAATAAATAGTTTTGGGTTTTGTTTTCCACTTCTCAGCCAGTCAGATATTAGTTATTTAGTTTTTTTCCATTTTGTTAATTTGGTTTTGAATGTCTGAGATCTTCCGAACCGTGGTCCAATGCCTTAACCACTGAGCTACCCCTGGCTACTATCTACTACCACTAACTAAGCTAATAATCGTATCTGTAGCAGTCTTTATAGAGTTAAATGCAGACTATGGCGCCGGCGTCGCGCACAGAGAACACAGACACAAGCTTTTTCCACCGACATAAATATCCTACTGATAGATCTGTGGCTGTATGATGTCTTTACTCTCATCAGTCTGATTACGGACTAACCGGAGACATGGGTTGGAGTCTGGAGAGCAGGAGCTAAGTGAAAGAGACGTTCATAGCAAGAGTTGTTCAGCTGCTCAGTGACATTTTGCTATGTGAAGACGCTGCAATAGAAAATCAGTTGCTTTGGATTTTTCAGTCTTTCAGCCTTTCAGTCCGTTGCATCACGTTCTGTGTAAGTTCTGTTTAATGCCATGTTTTCTCACATATAAGAACTCATAGTGATAAAACTATATAGATAATAATATGGTAAATATTTGTAAAAAGCTTTACTGGATCATCCGCCATAGTGCTCACTACATCATCTATTCATTTCATGTCCCCTTTTGTTTTTTTTTTGTTGTTTTTTTTACCTTTTGACCAACAGCAGTCTGGAGCTGTGGTCTCCAATCCCACCTGCCTAGAGTCGAAAAGAAAGAAAAAGTGCTGTACATGTGATTTTGTCCTTGTTAAAATTTCATCATTTGCCTTAGGGTTTGCCTCCTCCACGGCTGCAAATGTTTTCATATCATGTTTTTTCTCTTTTTTCCACTTCCATTCATCAGCTAACACACTGGGAGCTTCAGTAGAAGCCGTGCGACCGACAGGATCAGTAATATAACACCAGGAGCTGCAGGGATATTAGACTTATGAACAGGTTTTCATATCAGTTGACAAAGAGAGAGAGAGAGAGAGAGAGAGAGAGAGAGAGACACGATGAGCTTTAAAAAACAAGAAAAGAGCCAGTGACAATACAAGGCTCTGTTAAAACTTGAATCGGCTCTAAAGGAACCCAACTGTTCACTACTTCACTACTGTTATTTAACACTTAACTAACAGAAATGTATTTTCAAGCAATCTGATCAGAATAAATGCAGTTTAAATGATCGTACTTCCACAAATCAGACTGGAATCACGCTGAAGCACCACAACGGATTGTTATTCTGCTCCATAGAGTCTCAGACGTTAAAATATTTATGACCTCATTAATGAACGTGTATGTTAATCCTATAGCTAATTATCATAAAAGCTGTCAGTCCTAAAAACGAAATTCTCACAACAAATGGAATCAAACCCTAAAAGCCAGTCGTTCGGATGCCCCACACCACACCGCCTCCTCTTGGCTCTGTTTAGCCACAGTTTTGCTGACTTGCTCCTGTTGCCTGGCAACAAAAGCCAAAGTTCAAAGCAGCGCTTGTCCAACACAGCTAACACGGCCGTATGAAAGGGCCTTTTTCCTCCAGTTGGTGGCGCGAGGGGGGAATTACACTTCACCCATTCAGTGTGCTGGCACGTTTCTAGCTCTGCTGGCCGTCTACCAGCTTTAATCACAACATACTAGAGATACTTTGAATGAATGAATGTTCATAAGTCTCAGGAGCTCCAGAACATCAGGGGTCAGACTCCAGGCTTGGAGAATTTACCTTTCTACATCAGTTAACACTTCAGATAGAACACATTCGCTCATTCCCAGGGACTTCATAGACCGGATCTGTAAAGACGAATCTCAAACAAGAGTGTAAAGACAAATCTCTGTAGGACTGTTATCCTTCTGGTCCTGAGTCTCACCTGCTTAAAAGCAAGGTACACACATATACAGGTAAAAATCCTGACGCTTAATGCATTAGTAGTTTATGCATGCAAATAGAATTTTTTTTTTTCTAGCAAATATTATAAAATGAAGTCCAGTAGAAGTTCCAAACAGTTTAATGAAATCCTGGTGAGTGGAGTCAGGTTTCGGGGCAGAAGAACTCCAGGTCTAACAGAGTTTCAAAAGTAGAAACATAACCAATTAGCTACTGAACATGTTTATAACCTACAACCTTTAGGGTTGGCGTTTTTTAATTTTAGTTCAAAGTTTAATAATGCTTGAGAGCAGAAACATTCTCTGAAGCTATTTCAAATTCATTCCATCACTCAGTCTAACCATATCTGAACAATCTAACAGTGTTACCGAGCTGTTACAGCTCTGTCGTGAGGGCCACAGTGTCTCAGTACAAACCAGGTGAAGGCGTGTGGATAATGACAGCCCTGCTTCTCTGTAAATCAAAAATCAAGACGTCCTCTCAAGCCAGTTGTAAAAGTGAAAGGGAATCTTTAAAAGCTGAAAGGTTAAACAAAGAGCAGCACCACTGACAGCACAGAGTTAATGAGTCTCCCTTAAGCTTAGAGCTTTATTCTGAAAAATGCATCATCGAGCACACTGGACAGATTCTAAATTCAGGAACTGGTTAGGAATTGGAACTGGAGGATCTCAACTTAAAGTCACTCTGTCACATCACATAGCTTCATGGTTAAATGTCTCATCAGGTCCTACGCTGCCTCAGGGAGGAGTGAAATGTTCCCTTTTTTGATCTGCTCACTCAATTTGAGGTCAGGTACAGAGATATATTAGATACTCACAGATGATAAGCTCCATTTCTTTCCTAACCCTAGACCTTCAGGTTCTCCTCGCCATCAGCTGCTCTAAATCTATTATCACCTTCAATGTCTTGGAGTCTCCAGACACCGTCAAACTGACAGAGATAGTGTGAGCCCCTTGAGACTCTTTCAGCGAACTCTAAAGTAACCTTCCTGCAGGCTGCAGCAACGACCTTCCATCCCAGCGCTGGCCGAGGTCCAGCAAAGGTCTAAGGTTGACATGTTCAAAGAGACAGAGATGACAGATCAATCCCACGATGAACTGATTGGTTCTCGGGAAAGCGATTCATGTTCTCTGAAATTTTCTTGAACTTTTAATTGTTCTTGCTGGATGTGAACTGAGTAGAAACAATTAAAGGGAAAAAACAGCTCATTAGCTAGAAATGATGTAGGATTTGACTATGTACTTAGCACTGAAAAATTATTTATGGTTGTTTTTCCCGAGAGAAATCTGTTGCGGTTGTTGCCTCTTGATTCATCCCAGTAGATTCTGCATGTTAGTAGCTCTGGCTTTTATTCTCATGTTTATCCAGTCTGATTGTAAGCTGTAATCACATGACCGATTCAACCTGAACAGATGATCAATGTCTCTTCAGTCTGCTATCCTTAGGTCAGCTGTGATCGTTTGCACCTGATTTCAAGTTATGATTGTACACAGAACTCTGTATTTAGAATCTCACTATTGAAGTTTCCAAAAGAAAACCAATACATTTATTTATTTATTTATTTATTTATTTATTTATTTATTCATCCAAAAAAGTGAGACCACATCACCACTGCCAACATCACTGATTCATACCCCCAGCAATATCCCCCCATTAACCCCAGGCAATGTGGGTTAAAAGCAATGCCATGAGAATCACATACTGTAGAAGAACCCTGAGGCACTGGAACATAAGCACCAGGCACCAGGTTCCCTCTACACACCTTCAAATAAATTCAGAAAGCTGTGCACTTAGGGGCCCGCAATGACGGTAGGGGCCGTTCACAGGAGCAAGAGTGCAGCAGTTTGCTTAAAGGAACCATCTGAGTGCAGCACTGAGCATGTTAAGTTTAATGGCGGATAGGTACTTTGTAGGTGATAAGATTGTTAGAAGGTTTTCTAAATGTTTGACGTTTTATTATATTATATATTATTAAATGCATAAAACCTTCAATCTTAATGATGTTCAGCAAAGAACAGGGAGAAATAATAAAGAAGGAGCCCATGAAATGTCGAGAGGATGAAAGGTCATGTTGAACTCAGGTGTCAATTTTTTGTTATTAAATTAAAAAAAATACAGATGTGTTGATTAGTGTAGAAACAGTGTTTTAGTTAGAAGAAATAAATTCGGAGCCGAGTTAGTCATGCACTTCTCCATTTTCCTGCTGCGCACTTTAACTCACTGATAAAGTACCAAGCTAATTAACTCACATGCTAACTTATCACAAATTGTTTCCTGATGACTGACAGCCTAATGACAGGAATCAGAGGTGACGCCGGCATTCAGTCCCCAGCGCCTTGTTTCTTATTAACAAGAACAGAGGCGATGAACTTTCCTGCTAATCAGCAGACTTGTAATTAGCATGCTCACAGAACAAACATTCCCGATTAGCAAAGATGAGCTGAAAATGACAGATAAACATCAGGCATATCTTAACATTTACTCCTAGCTTTTGCCTTTTTGACCTTTTTTTATTGAGTCTAATCTAAATATTAATGAGTTCTAGTCATGGGAATAAAATACACAAACATTCTGTAGCCCAGAAGCCCACAGTATTCATCTCAGAGGTACCATTTACTGTTTACTGGAGATTTACCGACATCTCTATCAAATCACCCGAGCGCTCACTTTCCGTCACTGGGAGCTGCTGGGATCTTCAGTTCACATGACCCATCATTCATTCCAACCAGATCCGCTACACAGGTCCTGGTGTAAAAGGCTTGCAATTGACTAGTTTGAGCTTGAGCTGCACCATTTAGATTTGGTCCATGGCCAAGCGGATGCGTCTAGTGTGCGGGTGTGTGATTTGTGAATGCAGCTGATTGAATTATAAATGTGCCAGGATTCAGTTTATAGCCACAGCGGTTTGTTTAGGTGCTGAAAGCAAGTTCCCCTCGATGTACTGTGGTGGCATTTATGTTTGAGAGGAAGCTGCGGCAGAGCCGCGGTCAACACGCTTCACTCAAGAAATTAACTGTTGCTATATTACTAAACATAAATATATTACTAACTATAGATATAATAAATATATTGATATAAACCATTTGAATTACAGTCATAACTACTGTCAGTCCCATTTCATAATACATTATTAATCAAAACCTTCAGATATGACAATAAAGCAGTGATGTTGTATAAATATTTTAAACAGACAATACAAGAATTCTAGTTTTTAATTAAGAAATGTATTCATTAATTGAGAAATGTAAAAGATTAGCAATTGGACGCTTCACGCAAACAACACGACCATGAATGATTGGGAAAATTTCAGGATATTTATCTACGCTGAGATGGAGAAGTGAAATATTCACTACACAGCGTGCCAGGGAATCTTTTACTCCTTACTTATTCTACCCATTCTCAGCAATTTAAGAGTAAATTGGATTTCTGTTGCTTGATCAAACAGGAAATTAAAAATTATCATCCTGGGTCAGATACGAGTGAATATCAGGGCAGCGTTCTTTAAACTGCAGTCCGATCTTAAGGGAAAAGCTGTTTCAGAAAAGAAAACCTCATAACTTCTGATAATTTGATATGACCTCGGTGGACATCCCTGATTTCAGAATGTTCCGTTCTTTCCAAAGCAAAACTTTTTTGCTGCGAGAACATAATTAAAGATGTCCTTCAGAGCAATGACTTTTTTCCCCCAGATCTGTGGAGTTCAAAGCTGCATGCAGAGAACAATTATTACAAGCTACCAGAGCAGTAGCTTTTTCTTTTCCATCACAATATGCCATCAAACCCTGCTGTTTCTCAGAGTTAGAGCAGAGCAAGACACCTCGAAGACTTCTTTATTTGTAGAAAAGTACGAAATTTTCTTCCCTGTCTGATTCTGATTCCGATATGCTTACAGTGACTAGAGATTCAGGTTGTTGATACGATCGGCATAAATTCTTTAAACACAGCCTGGTGCTTGTACTTGGTGCGCTAGCGTCACATTTTCCCCCTCTGAATACCACCATCGCTGTACTCAGGCCTCCTGCGTCACACAATCAGTCTCTGTTCAAGTCGGAGAGACGCTGCCGAGTCAATCTGGCCGTAATTCCTGAGCTCCGTCACACAATTCCCAGAGTCACTGAAGCCCTTATCAGATCAGCAGCCAAATCCTTCACACTGCCTCCCATCCCACTGCGCATAATATGTCTTCCTCCTCATCTCATCCTGTACAGAATTTAACAAGGCTGTCAGCACGTTTACCAGCTTATTTACTCTCTCGACCTCTGCCAGCGAACACCATATAACAACCGTCTGCTAACGACGCGGGATAAATACGTTGAGGCGTCTCGGTGATTCATTGTCGCGATATAGAGCGAAGAATAAAGTCGCTTTGATGTCTCAGGCAAACAGCGGGGAAATGAACAATTGAATTAGTGCGTGCATAGAAAAGAGCTGACAAACACACAAAGACTCAAAAGAAAGATTTACATAAAGAAAACAAACAAAGCAGGGTTTGTGTAATAGGAACGCTGTAGACAAAGTGTACGCTGGTATCAAAGCACGATCAGCACCGCTTCACGGTTACAAACTAAATCCAGACAAGAAGCTTTAAGGAAACTTTTTTGGCAAATCCCATTATTGGAACTTCCTGTCAGGTTTTAATAGTCATCGCTGCATGGATGGTGTTACGTCGCTAGTGTCGTTTGTACCACGTCGATTCGGAGGCCGTTTATCCCGCATGCCGTAATCAGCCGAGATGCACTCTGAATGATTCAGAGCGGAGATTGCACCGGGCAGACCCTACATCTCCTGCTCCGCTGTTATTATTTTCTCCTGACTTATTTATGGGCTAATCTGTCTGGGCTGGGATCAAATTACACACGCAGAAATACACAAGGAGATACACAAAAAGACGATCCAGCAGCCAGCGGCATCTAATTTCACAAGCGCAAATGTTTCTCCTAGTTCAAGAATGTCAAGAGGAACTTTATCACTTTTAGAGCAAGTGAGCTGACTATATGGCAGACGACAGTAAGCTGAAGGTGATGAAATTAAGGACAATCTTATTTAAAATTCATGGAAGGAGTCTCCAGTATCGCCATCACTATCATTTAAATGAATATAAGTGGAATAAAATCGTTGTAGCCGGTTTTATTCCCGCGACTCCATGTGGCATCACGCGTCCCGTGTCACTAACCGCATCTTTCTATGCTAATGACTAAACTAACACAGTACTACTACAGGACACGAGGTTTGTCCTACTACTCATTCTCATCATTTTTTCAACATCATCTGGCATTTTCGGCGCATGGGCCGAGGAACTGAAAAGGCGGAAAAGCGACGCTGTCACCTCTTCCGCTTTTTTCTGACACCTAAGTGGTTAACACGATCCCTTCAGGAACTCAGCATCAATCAGAGAGCTGCAGAAGAGGATGCTGAGAAATTCAATACAGCACTGCCTCTCTGACTACACCATCATAAGGACATCGAGTTGTGATTGCGGATCATGGACAGCGTCATGGGGTCCTTAGAGAGCAAAATCTTTATCAAAGTCCCTCCGTTTTCATCATAAAGGGGAAAAAAGTGTCTCATTTGTGCACTTAAAAGTCCACCAGCATGGTCACGTCAGAAATAAGAGGCTCATACGGAGGATGTGGTTTCTCGTCGGATCACACAAACAAGTCCTGCGCTTATGTTTCTCCAGCCACAGCGTGCACATTGTGCTGTCAGCAGATGCTAAATAAACCAGGCTCTTTGTCTGTAACACAAGGATTTGCAAGCTGGGAAAGAAATAAATATATATCCCAAGAGGCTTGTGGAGACGCAGAGCATTCAGTCAGGTGCACCTGATAGCTTTTCATAATGCATTTAAAGTGCATAGGGTTGCATGCAGGACGTATTAAAGAAGGACCAGTAAAAGGAGTATGTATTAAAGACGGACCAGTAAAAGGACTGCGAGTGCATGTGATGCTCTTAAATGCCTGTACCTTTGAAGCTTTGGCATTGTAAACGTACAGTATCACACACCAATAAAATAAAATAAATAAGTAGAGAGAAAGAGGGATGGATCTGCCATGACACAGCAACAGATGAACTGGAGGAACCTGCCAGAGCTGACAGTGCATGCTAGGTAACATCTTACTGATGCAGATATCCGTGGAGTCGACTCGATCTGCATTCACACCATGAATGATTCGAACACACACGGCATGGCATGTCTACCTTCTCCTGTCATTCATTAGAATTAAGTATGAGTTGAATGGAGTTTAATGCAAAGTTTTCATGATATCGCATGATCAATCTTTAATTATTGAATAAAATAAAATAGAAGACTTTCCCTACACCAGTATAACATCTTTTCAATAGTGAGACCTAAAGGCCATGAACAGGATTAATTTAGATTTAATGTGTATGTCATGAGCTAGAACGTGTTCTAAATGTTGTCTTTAACACAGTTGAAGATGTTTAAATCGTGAAAGAATCCTTCTACTTCCACATGTTTCCTCTGCTGAAAAAACGATTGAGATGAGATGACGTCACTTCAGTTTCAAAGAATAGGCAACATTGTGTCCAGTATAATTTTTTTACTTTTTGTTGTTCAAACTGGTTTCAACTTACATCACAAATCAGAGCTTTTAATTATGTCACTTTGTGTGTTCGAACAACAAAATGGGAAAAACAAACTATGACGCCTCCATGTGTGTCTCAGGGTTAAGTCTATGTTCCCAGGGTCCTCATTCATATGGCAAATAATAGGAGCATGACAAAGGGTCCTATGTTCCCAGGACACAGTGTGTTCCCCTGCTCTGTATAGCACATAATGAAAGCCTAAAAACAGCTCTCCCAGCTTTCTATTAGTTTAAAGAACTTTTTTTCAAGAGACCTCCCCCAACCACATAAAATGATTAATTTATTAAAACCATTAATTTTGGTTTGTTTAAGGCATTTTAAAAGCTTATTCCAATAAAAGTGTGTGTATAGTACTTAGGAAATTATGGAGCCCTGAAAAGTCGAACAAAATAGTGAATACGTGGCCACGAGATATTATTTCGTGGCTATGACATAATAAGCCATGGAGATGAGATTGTTTAACGCCAGAGATTTTACTGTATGGTATGGCCACAATTTTAATAACCTCATAGCATTTAGCTTCTTGCAAACCACGGACGAATTGTAATTAGTTTTAAACTCTTATTATATTGTTGATATATAGCTTAATTTGGGTTTATCACTGGCACAGAGCATACTGTAACTCCAAAACAACAATCATTCTGTCACATCTGGAACATGAATGATCTTAGTATGTCGTGGTTACAACATGGCATTTCATTCGCACATGTGGTCACAGAATTTATTTATTTTTACCATAGAGCTCTGTAGGAAATATTATATAATATTATATTATTATAATAAATAACTTTAAATGAGTCACATTGGTGTTTATTAGAATAATAGAGTTAATGTGCAGTAACAGAAAAATTAACAAGGGAACATGGGACACTCAGAATATACTGAAGATATGCTCCTTGTGTCTCCTGTTAGCAACAAGCTAGCTATAGGTATACATCACTCAGCTTACTGTCATGGGCAGTTAGCTTGTTTTTCCTCCAAAAAGTAGAGTAAATGTTAAATGATTAAACAAGAGAACATGTCTGTATGGTAATTAATCTGAAGTAGACACTTGTACACACAGTAGAACTCATTTAAAAGAATTATTCTCTGATTAGCCATTTTTATTTCAAGTCACTCGCTAAACTCTGCGTTTACCTACTTTCCTCTCATCCCCAGGTTTCTGGTAATTCATAATTATGACTTTTATGCAGCACTAGCTAGGGAAAAAATATATTGAATTAGCAGTCAGAATAACTTATGTACCTAATTATAATATGAAATATCCCAAAAGATCCTCATCCTCATTAGCTTCATCTCACTGATCCCTTTAGAGTTGTTATCATATGGCTAATTAGCTTAGCTACAGGTAAACGCTAAAGCTCCTTATAGCTCAAGGCATTGCTAATTGTTTCGGTTTATTTACAGCAGAAAAGCTGTAAATAACTTTAAAAAGGAACAAGACAACTACAAAAAAAAATGTAACAGGTAAAAAATATCACTTTTGCTACTTTTAATTTGCATCCTCGCTTTGTTTAATCCTGCTAACTAGTTAGCAAGCAAATCACCACACTAGCTACAGGTTAGAAAGCTTAAACAAACACCAAGAGGCAGAAGTGATGACTGTGAGTTGGAAATTCTGTGAATCCTGTGTTTTCTGAGGTAAAATTTAACAGGAAAGCTAAAAATTAAAGTGCTAAAGGAAACAGGAAGGTGATTAAAAACTGTGAAATGTCCCTACTTGTGTATTTCATGAGATCCGTTTTGTATTTTATTCCCAGAAGTTTTTATTATTATTATTATTATTATTATTTAATTCTGCACCAAGATGACAACGCTAGCACTAACGGTTGGGAGAAACAAGGCTGTGAAAAGCCTAAGGGAAACGCCTGTCATAAATGCGCGAGGGAAAACGTGCGTGTGTACACGTGAAATATCAAAACAAAATTCCATGATGAGACAGATACCTTAAAAAAAAAAAACACTGATTATGAAAGGTATTGTTTTTGCAAGTTAGAAATTGTGCAAGGAGCTTCATATAAATTTCTACTATATAATTAGATTCCAGACTTATGATAAATATAATAAATACTCATAATCAAATCATGTCAGGGAATGAATCTAAATAAAAATGTGAAACATGAGTTCTGTTAAACAAAGCTCTGGCACTCCTGACCCACACAAAGACAAGCTCGGTGGCTGTAAATGATTTGCAAAGCGAAGCACTCATTTGGGTCTCGTCCCAAACACACTCCATCTCAACGCTCGAACGAAGGAAATAAAGCCTCTCCTGTCAGCCTGCACGCATACACTCGTAAAAAGCCGTAATAAAAGCTCTCTCTGGAGATTTGATGTCGGGCTCGTGAGCGTCATTAAAAGCTTTATTGCACGTGTCAGATTCAAATCAGGACTTTCTACTGTGTTCGGGTTTAATTGGGTTTGCTCAGCTGTGCCTCGCTTCTCCTGTAACACACACTGAGCCTGGAAATGAAAAAAAAAATGACAAATAGGATGTAAAGCAGTGCAGAGAGGAAAAGCAATCGCGGTTTACGATTAGATTATCCGAATAAACAGCAGGATGTTTGGATCATGGTGGATAATGTGGTGTCAGGAAGAAGCCATGAAACCCTCAAAGGAGGAAATTAATTCATCTCATAGTGAGGTACAAACTAGTAAAGCATCACTGAGCATGTCACTTATAATGTACTCGGATAAGACTTCACTTGTCAGAAAGAAACACAAGCAAATCGGTATACAGTACTGTATGATTCTGATTCATAGCTGATATCAGGTGAAATATGATTCTGATCAGGATGATCCAGGTAAAGCATCTCCTGGGGGAACTCCACAAATCCACACATTTGCACACACCTAGGGGGTAATTTATAGCCTACAGCACAGCCAATCTGCCTTTCTGGATAGATGGATGGATGCATGGATGGATGGATGGAACCTGAAAGAAAGCAACACAGACAAGATGCACGGAGAGCTTAAGCAAGCCGAGCTTCAGGACTCTGGAGATAAACAGTACGAGGCAGAAGTGCTGCGTAAATATAAACATCTGATGCACTATATTACATTTAAACCTGATAAGTGGAAAGATAAAGCACTCACATGGGACTTGATCCTGATGGACAGTTCAGCATGCATGAAAGGGATGGACGTGTGATCTAAAGACGAACTCAAGACACTTTCGGCAAGGGACGAGGCGCAAAAAAAAAAAAAAAAAAATGCACAAAACCCCATCCAAAATCCAAGAAACAAAAACTGATCACTCAACACACACACACACACACACACACGCACACCAGAGCTGCGGATCAGATCGTGGATAAACTGCGCGCAGACTTACCGAAACCCGAGAGGCAGAGCGCAGTCAGGAGAAGGGACGCGGATGGAGGGAGCATCTCTTCTGCTGCCTCTTCTTATTATTATTCTCACGGAGCTCCCGAGATCGGAGCGGAGTTTCCGCGTCTCTTTGAAGAAAAACAACAATGTAAAAAAAAAAAAAAAAAAGAAGAAGATAAAAGCCTTTCCGTATCACGTCTGCGTTTGTGTGTGTGTGTGTGTGTGTGTGTGTGTTCTTTTCCCTTCCAGTAGAAATGTGCGGGTTCGCAGTGTGTCACGCAGCCAAAGTGCTCTCCGCGCGCTCAAGGCACTCTCTGGCTCCCTCTGCTTCGCGCGCTCTGACGGAGAAACACGCTCCGCACGCGCGCACACACACACACACGCGCGCGCGCGCGCGCAGTAAAAGAAGCGCTTTAATTATTGAGGCGCACGCGAGGGAAGAGAGAGAGAGAGAGAGAGAGGTGGCGTTAAGCGCACGCGAGCGCGCGCGCACACATGCGGGACCCGGGAGAGCGCGTGCGGGAGCGGGAGGATCACCCAGGAGAAGTTGATGGTGAATGCTGCGGAGTTGAAAGATGCGCGCGGGAAAGGACGAAGCGCGCACACGTTTAACTCACAGAAGAGACTGTGCAAATGAAATGCATACACACACACACACACACACACACATGCATGGACTCTTACACCCTGATTGTCACGGTGAAGCGCACGATGCGGTTTCGAACTGCTCTAGGAGTTCTGGTGTTACAGTACATCAGCAGCTTCACCCTCTCCACCCTTTCACTCTGTTTGTTCTCAGGCCCGGTAGGAAATGTACAGCTGGGGGATTCATTCTGAAAATCGGTTTAACAAAAAAAAAAAAAAGAAAAAGGTGAAAAAGAGTCGATTCGAGACAAGATTCGAGTTAAATAACCGATTCACTGAGCCGACTCCTGCTTTACTCACGTAGAAAAAATGTAATCACCTCATCTCATCAATGTCAACTCCTCTTTTGCGCAGTTATATTATTATTATTATTATTATTATTATTATTATGCATAGTCCAAGCAATCTCTTTCCATGTCTACATGTTCAAAATTACATATTTCAAAATTTGAATTATTTAGTCATTGATTAATTAATTAATTAATTAATTAATTAGATTAGGCTAATTGGCATTCCTAAAGTGCCAGTAGTGTGTGAATGACAATCCGGTGTCGAGCTAACAACCTGACGTCTTCCATCGATGCATTAAACATGGTTGTAACACGCTTGTAGACACACACACACACACACACACACACATGTACGTTTAAGAAAGCCAGTCAGCGTAATTTCCATGTCTCGTAAGATTGTTGAAGGAAACCAGAGTACCCTGGTGAAACCCACCAAGCACGGGAAGAAAATGCAAACTTCATGCCCATATAGACCCAAGGCGAGAATCAAACTTAGGTGCGAAGCCACAGTGCTAAGCACTACACCACAATCGTCTTTTTCTTCTTTGTCTGTCGCCCCAGTGAATCATCTGCCTCCATCTAACCCTATCCTCTCCATCCTCTTCTCTCACACCAACTAACTTCATGTCCTCTCTCACTGCATCCATAAATCTCCTCTTTGGTCTTCCTCTAGACCTCCTGCCTGGCAGTTCCAACCTCAGCATCCTTCTACCGATATATTCACCATCTCTCCTCTGAACATGTCCAAACCACCTCAATCTGGCCTCTCTGACTTTATCTCCAACCACTACACCACAATAATGCTACAATATATACAGTATATATGTGTATTATAGCAGCTTTTATCCTGTTCTTTTTTCCTGAATTGTTCTTATGAATTAAATGCAACTTATCATATGAACAAGAAACCACAAACTGTAAGATTCTCTGTCCTGCAAATGTCAGAAAGCTTATAGTTACAGCTTTACCTCTGACTGTTACAAAGCTCTAACACCGGAGACTCCTTCCATAACTGTTAAATAAACATTTTGCTATAAAAACAGCTTCATTATTGTATATCAGCCCTGTGGTGATTCATATCATACTGTAACATCATTTCATTATTTCTCATATTACAACAAACACAAAGTAAAGTTGTGTAACTCACTCTGACGCAGATCGAGAATGAAACAGCGTTAAAGATTTTTTTTTCGTTTCTAAAGATGACTCCAGATGACTTCTCAGACTTCATAAATATGTATTTTGCTCGGCCAGGGTGCAAGCGTGGAGCGATATCGCTCGAATTCCCTTTGAATAAAGATCCCTCCTGAGTCGGCTTCGTGCTCTGTTCAATCCTCACAGTCTAAGAACAACAGAGTGGAGTCTTTGGAGAATTTCACACAAGCGAGGAAGAAGCATGAGGACGAGGTTAAAAACAGTGTGAGGCTCTTTAGATACCGGCGATGGAATCATTTTCTACTTCTCACAGATTTTTACCTCTCCGAAAGAAACAACAATATTCTTTATGAAAGCTGGAATATCTCAAGGCACAGAGAAGGTGTGGAAAAGAAGCAGTTCTTAAATAAAAAAAAAAAGACAAGGAGGATTATGGGTAATAATGTTTACTTTGTTGTAATAATGTCGTCTTAATGAATAATCATTCCTGTCATGTACACTGGGGCCCAGAATCTCTAAACTACAGGAACAATGCTAATGTATATGATAAAGAGTGAAACTAATGAATTGTACTTAATAGAACCCACTGAATATGAATTAAAATCTGGCTTTGTATTATTAATTTGCTTCATGATGCAATCAGAGCCAAGAGACAAACAAATAATAAGACATCTTTCTTTTTTTTTTTTTGGTCAAGTCCAATCACATATTCATAAATGATAACAATCTGTTCTGACTCCATCTTTAATTATTAAATCCTCTCACCCAGGTGATATTAAATATTGTATTAAGCGTCGATAAGAGTCTTCAATATTACATCCATTTTAGGTGAGAATCAAATTGAACCGTTTGAACCTCTCCTATGGTTCCACTTATACACTATACACTACAACATCTACTGTATATTTTATAAGTCGCTCTGCATTAAAATCTAAGATGATAAAACCGTCGACCTTCAGGAAGGTAACAGTGACTCCACTTCCTTATACCACGCTATTGCTGATGACTTCCCTATGAAATTGCAACACGCAGTGTTTTAATGCTCAGTTCTCTCAGCAAGGCGTGTAATGTTCGCTCTGTAGTGCCGCTGCATCAGCATCTTCTCTCTGTCTTACTTCGGAAAGCAGGAACCTGAGCAGAACGTTCCTGCAGGGGGAGGATGATAGAGCGCTGAGTGACACTTCAATTAAGCACCTCTTCTCCCCCTGTGAGCTTCGTAGGCAGAAGGCAGGTCATTAAAATACCTTTAGAGCATGCAACATTTACTCACGGCCAGTGATTAAGGATCCGAGCCTGACCGAGGACTTCCAGCGCTCTCTGAAGAAACAAAGCCATCTCAGTGGGGTTGTGAAAGGCCAGACGATGGCGTGTGGTGGAGACCTGGGGGGGTGATGTACAGCAGCCTGTGGTCTGTTCCAGAATAGATCAAAAGTCCCAACTAGGATAATTCCTGTCTTTTTTCAACAGTTTCTCTGTGTCTGTGTGTGTGTTTCATGCCTCTCTAACAGATCTTCTGCTGTGTATATGAGAAAGCTCCTCTGAGCTGGCATTATGGGCGTCGCTCCCTCCTGACACTCTGATGTCTCGAGTGCCTTTTAGACACAGCAGGGATCCATCAGCGCCTGACAATATAGATCAAGAGCGTTTCAGTTCCCTGATGTGCAGGTGATGTGATGTTTTGTCCCGATTCAGGGGTGAAAAATGAAACGTGACATTTCCTGAACACTGAGACCTCTTTGTTCAGTTCTCCAAACGTTACACTTTCTATAAATAATCTCAGCAGCAGCATGTGCTGTGTGTTTGGACGAGCGTCATGCAGGAACGTTGATGGCAAATGTTTAGTCTCATTAGCTTGAGCGATTAATCTCAAAGCTTCTTTTATACTATTACAACAAACATACGAGTCACGACAGCATCCTGGGTCATCCATATCCACAAACAAGCAAAAGCACCAGTAACCATTTGCATCACTATAAAATCACAAAGATACATTAAACAACTTGTTCTTGATGGTTTATATAGTAACAGCTTATTCACATCAACTTACCTTATATGGTAGATGTGTCACTTGTACAGGTTAAAAAAAAAAGTGTGTAATTACTTGGAAGGAGTCTCCAGTGTCGGGACTTTGACGCCATCCTAGGTAAAGTTGTTTAATAACTTGGTAACATGCCAGGTTGTGTTTAAAAGGGAGATACACGACAAGGAGACGATATCTAAAGGGCAACAATTACTGTAAGACAAGACAACAAATGTTGAGCGTAGGGTTGTACAGCTTACTGAGTGCACTCGAGAGGTATTCTAGAAAAGACGCCTCGAAGTGCACAGATGGCCAATGGGGTGCAATACGATTCAATCCACTTTAAACTTGAAAGTATCACAGTACAGGTGATTTAAAAAAAAAAAGATATATAATTTTTTTATTATGCATTATACTGTACATAACAATCCTCTCAGGAATATTATGTTGCTAATAAAACCGCTATTCCTCATGTTAACGTTTACACACGCTACTCGGAAATGAGTCACAAATGCTAATGAATCACAGCGTTACTTTTACCGAGACGTTGGTTAAATAAATACACAGAGCTGCGTAGGTTTGTGCGTGTGTGTGTGCAACATTAGCTGAGATAAAGCTTCGTCTTATGATTTGAAGACAAACTGCTGCACTTATAAGCATCTAAGAGATCTGACTCCTGGGATGACTGTAGAAGACATAGGTATGTCTCATAACCGTTAAAAAGGTAAAATGATACCAAACCTGGCCGTGATGAGAAATGAACTGAAGTTTATACAGCGGTGGTGTTTTTTGGGTTGTCCAAATTTCACAAACTCAGCTCGTTTAACGTAAGGGAGGAATATTAGACAATTCTTGACTGGACAATGATTTCCAGCATTTTCCCTCCTAACCTGATCTGTCTGTTTCCACCCACGTGAAGACAGAAGAAGTCAGACGAGCTGAAATCTTTTGCATACAGTATGTTAGCTCACAGTGGAGTGTACAGTATGAGTAAGCTCCTCCCACTTAAAAGCACCGCCACTTTCCTCTCTTGACGCCTAAACAGAGACGGCTTTGTAACCGATGAGATTTGAAGTTGACGAGAGGGGGCGAACACTCAGGAGCTCGATTCACTGAGCTGTGAGTGTGTTGTAAGCAATTAATAATGTAATAATTGATAAATAAAAATTCTAGGCATGACTGAATGAAAGAGAGGCCCAATACAACCAAGGTTAAGCACACTGTCCCCCGCTCTTTCAATTCAACTTATGAATTCATTTGTATTTATCTAGCGCTTTACCAGTTTGAGAAGAGTAAGCTGGGAGGGGGGGGGCGATGGTGGCAAGAAAAACTCCTAGAGAGGGTGATAACAGACCGTCTGACCATAAATAAACCCATTCTGCGACTTTGTTCTATAACTTCATAGGATGTAAATCAGAGAGGAAATGCATCAAAGTTAACATGAAGTACATTTTGTTACAATTTATAATAATAAAACTATTTGTGGCAGTTTCAGTCCTTAAACTATTCATGTGTTAGCAGTCACAGAAAACTGTTTAAATAAAGCAGTCTTAAGCCCTCTTCACGAATAGGAAGTGTGACATCAGTTATCACATCA
The DNA here is from genome assembly GCF_024256425.1 of Clarias gariepinus. Lineage (NCBI taxonomy): Eukaryota > Metazoa > Chordata > Actinopteri > Siluriformes > Clariidae > Clarias > Clarias gariepinus. Next base: position 2,818,756 of record NC_071116.1, on the reverse strand, counting down.
TTAAAACAGACAACACATGGCTCAGGCTCAGCAGCAGTGAGCGGACTCTATATGATGAAAAGCAGGATGAATCTGGCAGGTCCAGAGGGCAGAAGGGGTCAAGTTCACCTGTATTTCTGGTGTGCCATGTGTAACCTAAAATAGAGAGTGAAAGTGAGTGAGTGGGGACAGAGGAAACAGATACACAGGGAAGAAGACATGGAAAGAGACAGCAAGAGAAAGAGAGAGAGAACAGTTCGGTATGCTCCCAGTCATATAATGGATCGGGTCAATGCAAATTTTGTGCAGAGTGCAAGCAGGGACTCCGGCTAAACAAGCTATTACAGCTTAACTTAAAAGCAGAGCAAAAGGAAATACAGACATGAGGGCTCCCTGGAAAGTAAAGCAACCAGTCACTTCACCGTAAACAAACCTGAGTGATCGATGAGAGTCGTGGAAGACAGCCTCCAAATATACTAGCTGGCCCAGATCTGCACTTTTATCTGAATAAAAGCTATTTTTAAAAGGCTCGACTAAAACTGGATATATCTTGCATATCTTTTACAATCCTAATTGATCATAAAAAGAATTTTTTTTTTAATGATGACTCAAAAATGGTGGAAAACGTGGATGCAAGACAAGTAGCAGCAGTTTTAATATGCGCCACCATCTGTGCTGGGAAAAAAATAAACAAACAAAAAAACTAATTTGGATAACGACATAGAGGGTTAGATGGAGGTATGGGGTATTTATTATAATTAGATAATAATAAATATTCATTATTGTACTCTATCCCTTCTAGCCTCAAAAATAACCAATTGACAGCAGATTAGAGCTGTTAGGAAGGCTTTACAGAGTACACTGTAAGTAGCAGAGAGATTTTAATATCAAGGCGATTTTTGAATATTTTGGATTCCCCTTAACATTGTTTCACAGTGTAGAAAGAAATTAAAATCAGAAAAGACCAAGGGGTACTACTCACTACACTAAAAATCAAACGTGTTTTATATAGTGCGACTCCTGATGCGAGGAGTGTTTTCTCAGTCTGATCTCTTCACCCCCATTGACTGATACCCACATACAGTACAGTACAGTGAGTCTGTACCACTCATACACTTACAGATTTCTGTGCCAACTTGCCAAGCCACCTGGCTGCAATATGTCCTAACCGGTGCAGCCTTTAGATAAATAGCATGATTCTAAACTTTTCACAAGCTCCCGTCTAAAATTGTGTAGTGTAATGAAAAAAAAAAATGAAACAAACTGTTTTTAGCCTAAACACTTTGACTGCGTCTGAGTTATTTGGCTATTTCATACTGTAAATGGGAGACTATACCATAAATGTTGAACTTTGTAAGGAAAAGCCATGGACCCTGCTATAGTTTTCATTATACAATGTACAAATACATAGTCTGCATCTTGTGATGGAAGTGAATTATAAAATACCATCAGTTCTTCAAGATAATGTGTCTTGAGACCATTTAGTGCTTTAAAGGTGAGTAGTAGTACATTGTGGATAAAGTAAGGGTGATGTGCTCATATCTTCTGTTTCTAGTGATGCTGCATTTTGGAGTAACTGGAGCTTGTTCATGAACCTACAGTAGTAGAAGATCCAGGCAGTAAGACATTATGGAAGCCCTACCTAGACATAACAAAAGCATGAATTAGTTGCATCATGTACAGTACTGACAATATATTTCTTTTCTTGGCAATATTCCTCAGATGGAAGAAGGCTATCCTAGTAATATTATCTACACGAGCTTCAAATGAGAGACTGGAATCAATAATCATACCAAGGTCTTTTACTGCTGCACATGATGAAACAGAATGGCCATCCAGAGTTACTGTGTTATCAGAATGCTTACTTCTAACAGCATGAATGAGAAACAGGTTAATAAGCATCCAGTGTTGAATGTCCTGCCCTTTACACAATCCTCAACTTTATTAAGCTGGTGTTACTCATCTGGCTTTACTAACCCATATAACTGTGTGTCATCAGCATAAGAGTGGAAACTAATAACGTGCTTACAATTTATCTTGTCCAGAGGAAGCATAGCGGTGGGCATAAAACTGAATTTTAACACATGTAGAAAAGTCACTATTTATATATACAATCTGATAAGAATCAGTCAAACAAGTCCTGAGCCAGGAGAGGGTTGTTATAACTCCTACAACACTTTCTAATCTATCAAGGGGAATAGAACGAGCAATTATTTCAAAAGATGCGCTACGGTCAAGCAACACAGGAGATTTGATACCAGCAGATTGTTGAACAGCTGACAGGATAGACTTTTCGAATGGACTTGTAGGTATGGGTTTAGTGCACATGTTGATGATTTACGTGTAATTAGTCAGTCTCTTGAAAGCAAGTAAACATTCTAATTGGTCCAGGGGTACTGTAGCTCAGTGGTTAGGGCATTGGACTACGGTTCGGAAGATCCCAGGTTCAAACCTCACAACCTCCAAGTTGCCACTGTTGGGCCCTTAGGCAAGGCCCTTAACCCTCAACTGCTCAGGTGTATAATGAGATAAAAAGGTAAGTCGCTCTGGATAAGAGCGTCTGCCAAATGCTTAAATGTAATTGCTTAAGTTCGAGTCGGCTTTATTGTCATTTCAACCATATACAGTTAGGACACAGTGAAACGCAACATCGTTTCTGACGTTAGTTATCAAATTGTCTGGCTTAAACTTTCGTGTTTTGTTTGTTTTTTGTCTATTTTTAGTCATTTTTATTTTCTCAAATTCAGTTACTGAAAAAAAGGCATAAACTCCTCATTACTACATGTCAGGATTATTTTCTTTATCTTTCATAAGAGAGGGGAGATCTGTTACTCCCTCTAAGAGCGTTCCTATAGCTCAGGATGCTCTCCTCTCCTTCTATGCTGCCCCTGCTCCTTCCATCTCTCTCTGTCTCTCTCTGTCTCTCTCTGACACCCCATATGCCTCCTGACTCGAGTCTCCTGCCCCCAGTGGGAGTGTAAATTGCTCATTTTAGCAGTGTCAGCTTGGCATAGTGCTCACACAGGCTTATTAGTTCACTGCATCAAAAGCTTGATAATAGCCGTCCTGGAAATGAGGCTCCTCTTGACACGCGGCGCTCAGTAGATTACTGCTAATCAGTTTGCAGGCAAAATAGGTTCTGAACCGAGACTGTGCCTTTAGTGCAGCTGTTTTAATAAAACAATCGTTTTTATCTCCTCACACAATAGGAAGTGAAGGAGTTTTCAAAACACTAAATAATTTCATGTCATAAACAAAGTGTTTTGTCTCCCCTTGAGCGTGCTCTACATCCTGACAATCTCAACAGACATACAGTACACGTGTCACGTGTACTGCTCCAGATCTCTCTCTCTCTCTCTCTCTCTCTCTCTCTCTCTCTTTCTCTCTACAGTCACTGGTGATGTTGCTTGTCAGAGCAGACTATGCCAACTTTCATACCTCTCAGCACATGAGCTGTGGCAGGAGAGGCTTTATCTCCCACAAACACACATCCGATTGCATCCTGAGGGCTTTTATGGATAGGTATGTGGGTGTGTGTTTATGGAGAGCCACTCATTTAAAAGCTTTATTTGCAAATGCCTTGAATGCCTCCTTCCTGGAAGACAGAGTCAACCGAATCACTTTATTTCAAGGAAGCGTTGTCCATGTTCGTGATCTTGCAGGTGCATTACATCCACTACATTATTCTCATTAGTATCAGCTGATTAAGAGTCTCCGTTCCAGTCGTGTCTCACTCCCGGGATTCTACGCTTATCACGTCTGGGGGTTTTGCGCTTGGTGAGTGTGAAGTGGGTGATGCAAACTTCCATTGTGTTCATAACCACATGAGTAATGACGGTGTCATCGAGCAGAGAGAATCAACTCAGGATTACAAACTCTGCATCTCTCCATCGTTATCTCTTTCCTGCCAGGCCATTCTTTCAGACCAGCTTTTTTCTCACATGGTTAAATTCCCCACTTTGGTCAAGATTGGTCTAAAACTAAAGCAGTTCTCCATCCTATATAGAAGTGAATCTGGTGCTCGTATGTTACCTGGTGCTACTGTACCAATCCAACACTGAGGGAGTGGAGGCCTTGGACTCAAAGTCCCAGAATGCAATACAGCTAAACGGCCCAAGACTCAGCTTAGCTAGTTAACAGTCTAAGCAATGTTGATCAAATTCTCTGATTTTAAAGCTGAGCTGTGCATGAAGATGTGACATTGCTGAAAAGACAGAAGTTCTAAATAAATCTCTAAAGTCACAGAGATCAGATCTTAAATATAAAGCCTAATACACAAGAGGTTCAGCTTGGTTTTTCCCTCTAAAGCAGCTGTACTGGATAGACGCCATGCTTCCTGGTATAAATCATCATATTCTGTAATGGGGGGTTTTGAACAAAGACAAATACACGACCAGTCACTTTGTTGACCTACAATAAAAAAGGTCTTCTCACATACTTCAGATTAATTGGAGCGTTTTCAAGCCCACGATCGAGTGCATTGCTGATAAAGTACTGGCTAATTATGCTGAGTGGCCCAACCTTGAGCTGAGCTCTTTGGCAATCAGAGCAGAATTATGTTGTTCAGCTAAATACAACGCACACACATAATTCCAATGAAGTACTTTTATACAGGAGAGCTTGTTTTATGTGAGCGAGCCAAGAAAATTACTTTTTAATTAATAAAGAAATGTTAAGATGTGTGTATATATGTATACTTGTATATATAAATATTATGTATAATGAAGGATGTGGAGGTAATAAAAAATGCTGTGGTATGAGAGGAATAAAACCTTTTCAGGGATTATAGAATTATTCCATAAAGAGATTATATTCCATAAAGAGTTAAACATATTAGTCAAAAGCTTTTAACAATGTATTTTACTTTACTTTATTTAACTCTTAAAAGACTAAGCGTAATTCTTTAATTAACCCGGGTTTGTATTTCTATTAAAGTTAAAAGATAAACTAATTGCCCCTGCCATTCATATACTGACTCTAAGCAAATTTTACATTCGATCTTTTTCTTTCTTTATAATCTGATTTTACACTCAAGCCACGTCACCTATGATCATCATCGTCTCTCAGCATGACAGGCTGATAAATATCCTTTGTATACTTGGACGCTCACGCTGGAATGTAATTCCTGCATTGATTTTTTTTTTATGGGTTTCCTGTAAATTCCGTGCAGGTTCTAATCATACGGTCAACAAGGACCTCAGCCGAGACGTTCCAACAGCGTGGATCATGGTATCGACTCGGCAGAGCTGACACTGTTTTATTTTCCAGCTCCAGCACTGAGCGCGTCCTGAACGAGCCTTAAGCAATCCCAAGGCTCAGCTTATTGATTAGAATTGAATTTTGGATTAGTCAAGTCAACGTGTGAAATCTAATCTTTCTTCCTCCCCCTCTCTGAACACCCGGGCTGGAAATGGGACGTATTATCCACGACAGCTCTTCGTCATTTTTCGCCACTTACCGGGTGCTCACTCTCATGCTGGAGAAACAGGGTTCCTTTACTGAAGATCAGCGGAAACATCATCTCCAGCTAGTGATAAGAACCAGCACTCTGTATAAAGACCTGCTTTAGGCGAGTTGCAAAGCCTTCACTCACTGTTATGTAATGTTTTCTATAATGACAGGATATATTTTAAATTCAAATTTTATTTGTCACATACACAGTCATTCACAATACGATATGCAATGAAATGCTTATACGACCGCCTGTAACTTTAAAAATAAAAGATTTTTTATATTAATAAGAAATAAATATGAATAAAAATAACTACAATAGAAAATAAATTTTGCTAGGATAAGAATAATATATCTATGGGAGACAGAAATATACAATGTAAGAAAAACATAAGAAACTTAGCTGTACAACTATGGAAAAGAAAATATTTTGTACAATATGGAAAAATATAGAAATTTTTGTGTTAAATAAAAAATGATGATATGATGTATAATCATGTTTAAGTTCAGAGTGTAGCATTACAAACTATGGAAAATCTCAAGGGGGTAAATACTTATACAGGCCAATATCCAAGCCCCCGACAATGAGCTGCACTACCGTCTGAGCTGCTTTTATAGAAAACTAATTATGTCACATTAACCTATCAGAATCAGGTATTCAACAGAAATGGATAATTGGATGTGTTTTCTTGATCTCCATCTCATTTGTATTGTAATAATTCTTGACTAAATGGGGATTTCTCTGATTTGGATCATGGATTTACACCCGCTCATCCAGATTCTGTGAAGAAAAGCTAACACTGGCTCTCCTACACCACCTGACTCCAGCAGTAGAGACAGATGTTTAGGGCATCTGGCTGTGACCTTCCCCAGCACACGTTTCTCTGAGGTCAAGATTGGGAAACCTGATCCTTAAAACCCTTGTAATTATTATTATTATTTTTTTTTTTGTTAAAATGTTTAACCAGATTGTCTTTACTTTTTCAAGGCTCCTTTAATGGTGATGGCTCGATCCAACCTGAATGCAGCGCTCCATGGCTTCTTTTCTCAGAAGTACATGAAAGAAGAAAATACAGCTGAAGTTATTCTTAGAACCATTTGCCTAAAGGAAACAAAAACTCCAACTGATGCCTTGGTGACTCATAAAGTGACCAGTGTGCTTATTAACCACACACACACACAGTGGTAATGTAATATCCAGGGCAGGTGTGTGGTGGTGTACACGAGACTGCGAGCTCATCAGGAGCGTGTGTAATAAAGTCCTTCAGGAGATCCTCCTGGCATCTCTTTTAGTGAATCCTTCCATCACTTCTGACAGCTGCACTGTACCTCACTGCCATTGTGCTACACTAATGATTAAACATGCACAAGGAACATGTTTACCCGTGTGTGTGTGTGTGTGTGTGCGTAAAGAAAAACACAGTTTTTTTGCTTCTTGTATAAAAGCATCAGCTCCACCTGGAGTTCAGCAGCATTCTGTCTTAAAAGTCATTAGCTGATTAAAGTGATGTCGTATTTAAAGCAATTGTGAAATTCTTTACTGTATTGCATAATGATAGTCCTTATTTCCTTATAAGTAATCTTCATTGGAAGGAAGGAAGGAAGGAAGGAAGGAAGGAAGCTTAAAACGCACAGACGCTGTACAGTACCATACCATGTGGTCTCCTTAATGTCCTTCTAATTACACTGGAGTTCCTATTTTTATCAGAGAGCATCAGCAGATTAATAATGCAGATGATAAACGCAGGCTTTTAGAAACCCCTGAAACTTCCAGCGAAGCAAGCTGATATTACTTCTGAGAGTTCTGAGCTCGGGCTTGTGTTTTTTCTGACGTACCTCGTGAACCTACAGATGTGTGCGGGCCAGGGCCGCGGCTCCTCCAGCCGCTCTCAGACCAGCTGAATGGTTTTTCAGACGAACGCAGAACAAAAAGGTATAAAGCGCATGTCCACTGCAGGAAACGCTTCCCTCTGCATAAATTCCGTTCACCTCCCGCGCAACACCAACCTCTCACAGCGCCTCAGGCCCGTGCCATACTACAGTACAGCAAGGTCACAGAGCGTCCATGCTTTATCCACTTCACTTTTTTAAATCAAAGAAGGTAATGAATAAAACCGATGTTTTTCTTAAACTGCATGAGTAAGAATTTTCTATTCATTAAAGAACAATATTAAACTTTTTAACTTCTACATTTGTCTAAGTTCCCACTTATATTATAACAGATACAAAACAGTCATGCCTTCACTTTCCAGCCCTACGTAGCTTCTCAGCTTCAGCGTCAGAGCTCTCATTAGCGGGCGTAGGAAAGGGTTTAGTGCGTGGCTTTTTTTCCTTCTTGAACAGAGTCTAAGGGTGAACTTTGTGTTTTGCCAATCAAAGCTTATTTGAACGAAATATAATTATGCACACAAGTTATTTTACTGCTGTATAATGTATATGTAAGCTTATAAGATAACGTTATTAAAATATAATCAGTAATGTGTATGTAACTAAGCAGATGTAGCGATCCAAGAAGTCAGAGATGTACGGATACCAGATGGTGTTTATGATAGCATGGTACAGTATAAGAGGTCAGAGGTGTACATACTGTATGACAGATGGTGGGTTTGATAACAGGGATATAGTCTAAGAAAAAGCACAAGTACAAGATCTTTAAACTGATGTGCTTTTAAGCTCCGCAGTCAGGGTTGATAACGATCCAAAATGTGTGTATTTATGCAAACATCTCGAACGCTTAATGTTTCTTCAGTTGTCCTTCCGATGGAAAGACACAGAGAGTTCCCGTTATTTTCTTTAATTATCCAGTGAACCTTAAAAGACAGAACAAAGTGCAGGATACAATTTGTCATGGCGCTCGTGTAAAACTGATATTAGATTAATTAATATGGATTAAAATTCTATTTCAGAAAAAAATAAGTCATGACGAGTTCTGTGCATGCTCTGGTTAAATAACTTAAGATTCATCGAATGAGCTGTATCTACCTCACTTTAAATAAACTGCACTTATGCCTGTCCTTGTCCATTATAACTGCACCACCTTCAAACCAAGTATAATAATAATATTACTGTTGCATTAATGTCAGATTCTATTAAACCTCTCATGTTTATAATGTTCTTGTCTCCTGCGTCGTCCATCACAGGCTATTTATTAAACAACAACTTTTTTTTTTTGGTTTCATTTAATCCTGGTACATTCACCTCTAAGAAATATTCAGAGCGTTCCTCAAGGAGCTTCTATTATCAGATTTTCTTTTTTTCTTTCCTGAAGATCATCAGAAGAAGAAAAGTATTTAAGTTCATTCAGTTTGTCATTATTTCCAGTGACATCGTGATATTGACTGATGAGGTCACTGTGAACGTACTGTACAATCCTTTTAGCAAAATTACATTACTGACTACATTTGTAATGAAGTACTATAAATTAGAAGTCGTATTTAAAAATATACTTTAGTAAATAATTAAACAGTCCTTGATGTCATTGTGCCTGTGTTGTAGATTTGTTTTCTTTTATTCTTTCTCTTTTGCTAACGCTATACTTTAAAATCCTCTTGACATTGTGAAATTCTTATTTAAATTAGCAAATCTTGTAAACACTTTCTCCCTTTTCGCACTTTACACTTTACAAGCACAGCCCTTCTGACTGTGAAGTTCCAGGGGTGTGTGGCATCAACCTTTTTCCATGCGGCATTCTTGCAGTTCGTGCAGCTTGATTAGCAGTGTCTCGTCCGATCGACATTGTGCTGTGAGCTCTACTGCCACCTTGCTGCTCCAACCTCAGACAGATATACTGTAGTGAGTTTTCCGTCTGGCCGCCTTTATGCAGTGGCCCCTGAAAAAAAGCTGGGATAGGAAGAAGGGCGGCAGTGCATGGATAGGCTGGTGCATCAACAGCGTGACATGTGTAGCGTGCATGAGCTGTTGCATCAACAGCGTTAGCAAGGTCACCTTTGTACTGTCCCTGGGACATGGGGTATTACCCTGGATAGCTTTTGGATCTCCAACAGGCAGCTCCTGTGAAACTCTGGCACAGCTTGGCCATGGGCCAGGATCCCTCTCAAGCATTGTTCAATTGGCAGTGCTTCCTTTACTCATCTTTGAAGTTTTTGAAACAGCGCTCCGCCCGCATGCCACTTTCACCTTTAGCATTGGTCATTTAAGTCAACTTTGATGTTTCACTCGTGCCGTTAATACTCTGGACTTAGGAGGTGCGAACACGAGATCATTTAATTCCCACAATTTGTCACCAGCTGTGCTGAATCTGGTGGCCTTCAAAATCCTGTAGAAGTGGATGCCAATCTGTAGGGAGCCTTCGGAGCGAGAGAGGCAATAAAAAATTTGGGTGCAAGCTCGTCACTTGTTCACGACATGACAATACACACTCGGAGACATAGATATTAATAAGAGACAGCCTTAGTTCTGCAGGATGGTTCACAAAGCATTTGGCTTCTTTAGATTAGAGGTGTGTATCAGGACCGAGATCCAACAAACTGAACAGAAAACACTGTATAGTGAGTTTAGGTCATGCTTAGTTCAAGTTTGAGTCCAGTTAAAGAGATAGGTGTTGGGTTACATCTGTACAGTCTATACAATAAAAATATCACTGTATAAAGAGTAATCATTCCTGGAATTCAGATGTGAGTTCAGGTCTTGGAGACAGACGTAGTCACACAAGGGAACGTGAAGGTTTATGACCCAAACAAGCAACAGCAAGCATACTGTATTTACCATGTGAGATCTTTTTATACCAAGCTTTTACCGTAGAGAAATAGAAAATGTGGCCTCTTACTCAGGCTTCATTTGGTTAGAGACTGATTCAATATTTATAGATTAGAATTATATTATACTGTTATATTAGAAAGGCGGCATGGTGGTGTAGTGGTTAGCTACTGTCGCCTTGCACCTCCAGGGTCTGGGTTCTATTCCCGGCCAGGCTCGATTTCTGTCTCTGTGTGCATGGAGTTTGCATGTTCTTCCCGTGCTTGGTGGGTTTCCTCCCACAATCCAAAGATATGCGAGTTAGACTTATTGGTGTTCCCAAATTGCCCATAGTGTATGAATGAGTATGATGGATTGGCATCCTGTCCAGGGTTTACCCTGCCTCGTGCCCTAAGCCTCCTGGGATAGGCTTCAGGTCCCTGCGACCCTGAATACATGATAAGGTGTTATAGAAGATGAGTGAGAGTGAGTGAGTGTTATATTAGAATCGCATTATACAGTACTATATTGTATATTATATTTGCTCCATTGTCTCCAGACACGTCTATCTTTCTCCCTCTCTCTTTCTCTCTCTGATACACAGTTAGAATACAGAGAGCCCACACAGGACCCTTTTTATGTCCTCAGGGATTTTATAAACTGCTGATTAACTAATGGCCTTGAACACACATTTGTTCATTACATCAGCTCAGGAGTAACAGATTCAGAGCCCGAGGACCTTTAATCCTTTTTCATGAAACTGATGAGAAAGGCAAAGACCAGCGGTGTTTATTATCCAAACTACAGAGTGGATCCCCACCTGGTTTAGAAAGTAGTTATTACAATGACATACACAATAGGTGCTAATATTTATATCAATACACATTGATAAATACACTAAATGATTGTTTCTATATGATCAATATAAATGTTAATTTGTTGAAGTAAGGAGATGTTAAATTAACATTGATGGAAGGAGTCATCAGTGTCAGGAATCTAAATGAAAATACTGCAGAGTTTCCCACATCTTCAGCACAGAGTCGCATTTAACATGGCAAGCTGCAGTGTGTTTCTTTAGGAGACAAAAACTGACATTAGGCCTATGTCCTTATAACTATGATGTCATCAACATTGCCTTGATAATGCTGATGTCTGATAGAGCTGCTGTAATAGTGTGCAAGGGCCCTGTTGTATTTCTAAAGATTATTTATTTATTTATTTATTTATTTATTTATTTATTTATTTATTTATTATTGGGGCCAATCAGTCCTGTTACATCATAGTGTGTTAAGGGCCCTATGTTTCTTTTATGAGTTATTAGGGCCCAAGCACTATGACACAAGACCAATTACAATAGAGTCCAAGGGCTCTATTATTTTTCCTAGGGATTATTAGGGCCCAAACACTATAGGGTGCGCAGGACCCTCTTGTTTTCTTAAGAGCCGAACAACTTTCGCCTGTCCTGGGCTGAACTCAACAGGAGGCCAGTTATTTTGGGTCATTCGCACTATGGCATCAGCCCTATTATGTCATAGTGTGCAACCGCCTAATTGTATTATCATTATTATTATTATTTTTATCATCATCTTCATCATTCTCATCGAGTGATAAATCGATCAAATGATTAATTGGAGGTCCTAACATGTTCAAAAAGTCAGCAAACAGGTTAAAATCTGCTGCCATTAGGACGGTTTGGAGGCTGGTCCCTGAACATTTACTGAACATCTGCACAGGTCAGACACAGTTACACATATCATATCGTTATCCAACCCCACCACCTGTTCACTAGACACAATCCCTTCCACAATTCTCCAGGCCATGTCATGAGACCTCCTTCCCCTTACCACAACCATCAACAACTATTCCATATCATCTGGTGTTCCACAAGGCTCTGTACTTGGTCCTCTTTTGTTCTCCCTCTATACCCAGTCTCTTGGAAGGTCATATAATTGCATAGATATTTATACCATTGTTATGCAGATGACACACAACTTATTCTCTCCCTTTCTCTCTCAGACATTCAGGTTTCCACTTGGATCTCAGCATGTCTGGCAGACATCCTGAAAGGCAGCTTAAGCTCAATCTGAGTAAAACCAAACTGCTGTTCATCCCTGTGATTCAATCATCTGTAATTTTTCCCACACATCGCTTTCTTCTTTACAACATCAAAAGAATCCGCCCATTTCTTTCATCACAAGCTACTCTGGTGCTTGTTCAGTCCCTTGTTATTTTAAGACTGGACTACTGCAACTTACTCCACCATTTGTCCTCTGCCGCTGATCCAGAATCCAGCGGGATGTCTTGTTTTTAACCTTCTCAAGTTCTCCCATATCAGCCCACTTCTTCGCTCCCTGCACTGGCTTTCCAAATTTTTGAATCAAATTCAAAAATCGAATGCAAAGTTAAGAATGGCCCAGCACCCAGTTACCTCTTTGCCCTTATCACACCACGCACTGCACCACATTCCCTCTGATCCTCCAGCACTGCTTGCCTTGTTCCACCATTTTTCGGTGATTAAGGAAGACATTCACCCAGACTCTTTTCTGTTCTGAGACCTAGATAGTGGAACAAACTTCCACTAGATGTCCGTACCTTTAACAAGACGTATCTGTTTCTTCAATACTTGGACTAAATCAATAAAAATAAAAAAAATCAACAGTGTTTCACTGATGTCACTTAGTTAGTAACCTAGTAACCCAGTGTAAGTATCTCTTCAAACTTCAAAGCACTTTTTGTAAGTCACTCTGGATACTGTACAAGCGTCTGCTAAATGCCTAAATGTAAATGTAAATCTCACTCAGCTGAAATGTATGAAGGTATCAAACATTTAAATTTCCTAATTCCTGTATCCTGAGTTTCTGTCAAAATTTCTAAAATATAAAATAAATTCGGCAATCTTGTAGTCAACTGAAACTCCAAAGACTTCTTCCTGACTTACTGTTTGTTAAAACCTGACTAATTGCTCAGGTTCTTTTTTACAATAATCATTCTTATATTTGCTGTTCTGGTTACAATCATGACATTACAACACTGTATCTCTAATATTGTATTACATTTGGGGTGATTCATAGTGAAATTAATAACTGCAGTGTACAGCCACTCCTCACGCTGCCCCAATGTTTCGGCAGCCCTTACTTCTGCCTGTGATGCATAAGGATGCATAAGGTCTCACGGATGCATAAGGTGAAGTCAAGTCAAACCAAGTCAAGTAGGTGCCCACTGTCTTTCTGGTGCACCCGAGCAGTGATGGCACATGTGCTTGGGCTCAATCATCATTGTTCGCAAATAAAATTTGTCTTATTACTGTACACGTACACAGGATGTTTATACGTGACCCTGAGCATCATCATGTTCCTGAGCGTTTATCAGCAGCTGAAGTGACATAATGTTTCTGCCTTCTCCCACTCATCTGATATTTGGATTTTATCACGGAATAGAGAAAGCTCTTTGGCTCTTGATTGCGTTCCCGTCACCCGCAGTGAGGAGACAGTCGCTTGATTACCGCATGACAGATGTTCACATTTATTCACCAAAAAAGGGTCATGCCTGAATAACTCTTGCTTTTAAAAACAACTTCATTGATGTAAACAGTGTGTGTTTGTATGTGTGCATGTGTGTGTGTGTGTGTGTGTGTTTTGTGCGTGTGTTGTTTCTTGTACTTGCTAACATAGACTTGTGGGTTGATTGTGCTAATTGCTAGGACCTGTTGGCTTTAGCGCTGTGTTGCTGGAGCTTGCTGTGTTCCAGGCTGAACGCTAATTAATCACTTCAGTTGTGATTTCAGGTTCAGAGGTGCCAATATTATTGATGGAAAAAAATTAATTTCATTATAAAAACTTTTCTTTCAGAAGTAAACACTCATTAAGAGACGAGAAGTTGTTTTTGTAAGCTCATACACACACTGCAAGCTGAAAATGCTTTCAAGGTAAATCTCACAGCCTGGCATGAAACCCCCATCAGTACAGAATTAACGTCAACATTTAAGCAAAATAAAATAAATGTCAATAAAATAAAATAAAACAGGTTTATTGTCTAAAAATCATAGAAATATATTTAATACTTGCCCTTTGTCAAATTACACTTTCTATTGATCACCACCAAATTAAACACCCGTAACCCTTTGATAAGTGATTGTGCATCTTTCAGAATTGATCAGCACATACAGTACGACTCTGGTTTAAATATTATATCTAACCCAACACAGAAGCTTTTCAGCATCAGATATAACCTTCAGGGAGTCTCAGTTCAGATCTTAGCCAGCCTCAAAGACACACTGCTGGCTGCGGATTAATCTCTTTTTTGCAAAGTAAGTCATCTTAAACTCACAGCATGCTCCCGCTCTGCTCGTCCTCACACGTCCCTGATGATCACTCGCCTTGATCTCATTTTTGACTCGTGTAGAACTTGCAGATATTTAACTTGCAGAAGTTAAAACTAGATTTATGTTTCTGTCTCTCAGCGGGGTGATGTTTTCAGTCGACACCTTCAGGAGGAACGTGGAGCGGTGCGGCAGTGGAGATCACAGCAGCCGACACACTCACCTCTCGCTTCTTGCTGCAGGATTGTGAAGAGTGTGGGAGGAAGAAGCTCGGTCGTATTCAATCTCAGTGACTCTCAGATACTTTCTAAGTATCGGTCGTAGCAAAACGGTTCATCTGCCATTTCATAACTTTCCACATTGTTGTTCTGGATTCTGATTGGTCAGAAGGTGTTGATTAATTTCCTCTAACAGCAGCTGGGTCATGTAAAAGGTGATGCCTCCCTGATGCCTGTGTGAAATCTCACACTGCTATTTTTAAACATGTCATTTTTCTACCGCTGATTATTTTTACCTTAAGGTTTTTATAACGTGATCCAGTTGGAAGGAAACCCCGAGGCAGGCGTTTGGGCAGCAGCGTCCTCATGATGCATGATGTCGTCTTCTCTCTAGTGGAATGAAGCTCGTCAGGAAGCGTCAGCGTGACTCACCTCACACACATCAACACTGAAATCTAGCTGTGCTCCTTAACAACAGCCGCAAGTCGCTCACTTTCTGGCTTATTTCCTTATTTTTAAAGTCACAATGTAACATTTAAACTCCCTAAAGTGTCCATCTTCTACAAATCTCCATATGCTCCAAAGTAAAGCTACCCATAATAACTGAATTTAAAGACACCCCTTTATATTTCTTTTCTTACCTCAGAGATGGTTAATGCAGCGCTGCTTAATTAGACTCCGAGGAATTTAACAGAGCTCTGCTGCTTCGGTCGAGAATGAGAGCACAGCAGATGCCTCAGGGGTGATGGACCTGTTTCTGTGTGTCATTCCAGGGGAGATAAATGCCTCCGTTGTCCTTACATGGTGTCCAGGGTCCCTGATGAACGATCTGCACTGCTCCTGCTGTACATAAGCATCCATTCCTCATAGCAGTATGAACTTCCAGGTAAATCCCGAGACAGACACGGTGAAATTCAGGCCGGGGTGACACAGACAAGAGTTCATGTTCACTCGCGATTTCTGCTTGATGCATTAATATCCCTTAAATACAGGCTTAATTATAAACCATACACCGTTGGTCATTTGTTTAGAGGAATAAACCATCAGTTCATGTTTACTGTTTTATCTGAGTGCTATGGCTTACAATCCCAAGCGATTTAAATCCATACACATACACAAACATCTTCACAGGGAAAGTTCCCAGTGTTCAAAGGTGGTTTAGAACCTTCCAGAAGAACAACCATCTCATTGGTCACCATCAATCAGTCCTGTATGGTATAGTGACCAGACAGAAGCCACCACAGCCATGATGCTACAAGATGGTTGTTCTTCTGGAAGGTTCTCCTCTCTCCACAGAGAAACACTGAAGCTCTTTCAGACTGACCATCAGGTTCTTGGACACCTTCCTGACTAACGCTCTTCTCCCCTCATCGCTCACTTTGGCCAGGCTCTAGGAAGAGTCCTGGAGGTTCCTAACGTCTTTCATAATATGGATGGTGGTGACCACTGCAGAGATTTTTTTTTCTGTCCTTACCCAGATCTGTGCCTCAAAACAAACCTGTCTCGGAGGTCTACAGACAATTCCTTGGACTTCATGGCTTGGTTTGTGCATTGACATGCACTGTTAACTCTGGGAGATCGTGTAGTACATGCATTATTAAGCCTGTAAAAAATTATCAGGAATAGAATGCAGATTTAAAAAAAATATAGCATTTATTTTTTTTATTTCAAGAGACAATTTAAAACTTTCACTTAGAACTTTCAGCATGAATATTTACAGGGTACATCGAGCTGTCCGACAGCAGCACTGGTTCCTGAATGCATTAAACACAAGCAGGTGTTAGAGCTCAATTTACCATGACAGAATCCACTAAACGAATGACTCTTTTTATGGTTCATGATCATAACTCTACAGTTTTTAACACAGCTTGAACCTGCAAAGCCTTCTGGTGTCGTTATCCTATTACACCGTTAAGTATGTTGTAGTTACACAATAGCTTTGACTGGTCTATTAATAGCCTCAGCACACACTGCAGTGTAAACCTTATCTCCCAAGACACGTCTCATAAAGTCAATACTCAATATCTGTCCATATGCTTCATCTCTGATTCCCCGTCCTGCCCTGAGCCGGGGTTAACTGGTCCTCCAGACACCTTTGGATGTCCCAGTCATTAACCCTCATGTAACCATTAGAACCAGTGGGGGAAAATCTATAAAGCAGGCCACAGATAAAAGATGGAAGGAGGAATGTGTTACAGGCATAAGCTCATAGTCAAGTTCTAAACACAGATCCAAGAAGATGAAGACAGAAGAAAGGCAGATCAATAATTAAACATGATAATGCAGGAACAAGTGGGAATAGTTAAACAGGAGAAAAACTGACTTAGAGAACCAAAGATTGTGCAGCAAAACACAGAAAAAGACAGGTAGTAGTGGTTCATTGGGCTGTGCTGCCGTCTCGCGGCTCTACTCTTCATGTGGGAGTTTTCATCTTCTCCCTCTGGCTGTCAGGGTTTTCTCTAGGTTCTCCAATTGTAGTTGGACTAGTGATTCTCAACTGCGCCTAAGTATAATTATCATGTGTGTGATTCCCTATGATGGACTGGCATCCCATTTACTCCTACTGTACCTCACACCTAGCCTTCCTGGAAAAGGCTCTGGGCTCACCGCAAACAGGATAAAGCTCTTACTTACGATAAAGGAAAACATTTCAGAAGATTTTAATATCATGTTATTTCTTTGGTAGGTGCAGTACCTTCCATTTATATTTACATTCTTGGGTCTTTAGCATTTTTTTTTAGCACTTTGGGGGTTTATGGTAACAGATAAACCTCTTTATTGGATGCTGAATTGACCATTTGTTAAGAAGCCTTTAAACCTTTGCTGTTAAATATTTAAAACTGTCTTACTGCTAATGAGCATCTTAACTCATACACCATCAGGATCGTCAGCTTAAACAACACCGTAGTGAGAAACTGAATCGTCACTTCAAGTCAATGACCTCAAATGAAAAATTTAACTTCTAGACATTTCTATGGTGTTGCATTTTAACACTGATGGTAGTGTATTGTGTTTAGGAACTCCTCAGATTCCATCCTTCTCACCAACTGCTTATTACCATCTTCCCTATCTTCTGTTTTTATGAGGCAAAGATTATAAGGGCTTCCATTAATAATGAAAAGAGATATTGATGAGAGACCATTAAATTGCACCATAACACTGAGCTTAGGCATTTTAAGTTCCCCCCAAAAAAGGTTAGTCTGCTGTACTGTATGTTTCAGTCCACTGTCCATCTCAGCTCAGGTCCACTTGCAAACGCAGAAAGATTGGTTCTTTCCTTCCTGCCTGCCTTTCAATTACGAGTTGTCCTCTAGATTTTTCCTATATAAGATTAGTTGTAGTCTTGCTGCTGTTGTGAGATTTTTCTGATAGAAAAGCTGTGGAAATCTTCAGAATGATATCTCCGCTGCAACATCCACACCATCATTGTCTCTATGATCCTCAACATCCTCATAATCCTCATGTTCTCATCATCCCCACTAACCTCACCTGCCTAAAATCTTCACCATCCTCATCATCCTCACCATCCACCTCATCCTCACCCTCCTCTCATCACACATCCTGTGTGTTGCTGGTTTGCAGTTAGTTTGTTAATATGAAGTGCTTGATTTTTCAAGCTCATATTGGAGGTGATTAAAATGGCTGTAACAAGGGGTAGAACTGCGAGAGAACACTCTGCCGCAAAATTCTGAACAGTCATAGTCGTGGTCACCTACTGTAGATGCCGCCGCAGACACAATCAGTGCAGACACAATCAGTGTCTAGACACATTGCACCTGTCTATTTAAGTTTCTTGATACCTGCACACTTTGTGTGACCTTTGGGTAGCACCCGGTAGGGTATCAGGGTCAAAACAAAGACAAAGCGCGTGTCAAGACGAGGCAAAGACCCAGCCAAAAACTACATAGACAGCTGTCATCCCAGAGAGAGAAAGAGCGCTACACAGTGCGATAAACTTCCAGAAAGGGTAGACTTGTCCAGTAAGGGTGAGAGCCTTATTTTTTAGAGCCCCATCTGGTCTCCAGGAGATGGAGGAGCTCTGTTAGTTCTTATTTTTTTAGTTTCTCAATTAATGGTTATAAATATATTTATTAATGTTTATTAATTTACCCATGTTTTCTCTAAACGAGGTCTTACAGGACCATACATGTGTTGTAAGCACTCTCACACCCTCTATTTTGCTAACCCCCTCAGAAACCCTACGTAAGGGCTCTTGGTGTGACTCCCAAACCTGCACTATGTAACAATGGCCCAGGAGAGCATTTATTTATTTTTGCTCTCATGCTTTTTGACTTTAAAGCATCCATAGTTCTTCAAGCATATTTATCACTTGATAAAACATTTCTCCCCTGAGGGGTGTGGTCTCTTCCAGGATGACCCCACCCCCATGCTCGAGGCTGCACGGTTTGATGAAGAAGACAATAATGTAAATCATATGCAATGGCCCTTTACGCTCGCCACATCTCAACTCTAAGGCCAGATTTTGGGGTGAGGTGTTAAACAGTGCTCTCTAAAACCATTATCAAAACACCAACTAAGGGAAAATCTACTAGGATTAAAGCTATTTATCACTTCAGGGGAGTTTCAGAGGTGAGTGGGAATCAGTGCTGAGGTGCAATTATGCATGTTTGAAGTTTGCAGGGAGACAAAATACAGTTAGTGGATGAGACAAAGGAATGCACAATACAGTTATTATTTGCATCTTCTTTTAAACTCTGATGAAACACTTTCACAAATCTGTGGTCAAAATTCATGCACTCAAATTCCTGACATCCTCCATCCTAATCCAGCACGAGGTCTTTATTCTAACAGTCATGTGACAAATTGAGAGTGACATATCAAGGCCATGTTTGATATACTGCTGTGGAATGAAGAAGGAATATGAAGGAAGGAGTAGGGAGTAAGCCATGTACATCATTACATGGTGACTGACATGTTTCCCAAGCATTTCGTCACACCAAACTGTTTGTGACAGCGCTTCTTAAAAAAAAAAATCCCTGGTGTTTGATTAAAAGTGACAAAAGCTAATATTCAGTTTTTCCTGTTTGATTGAAAAACGAAGAAATACAGATTGAGTTTCAATGGGGCTTGAAATGAAGCCGGTCAAGCCGCGCATACCTTATTTCACACGAGATGGATCGGGGCACTTACGTACAGGTCCTGGGTACGGCTCAGGATTAGTATTCTCTGTAGGACGCAATCAAATGACCTGGTTACACAAGCAGACATTCACAGACACAACAACGGCTCAGAGAACACGACTCCAGACTTAATGAAAATAACAATTCGGCCACAGGATTCCTCTAAATGAGAAAATTTATTCTTAGGGAAAAAGAGAACAGCCATTTTCCAAGTGCAAAATTGGTGTTTAATCACACAAGGTGGGAAAATAATAAATAAATAAATAAATAAATAAATAAATGAATACCAGGTGGTGGAAAGGAATTCTAATGAGTGTAAATTTGTTTAGAATGTTAATAAGCGGAAACTGGGAATTGTGTTTTTACTGTCAGATGGTGTGATTTTTGTCGGATCTGTCCATCTCCAGTCAGCACAGTGTGTGAGATGTTCCTCAGGTTGGGAGAAGCTACAAGTCCCCCTGCTCTTGTTTTTTTCAGTATCGACTGAATCAAACATGGTCGTCAGGGCTGCGTTTTATTTTCTGTAGATGTGAGCTGTTAAACTGATCCCAAGGACCAAGCTGTAGTGCTGCAGATGTGACATTTGTTCTGCAGATGTTTGGATCCATAAATAAACAAACAAACAAAAAAATTAGCAAAAGCATA
Source organism: Clarias gariepinus (assembly GCF_024256425.1). Classification (NCBI taxonomy): domain Eukaryota; kingdom Metazoa; phylum Chordata; class Actinopteri; order Siluriformes; family Clariidae; genus Clarias; species Clarias gariepinus. The sequence goes on along the minus strand of NC_071116.1, from coordinate 2,798,309 downwards.
AAACCTTTATATAATTTTTTAATCATCTTTTTAACTTTGGCTCTGCTTGCCATGCTTTTGGGATTTTCTGATTTCTACATGCACTAGAGGATTGTTTTCGTTGCCATATTTCTACCCAATAAATAAAGGGGTTGTTTACTGTAGCTGTCATTAATGTGTAACCAAAGCAAATGATCTTGCAGACAATGCAAAAGTATCACGAAAGTGCTTCGATTCAGACTGCATGAATAAACTAATCAGCTATTGAGCAGCCCTTCCTGACTTGAACTACTGTAGAGCCTTGGAGCAAAAAACACTAAAATACACAGATAGACGGTTCTCCAAGAGCTTAGCATTAATATAAACACATAGTGCTCCTCATCCTGTTCCAATACAACATTCTGTGAAAAGAAAGTAATGTTTACAAAAGTTAATAAAAAAATATATTTTTAAATAAACAAATAAATCTTAAAAAAAAAAAAAAAATGCCCATTTGGACGAGGGCAGAGAAAAAACTCCCAAAGAGCCTCATTTAGCCGTGCATGCAGTCAGATGGAGGGTAATTAGGAGGGAACCTTTAAACGTCCTTTGCAGTGATGTTTGTCCCCTGTGGAGTTTGTTGTTAAGACCTTCATCAGCAAGGAAGAGGAATAATCCTCGCTCTATTGCTGAAGCTGTTTTTAAATTGGCCAGTTTGTAGACGTCCCTCAGGGGTGAAGATGAAAATAAGCTTGAGAGCATGAGTTAGATCCTCTCTAGTTTTACATAATCTGGATTAAGAAGCACAAAGACACTTTAGATGTCACAGGAAACACCTAAAACCCTGGCTGATGCACAGGTCTCTACTTTAAGGACATTAACTTCCTGTTAGTAATTCATCAGGACATCTACACACGATGTTTATCCAGAGTCCCGGGCTCTACTGACCTTCCTGCTGTTTATATTGAGCTTTAGCTTAGCCACGGCTAGCCTGTTAGCCTGTTACCTGGTGTTGTCTGATAATGTCGTCTCCTGAGATCAGCACAGTCGGCTCCTGCTGGTGTGTATTTGATTTTGATTGATTGATGTCCGAATTTGGCAGAGACGGCAAACGTTTTAAACAAGTCAGCTGTTTTATTTTAAATACACTCAGGGGAAAAAATTGAGAGAAATCCTGTACACAGAAATGTGAAGTGTGTCAGGTGTCATGTCGAGGAAGAGCAACTGTAGGCTAAAAAAATACAAAATCAACAATAAAGTAATTTTTGGAAAAATGTATAGAGATTGTTCTTAAAGAAAAAGAAAAAAGGGAAAGTATTCTAGAGGTTTTGTGTCCAGGTTTAAATATTTTCTGAATTAATTAATTAATTGATTAATTATTATAAGATTTTTTTGCATTTCTAATTAATATTTTTTTTTTGTAGAGCATATCATAACACCTTCAAATCTTAAAAAGCGTTCAATAAATAAATGCAACCATATATAACAAACCCTCATCACGGTCTGGGTAAATTTTTGTAATTAAGAGTCTCTTCTTACAGTCATTACTACTGTACGACACTTGACTAATAGACGCCGTTATGCCTTCCTTCCTCTGCTGATTCTCTCCCTGTAGCTCTTCCACTGTCTGTCAGAAAGTACACAAGTGTGACAGCCGAGAAAAGAAAAGCAGCGTCTTAACATTTCTTAAATTACATCATTTCAGTGATTCAGTAGTTAAGCAATCTAAGTCATAAAGAGTAAAATAAAATCCTCCGAAAAGCGCTTTACAATAAACCATAACACACACAATAGGTACTGTAAGATGGAATGAAATCAAAAAGGCTACTTCTGGTTAGCGCACTTTAATAGCTACTTTGGTGATGACTAGTACAGAGGTGTGTCACAGGTTATAGCTTGTGTAGTCAAAGTTTGTGATGGTTGTAAATGTTTGTAGCAGAACTGTAGGTGAGAACCTCAGAGTCATAAGTATGTTCCAAGGACATTGTAAGTACATCAGACTTCATATTTAATGTCTAACTCATTGATGATTATGGGACACATAGTTGGGTAACCAAGAATCGCGGAAATGTGATGCTTTCTCGAACATTTCAAGGAGTGTTGCGTGAAACAGCCTTCGCTGACACCTACACTTCATTTTATTAGCTTCTTCTGCCTATGGGTCCTCACACACAGCGTTCATCGCTTCCAACAATGACATGCTGCACTATACAGTAGGGCTGATGTTTATAGCCTTTCCCTCTCCATATAGAGGCAGTTTCCTCTACAGGGTTGGGGGAAGACGAGTAGGATGGGAGGAAGTCCAGCACAAGTGATTGATGGCTTTCCTGATTCGGTTTGTACAGTCGAGCTAACACTGTCCGAGACATAATTTTATTATTCATTCTCACACTCTAAAGCAGCTCATTAAGGTTTATGCATTAGATAGATTTGCTTGTTGTTCACTGTTACCAGCACTGAGTCAAGCGCTCGCAACCGAGCCAAGGTGAAATTCATGGCGTTAGTTTAACAACCGCATAGCAGATGCTCCTGTGATCGACCGTCCTCACACTCTCTGTTAAAGACAAAAGACTAATAACACCATGAACGTTATGTCCCGGGACGTTTTCTACAATGAAATACACTATTAAAACCTACACCGTATACTCGCACCCCTTGCTGGCGTTTGTAATTACATGACACAGCTTCTGGTTTGTCAGAATCTCATTGTGAGAGAAAGCGCGTAGGGTTTTACAGAGAGACGTCCTCGTTTCGGTGACATCCCCCGCCCGTCATTAGTGTCATAATTGTGACAGCCAGGTGCAAACAGCATGCAATACTGCTCATCGCTCCGAGTCCGATGTTCCACACACAGATGTGTTCCGACATTAAAGCTGACTGAGAGGACGTCACTCATTACTCTAGTCACAATAATACGCTTGTATCGTGTTTTAAACTCTCCAAATATCTGTCTAAAGCGTTACACAAACACACGGGAGTCATTTCTCGCTGTAAGGAGTCGCCAGGAGGCTCCTTAAGAAAGCAGATAAGCGGATTTATTCTCGAGTGTGGCCGACATGACAGTGAAACATTTCACATTCGCGTTTTAATTGTGTATTATTCCAAGAATGGTTCATGAGAATAATGAGAAATATTTAACAATAGAAAAGTGGGTTCGAGTGAGAATGCGGGAGAAACAGGGACGACGCTGGCCTGCTTTCCCTCTAAAGCCCCCGAGCCTCAGCACAAAACACACATGAATAAATCAAATCACTGAAAGGAGGACATGCCGGGAAGATTGATGTCAAGTCTCTGAGTCTGAAAGTCAAGATTCTTCTGTTTTGACTGTACACAAATATCTGCATCATTTCCTCTTCTCTTATGACATTTTTAGGAGTGTTTTTTTAATATATATATATATATATATATATATATATATATATATATAGTGCATGAGATATGTCTTGTAGACCGCGTTTGGATTTTTAAATATTAAAATGCTGGGAGTTTTGATAATGTCCTGGCCTACATAGAGATCGTAGATTATCTCTGTCGTAACCTGAAGATTTTCATAAAATACTATAAAGCTGCACAGCGAGACATGAACAGTGCGGTAGGATGCTCTTAATCCGGTGAAACAAAAATGAGCAAAAGATAAGCAATCAGAACTTGAAGAAATAACAAGCAATAGGAATAAACAGGCACAAGATTTCAGATCTAGAGTCGTATTAGAAGAAGGTAAGAGTTCACAACGAGAGACTGATAAGCAGCGAGTGAACCAGGAAAAGATATATGAGAATTGTAAAAAAAAAAAAAGTACCAGTACTCGATTGGAACTCCAACACACGTACAGAAATACAGATATATGGTGTAATGTGTTTCAGTTCGTCTTTACTCTCCCAGACTCCTTGTTCTGCTGGATGATGAGGTTAGCAGGAATTAGCGTCTGAAAATGTTTGCAAGAAGAGGTTCACGGCGCAAACAGAGTTGGAAAGTTCGATCCTGAGTGAGTGCATGTGGCGTGAGGAAAGCGGCAATTCTGAGTTCTTTAGTGATGTGGAACTGTTTCGAGGCCTGCGTATTGTCTGTGCCGTTTCTATTGTTGGATTTAATTACTTCTGTGCTCCCACGCCAACAGGCCCTTTTTTGTTCCCTCCTCAGGTATTCTGCCCTGTTCTCACATTACTTCAGTGTGTGTGTGTCTGTGTGTGTGTGTGTGTGTGTGTGTGGTGAGACACCCAGAGTGCTGGATTTGTCTGAATAACAAGCCATTCTCCCCGTTCGAACAGATCTCCTCTGCCTCAGAGAGCAAAGAGCGAGCCTGTGCTTTGTAGCGGGATTGTCAGCCCATTGTTTCTCCGTCGTCACACATCATCAGAAGCTCCTCCAGCCGACATACAATTTTTACCTGAAACAATCGGTTAAAAATAGGCTCGGTGCTCATTTTCCCATCTGCCAGTTCCACTGAGATTTCTGTGAAACAATTATTAAAGGAAAAAGATAAACATACAATCCAATCTCCGGGAGAAAAATCAGATGCATGTGTTTAGAATGAAATGAGAAAGAATGACAGGCGGGAGACAATAAGTAAATGGCGGCGAAAAAAAAAATTATATATATATGTATAAATTATATGTGAAAATAATTAAATCATGTATCATGTTAGGGAAAATAAAATAACAAATAATAATGAAAAAATAGATGTAAAAATAAATAAATTTAGTATTAAAAATAATAGTGAAACTAAAACCAGCCTTTTCGTGCTCCATATGGTTGTGTGTTATGTATTGTATGCAGTGGTGGAATGTAATGAAGTATTTGTACTTCGTTACTGTACTTGAGTAAATTTTTACGTATCTATACTTTACTTAAGTAAAAAAAAATAATGCATTTTTTTTCTACTCAAGTAGATTTTTCAGCAATTATCTGTACTTTCTACTTCACTACATTATTAAAATGCGTGTCGTTACATCCTTCCGAAACTTGCATAAAAAATCTTTGGTTTTGGCGTTGCTGGCCAATGCACGTTGAAACAGATCGGAGATCTGATTGGTCAAAGAACTCACGCCGAAAAATAGTGAGCGCGCGTTTTGAAACAACACAAGCGGAACTGATGTAAATCGAAGAAAAGGACACCAAGTATCAAACATGGGCGAAGAGCCAACAATGTCGACTGAGCTTAAGCCTGTGCCCTGCAGCTCTGATTCTGAGAGACACCCCAGGCCTTATTTAAGCAAGTTATTTGAATTTAAAGGTTTAAAGAATGACTCCTGGCGTTTTCAATGTGTCAAGTGCCTACCTCAACGCAAAGAACTATTTTTTAACAAACAGCTATTTTAGCCAACTACGAATGTACAGATATAGCAGTAGTTTGATCATTTCTAAAAATGTAACGTACTAGCAAGCTATCGTCCCTGCGTACTTTTGTACCTGTGTACTTTTATTTTTTTTTTTTTTACTGCTCTTAATGGTATAGTAAAAATAAAGTAAATTGTACGTCATAATTGGCTTAGCTTAATTATTATTTAATGAGTAATAATAAGTAAATAACCAGATTTTTTTCAGTATTGCAGAGAGCTTGCACAACTACCCTTTCCAGTACACAATAGAAATAGTTTGTGATTATTAGAATTGAACAACCCAGACATTGGGACAACAGATTAAAAAATTAATTTTTACTTAAAAAAATACTTTAAAGTAAATTTAAAAGTATGTACTTAGGACTTTTACTTAAGTAAGATGTTGATGTAGTAATTATACTTTTACTTAAGTATATATTTTGCGGGGTATTTGTACTGTCACTAAAGTACTAAACTTAAGTACTTCCTCCACCACTGATTGTATGTGTGAATGCGTAGTGTATTTTGTCTTCACCAGCCACTAACATGAGCTAATCAGTCATTATCTCTATGGCATGAAGCCTTTTAAGATTTTATTTAGCATTACAATTATTATTCATTTTTTAACTCTGGTAAAGGATTCACGATCTGAACAAGAAGCCTGAGAAAACCGCAGTGATCGAATTCCCAGAGTCTCCTCTCGAGTCCACTTTACCAGTTTCACTACAAAATGAGACGAATTCCATTTTTAGACATTCACTCATTCTGGCAAATTATTCTTCACAACCACACAAGCTTGTCTGTAACACACTTTTGCTTCATATGCTTCCAGCTGGACAAAATAACCGCAGAAAATGAATTAAATAGAGATTTGGAGAACAGGAAAAGCAAGAAAAGAAGTGATTACTGCTGTTACAGTTTCCCCAGCTGTCACAGACTTTTACGATAAGTCACTGTAGACAACGACTGTAGCAGGAGAGGTGCTGATACGGACAGTGATGATGATGTAAACTGAAGTTTTCGGTTCAAAATTTTCAACAATCTTGGTGACTTAAAGCGCTCTCTGAGTAACGAATGTTTCAAGTTGCTGCCAGTGAGTCACGACAAAAACCCAATCGAAGACGATCACAACTAACCAAAACTCAATCAATGTATTATTAATATAATATTATGTATTTACATTGCCACAAACACAAATGCAATATAATGGACCATTTATATTTAGCCATTTATGCTTGCTTGGAATACTAATAAAATTTTAACTTTTGCATCTTTTTTCCCAAACAAACTAACGAAATGGATTTATAAAAAAAAAAAAATAAATAAGAAAATTTTATCATGTTTGAAAATGTGAAAAGAAAAAAACAAGTCAGTTATATTTTAAAATCACTAGAAGAAGTAAAAATATCACACATTAATCTCTTGTGGAGAATGTGTTTGAGAACAAATGAAGAGTCAAAAAACACATTTTCGAATGTCCCATGTGATTACTGGTGTGTATAATGAATGTGACTTTTCTGTAATGGATAACGCAGGCGTTCCTCCTATCCAAAGTGGAGAGCAGGTGATCATATGACGTTTTACTGGAAGACTGTTTGTTTATGTTCATTATCACATTTATATAAAATAAAGGAGCTAGCAGGTCTGGTGTAAATGCCACGGCGCCTCTCTTAAACCTTCCATTTTTCCCCTTAAAGCTCTGCGGCTTCAATACGTCTGAGAAAAGCGCACAAGAGTTGTATTTTTTGCATCGACTTTTCCAGCTCCCTGTAGCCTCGTCCTGTCTAAATTATTAATTTTTGGTGAATATGTTATTGTATTCGTTCAGAGGACTAGGCTTTCTCCTCACCTCCGTGGAAATTGAATCCCGTCACCGCTGGCAGTGAGGCAGACGCTCAGCTCCTAATGGATCGAGTGCATATTGAACACTTCAAGCTTTCCTCGAGGTGAGGTGCAGCTTAGCGGAGGAATTAGACGAGAGAATTGAAAGTGGAGAGGAGAAATAATCGCCAGGATGAAAGCGCTTATCCAACGCTGGCTCTTTAGATGGACAGCAATACGGGAAATTCCAAAGTAATTGAAAAGAAAAAAAAATCTGGCATGAAACTGGAATATAAAGCACATGATCTGAATATATTTATATATCATGCTGAAAAATATTGATCTACCTTTTACTGTAGGGGTAATGTAGTCTTGAATGGTATTGACTTTGATAAGTTTTAAAGTCGATACGATTAAAAGAAAACACAGCTCTTCATGTGGCTGAGAAACACATTATTTTACAGCTTAACCTGACACTGGAGACTCATTCCCTAAACATTAAACACATCTACTTGCTACAAAACTGGAGTGGCTGTTTTATAGAAGGTGTACAAACCCGTGATTTCCCGCTGCTTAAAAAACGAGTCAACATCTTCTGACCAGTGAGATGTGAGAATTCAGCAGCGGTGATCCGAGTGTGATTATAACTGATATTTTCTGACTGGTAATTCTTCTACATCATCCACTTCATCTTTTTAAAAGGTTTTTAAATATACACACCCTCCAGGTCATCTGTACAGTATATCTGGAACACACCGATAAAGCCAAGCACGTGTTCTCATGGGCTCCAACCCAACAGAATAAACACTCAAGAGCGTTTTAGCCCCTGAATAAGAGTGTATTGAGCACCGCAGGATGACTTCTAATGAGAGCAGCGATGATCTGAGAGGACCAACAGGGGCTGGAGGGCTTTGAACATGGCTGAGGTAAAGTGTTTCAGTGTTTGCTTCAGAAAAGGAACAGGTCCAGAACAGAAAAGAGACCAAAAACAGCAGGGAGAAGGATGGAAAGGTAAAAAAGATGTTAAAGAGAGAGAGAGAGAGGTTAAGTATGTCATCTAGCTGTAGGTTAGCCAAGCAAAGATGTTTAAGATGTCATGGAGATAAATGAGAGGCATTTGTAGTGTGTAGTTTTAACAAACTGATGTCATTACAGAGTCACAGAGAAACCTTAAATTAAAAAAAGTGATAAATTTGGTATCTGCTAAATCTCACTTCTTTCACCAAAGATCCTATTATTTATTCATGTACACTAGTCAGAGGTGTGCACAAACCATTTCAACAGTTAAAGATACCAATCATACTGTATGAACCCTTTTGTATTTTCATAGAAAGTAATCACACTGTATGTACTGAGGATCTCAGACCTGCAAAAGGGAACCACAGGGGAACCTGAACCTTCCCAGAAGCTCCTGTGGTGCTGAAGTGCTTGAGTTTGTGGTTGTTGTTGAAGGTTGTTATAGTCAGGGACGGCTAGTATGAAAGTGTTAGCATGACTAAGCCCTGTATATGAATAAATCCAGCAGTTTATTGTTTCAGTTTGTTCTAAAAATGTATTTATTTACCGGTAAAAAATCTGTTCAGTTGGAGTTTTGTGAGACCTTTCGGCTCTGTACCTGATCTCCAGCTACAAACACACAGACAGGAGACAAAACTCAAGCATTCCCGTGTTCAAATGTCATTTCTGCTGTAATATAAAAAGGCTTTTAGCAGCTCAGCCTATTAAAACCATTAGAGCACAGACTGCCTGCTACAGAATACCAAGGATACGGGATGATGTATGTCTAGCTATTGAAACTCACACGTTCTCTTCATTCTCAGACTGAAAATAAAATCTCATAAGAGACATAAGACAAGAAAGAAAAAAGCCCTGATTAGCCAAGCAGAGCGCTCGAGCATTATCTGCAAACTGAACACATTATAAAGTGGAGATTTAAGCAGCGCTCACGATAAGCCGTGTTTCCTCATTGTTTTTTTATATTCCTAGTGTAAGGTCACGTTGTTAACACAATTATTCCAGTCTGTGAGGAATCTGCCTTTATACACAGGGTGTGTTTGGAGCCATTATGGAGGGTTTATATCTGTAGTAATGATGGTTATAGCTCTTTGTGAGGGGAAAATATTAAAGTGCCTAACGACGCAGAGTTGTTGCTTGCATGCAGTTATTCAAGCAAGCTCTATTAACTTGATGAATTGCGGTAATGAATAGAGATTGTTTACATGGCTTCTTTTATATGCTTTCAGGTTTAAACAGTTTATTTCGCACAAAACATCTGAAGGAATTCCATGTCACCACAATCCATTCCATACATTCCATCCAAACACCTAACAGCCTAGAACTTTGGATTTGTGGGAGGAAACCTGAGTTCCCAGGGAAACACACCAAGCACCAAGCACACACATACTGGAGGTGGGATTTGAACTCTGGATGTTTAAGGTAACAGTAGCACCTCATTAAGTCTTCGAGGGCTCACTTTTCTTTCGAGCAGCTACACAGACTCCTCTGGTTACTGAATTGTGAACAGCTTTGATGAATTCTCTATCCGGAGTCAGAAGATGTTGACTGTCATGAATTCCACTCTCACAGCGTGAAGCTGTAACTCTGGCATGATGTCTGCTGTTCACATTTCATTTAAATTCTCGATTCATCTTCTTATTTCCCACTGCTGTATAACCTGAGGCACCTGAGTCTTCTCAATGCTATCATACTGTAGATTCCTGAGCCATGTTTCTGCCCATGTTTCTCCTACACCTTATTTTCCATATTTCTGATCACTGATAATAATAAACACTACACTAAGTATACATACTGGCATCCCACCTCTCAGTGTTCGTTACAGCACATCGATTCATTTTCTCTAACAGTAGTGCAGCTGCAAATCATAGGTTCATATTAATGTGATCGTTCTAATACATTATCTAATATGTTAATGGATCTGTTCTACTAGAGTCCTACTGGAAGCTCTGACAGTCCGAATTACAAAAACTCATGTCAGGAGTCTCCGTGCCAGAGGATAGAGCCAATACATGGACGCCGCTGCCAGGAGCTCCATTACTGCTCTCACCAGGAACACAATACCTGAAAAGGAACCTCATCGTAAAGCTAAATACCTGCTGCTATATTCATCCATATAGTTTGAAATAGTTTTAGTTTTCACCAAGGTGTCAGATTGAATTGCGTTCTTGTTCTGTTTGTAAGATGCCGCATGAGCCCCGTTCAGTAATGTCTACAGTTATTTTAAACATCACAGACGGCTCACGGTCTTCACCAGGAGGCTCTGAGTAATTTCCTCCACTATACAGTAAGCTGCTTCATGATTTTTAGAGCATCTTACAGTATAAGCTTTTTTCCTTCTTTTTCTTATTTAAAGAGGCACTTACTTGATTAAAAGCTTTTGAAAATCTGTTCTCCTGAAGACCACCTCTGCTATTAATCTCATTAATTGAACCTGCAGATGATTAGGAGGCTTTGAGTGAGCAGAAGACATCACTAGGGAAATTAGCCCTTTGATAGGTAGCCATAAAAATAAAAAAAAATTCCTCTATAGATTTTATATCATATGATTATGGAGATGATTTCTGATTTACACACACTGAAAGGGATTCCGTAAATATGATATATATATATATAGTGATGTTCATGCAGTGTTTCTGTACTTCTTTTCTACTCGGTATGTTCACACACAGATGTGTAGAGTAAAGACAGACAGGAGGATTGTCACCCCTACATGAAATGATCTATCTAAAATTTCTTTGTCTGTATCTCAAAATTAGCTGCACACACCACTTCACGGCTCTCCTGACACACCTGAAGCTGGCACGTGTTTAATTTTCTTAGTTTCACTTCAGTCAAAGCATCTTAGAATGTTACTGCCACCTAGTGTGTGTGACACCGGGGAAAGTAACTGCTACGGTTCATAAAAGAACAGAGGGTTCACTGAAGTATAAAAGGAAGTCGAAGAGCAGGAAATGAATATTTTACATTTTAAAAGAGATAAAAAGGGATTTCTCAGTCCCTCGTGTAAGACTTACTGAAGTGAAAGGAAATATTATGGTTATGTATAAAGGATAGTCATATAAATAAATAATGCAGATTGTACCAGGTCTAAATAAAAACGCTTTAAACCTGACTCCGGTTCTTTACTCATTATTAAATCCATAAAATCCACCAAAGTTGGACATGGAGCAGTGGTGCCCCAGAGGTTACGGCTCCGGGCTAGGGGAGAGAAGGTCATCAGGTCAAGTTTAAACACTGTGAATCAGTTAATATCAGGCCCTGAGCAAGGTCTTTAACCTCGACAACTCCAGGGTTCTGTCATAAATAGACAAAAAAGAGGAGAATTGTACTCGACTGTACTTACTAATGTATACAGTATGTTTCTGTAGGTGTGAATAACAATTACACAACCTTCGTCTGTGTCTCTGAATTACAGTTTGAGCCTAAACGTGTCCGTTTGGCCTCAGCTGTAAAAGTTGTTACTTGATTTAAATACGAAAAGCTGCAAAAGACTGAGAAAAAAATACTCAGAGGGAGAAATGTCAGCATGGTGTGTGAATTCTGGATCTGACACCTCCTCAACCTCAGCCACAAAACCCCCGCTCATAGTTAAACTCAACATGTAGACCTCAACACCAACAGCACTGACAGGGACGCTCGCGTCTCCAACAAGCCTTGTCCTTTCAGATGATTGTTCTGCTGTGACCTTGATCATGTTTGGATCCGTTCCAAATTCAAATCATTTATTCAAATGGTAATTCCATGTAAATCCTACAAATAGCCAAGCAGATGTTCTTGAGGTATCACACTACTGGGAATCTTATAATGGATGGATGGAAAGTCAGACCGATGGACTGACAATGTTCTTTTGTCCGGGTGCACAGGACTGTTTTCAGTTTAGTCTCTGTCCGTTAGTTTCAATTTTAATTTTTGCGGTTTTACCGTATTCTATGGGATCCCTAATTCTGCTAATCCAGTAGAATGCAATTTCTCCACATGCCGCATGCCTGTAGGCCTCACTCCTCTTGTACACGTTCTACAATGGACCACAGGATTAAACGCACACTCAGGCAATTTTAGGGGGGCAGCAACCTCAAAAAAGAATTAAACGTACCAAAAGCTTCACCTGTGACCGTCCCAGTGTGAGTCTTATCTCGGTCATGACAGTATACGTGTGTTAAGGTAAAAAATAATAATAATAATAACATCTGTTCTGTTTACTCTCCAAGTTTTCCTTAATCCAGTCTGGTCAATGTTTCAGTCCTGGATGTGGATGTTATAATAATTCATAAACAATAAAGCTCCATTGTCATGGCAACTGCATGGCTTTGGCCTTAAACACCCAGAGGTCCCAGGACTTACAAGCAGTGATTTCTTTTTCCGGGATATAAAGCAGAGCGGCTGGAGCAGGTCCATAGCTGTGATGTTACGTATTAATGCTGCGTCTGTCATCACGAACAAATAAACGTACTGAGTGGAAGCAGAACGTGTGAGCTTAAACAGTGATAATATAATATTATCATTCAAACCACTGTACATTTAATTTCTTTCATAAAAACATACACTGATGAACACACACATCTGAGCTGCAAAAAAAAAGTATGTATTAAATGATTGTATTGAATATTGTAAAACAATATTGTATAACTGATAAGAACTGAAACATTTCCTGATAAGAACTAACTAAGACATAATTATTTTAGGAATAAATGTTCCAGATGGATTCTGGGATTTCTTTATTTCTACCCATTTTGAATCAATATAATTTAGGTTTTGGGCACAACCTTGACCTTCTTTTGTAAAAGTTTTGGATACCAAAGGTCCTACCTTTCTGCAGACAATTGTATTTATTTATTTATTTATTTATTTTATTGTATTATTTTTCTTTTTTTTTTCTTAGCAGAAATGCCCAGGTAACCAGGACTGCCTTAGAGAGTCCAGACGTTAAAGAAGCCGAGCTGACGTGACCTGATGAGGGAGCAAAATAAATTCCACCATTTCTAAGAGGACTGGTCCAGAACTGTTCCTGCACGTCTACGGCCAATCAGGAGCTGATTGTGATGAAAGAGTAAAATACAGGAGTTCACATAGATTTATAACATATATTTATTTTATAAGCGATAAATACAGAAATGTGGCAGAAATATACTGTATAATATCCAGGGTTCAGATACCTGAACATGTTAAATCATCTGTGTAACGGGTTTGACGCAGGAGTGGTGCCACAAATACGGCCAGGGACAAGGTCACAGGGGGAAAGGATCAATTTAGGGGAAAAACATGGATAAGAGGAAGGAAAGCATGTGGAAGGCCCGCATGGGCTGCAGCAGCTTTGATTGCAAGCTACTGTACACTCACCACCCTGCTCTTATAATGGGAGGAGAAGGAGCTTCCAGCACCCCTGCCTCTTTGCACATCTGCAGAAGGGGAGGCTGGCTACCTAGTGAGGCTACAGAGTGAGCAAGGAGACACACTCAACGACAACAGATTGAGGTGCACGCCCATCACATGCGCATGTAGTGTAGTTCCATGAGCTACACTGTCCCCCCTGTCATTAGCGCTGATTGTGCCGCAGTCGTGCCCGCTTCCAGCGGTCCCGCCCCTTCGTGCACCTGCAGAAGGGGAAGCCATCTACCCAGTGAGCCGACAAAACGAGTGAGGGGCGACAACATAATTGAGGTTCATACCCATCACAGGCGCACGCAGGTTTGTGGTCCTGGACCACTCATGAGAAAAGCATAATAACTAATCAGCATGGGTTAGGTTTTCCTGCTGCTTAAAAAAATTCATCACACTTACCATCTACAGTATACCACTTTATCCTGTGTTCAGGGTCGAGGGGCCTGAAGCCCATCCTAGGAGACTTAGGGCATGAGGCAGTGTACGCCCTGGACAGGGTGCCAATCCATCGCGAGGCACACACACATACAGCCTAATCTGCAGGTCTTTGGACTGTGGGAGGAAACCAGACTCCCCGCAAAACCCAGCAAGCAAACTTCATGCACATAGAGACAGGAATCAAACTTGGCCGGGAATTCAACTCGAACCCTGGAGGTGCAAGGTGACAGTGCTAACCACTACACCACTGTGCCGCCCAAATTCAACACAAACAACCAATATTTGTTACGTGGTGCAAATATTGTCACACCACGGGATATAATAATACTTATAAGATCCCTTATTTAGGACTTCTGAGGGAGGAGGCTGTGAGAGTTCTTATGACATGTATTATTTGGAGATAGCATGGGGTTATTAGTTAGGAACTAAAATAGAAACAAAAGAAAACTGAAAACAACAGAATAAACCGTCATCGCCTCGAGACTGAACAGGGGCCCATTCTTCGTATGTCACTAACTCAGTTAGTTGGATTTGATTGTTGTGGATTTGTCCTGATCTTGGATTGTTTCATTCTTCGATGCGCTTCTCGCATTTGCTGTCATAGCAACATGTCGGTAAGCTTAAACCTTTATTTCATCTAAACAGGATTTATCCTGCACTCCTGGCGGGTTATGATTGGTTGAAATGGCGAGGTCACATCTGATTGGTTAGCACGACCGATGCGGACTGACTGACGTTGGAAAAGAAAAGTATCTTGCATATATATATATATATATATATATCAAATATGATATAACTATTATAATAAACCCTAGGCATGAGACAGCCATCAAGACCATTAATACAAATTCTTGTATAATGTTTATTTTGTAACACATTTATTGTTTAGAGGTTTGTCATGAATATAAAAATAAATATTTTTCATAATCAAAAATCAGATGAAACTAATTTTATTATAACAAAAAATATAAAAGTATACACAATGTATTAGATTTTTTTATTAATAATGAAATATTAATATTTTTATTTTTTCATCTACAACATATATATTTTCATATTGCTTATTTTATTTTATTGTCTCATGTAATTTGTAATTTGTAAACCATTAACCTTTGAATGTAAGTTCTAATATAATATTTGATAGCGATTATGTGTGTGTGTGTGTGGGGGGGGGGGGCAATCCATGGCATTTTAGCGCATAACACGTGTTACAAAAAAAATTAAGCTTGCTCTTTTGCCATTTCGTCAACCAATCAAAGGGGTTGTGATCAGTGTTTGTACTGTCAATGCATATCGTCTTTTAAACCAACGAACGAACGCGCAATAATCCTAGACAACTCAATCCAGCTATACTAATAATCAACAACAGGTGAGCTCTAAGAACCAACTTAGCCAGATCGTAATTAGCACGATAATCTCATCTTAGATGTGTTAATTCATCTCGAATGTGTCAAGCGCCTCTGTCCTGTTCAGAACTACTGTAGCAACCTGCAAATCTGTCTGTTCTAAACAGTGCAGAGGATCTTCATGCGGGTCTGCTTCTTGTGAGACCTGCGTCGTAACAATATTAGCTTTTTTTGTACCTGATTTTGTTCTTCTCTATTAAGATGTTTATTCTTGCAGATAACAAGAAAGCAAAATGTCAATCTTGTGTACTGTATATGTTGCACTTTATTAGACTCAGTTTGAAGGTAGAGTTAAGATTTACAGTACATTTTGCAGATTTGCAGTTCACAGTTTTAGTTTGCTCTTTTTCTCTTCCTTTTCCCAGATGTTCGCTGATGACATCATTCTTCCGTTCAACCCTGACCTCTCGGTAGCAAAATCAGTCAGTATAATATTACACAAATAAATTAGAATGTGATCTTAATATATTCCCCTGATGGAACTCAAATCCACATGTGGTCTGAAATGTCAATCATAGCCTATTTTTAGCGACCAACATACAGTATCCATTAAACTGTACTGTACAGTATAGAAACTATTTGTTGGTTGAAAAGCCCACCTACATCTTATTTGCTATTGGCAACTTCCTTAAATATATTTGCCTTTAAAGTAGAAATATATAAACTAAGACTGGTGCAGATTTCTTTCGTACCCAGACTGTACAGTAGAGTAAATTTGGTGGAAACCACTTCGGGGGTTTAGTGCTAAGAAAGTTCTAACCACTCAAACACTGATGATTGGCTAGTTTTAATGTAATTGGTGAAAAAGACAGAGAGAGACAGAGAGAGAGAGACAGAGAGAGAGAGAGAGAGAGAGAGAGAGTACACCACTGCCCACTCAGCTCCTTATCGGAGAAATACATGAAACCAGTCGCAGGATATGGCACTTGAAATACTCCCTTTTATCATTCCCTGGCACAGCCATTAAAATTCTCTTCCCTTAGGTTTCTTAGATTTTTATACACTTTGCCTGGCATTCTAGTGGTCTATTAGAAGAAATGCATGCCATGAAACATCACTAGCCTCTCTATTCGATTCCAGCAGGCTTTCATGGCATATCTGATCTACCTACATGAAAAGCATTGTGAGAAAAATCACTATAATATCTTAATAATTCCCTTTTTAAAAAAGAAACACTTCTAAAGCATATTAGATGAAACGTCTGTGCCCTTGGTTCGCAGGCTTTTTTCCACCCACAACATTGTTCCAAATCTAGCCCAGTGTAGTGTAAATAATGTGACAGACGGATGGAAGGAATAAGTGGCATGTTTCAAGTATACCTTGGAAGCTAGACACTGCCGAGGCCTGTCTCACAGTGAGAGTGCTTCTCAGCTGCTATTAAAAGAGGCCCGCCTCAAAGACAGCAATGCGTGTTTACTGGGTACCATCTGCTCCGTGGGTGGATTTACCGAGGATTCTGTAAGGGTCTTTACTTTAAATTTACTTATAGCATTAAATGTAGAAGTAATGAAATTACCTTTGAAATCATAGCTGCAATTACTGACACAGTTACATGCGCATTTATTATCTGTGTTTCATCATCGAGTCTGCACTACCAGCTAAACAACACAGTGGTTTCTTTTTACTGCATGGAGATCATAGCACAGCTCCAGAGTTCTCAGCTCCATTCTGAGCCCAGGTTAAGATCGTGTGTCCATCAAAATCTCTCAGGTTTTTTACTCTCACCTTCCGCTCAAATATACCAGGAGTCATATAGGATGCACGATCCATGTCCCTATGGGGTGTTTTTCCATCTCATAACCAGCGTTCTATTGTTCCACCACGACCTTTTAGGCACCAAAATTGCAACATGAGCAGAAGAAAAACTTCATTAAACACTGCTCTCTACCTCATCCTTTCTATTTGCTTTGACTTTAGTCCTTATAGTTGAGAAAAAGCTTTCTACTTGTGGTTAAATCAGACCCATGTTAACACCATGCTCTGAAAAGAATCAATGCTCCTGTGTTTCTGCTTCACTTTATTTCAGTTTAGTATATAATGCTCTTGAAACACTTCATCACTAAAATCTCTCACAAGCCTCGTCATATAATTCTCAGTAAGTGCAGTAAAATCTGGAAGGTATTGTTCACTATAATCACAAACTAATCTCTGTAAACAGAGCAGTAATGAGTTCTGCTCTTGGACATGAGGTAGATTACAATGTTATAAACTGTGCCAGGTTTAAATATTCATAAAACCAAAAATATGCATAAATATCATACTGGGATACTGGCATATTCTTTCTTTTTTTACCTTTGCTCTTCTCATTCCTCTGTTTAATCTCATTTAACTCTGGGATAAGAAGCCATTCAGGTATTGTTCATGGTAATAATTACTGCTGAGAACCCTGTGCTTATGAAACATGTAGAGGAGGAGAGACCTGAGCGCTCTGTACTTGATTGACAGCTACACAGTACAACTCTTGATTCTCTCAGTGAACTCATGATTCTGATTGGTCAGACAGTGATAATTCTTTTAAAATAACAGCATCCTGCAGCAACAAAAGTTCTTCTACCTTAGCCCCAGGGTCCATGCAGTAGGTCTGCGTGTGTTCCTCAGACTCAACTCATGTTCACTGTTTCATAAATTATCAATGAATCTGTCAATCAGGAAAAAAAAAAAAACTCTGGATAAGAATAAAACATAAAAGTCAATAGAAACATTTGGAGACAGGGGAGGAAAAGCTGAAATAAGCGGGCGAGCCCTCTGCTTTCCATGTCTTAGCCGAGTGAAGGAACTTGACCAGATTTCCTCCGACTCCACACGGCTAGCGCTGCGAGGTTGCACAAGCATTAACTGCTAATGGAATATTGATGAGAAATGTCCTTTGAAGATAAAAGAACAATCCAAATACAAACAAAAGGGGGAAAATACAGGTAATTAATTTCCACTTTAATGGAAGTGACTTTTCATTAGTGTTAATCAAAGATTTCTGCTAATTACTGAACAAAAATGTAAAAATCAGTTTATAAAATATTTGTGATTAAAGAGAGTGTCTAGTGAAAGGAACAAACACACTGATTATGATTGGATTTAAAATTGATTATGCAAAGCAAAGACAAGTTTCCCTGACTGAAGGGGACTGATTTTTATTTATTTTTTTCCAATCCAACCTCCCTGGGGCTAAGATAGGAGAACGTTTGTTGCTGCAGGTTGCTGTTATTTTAAAATAATTTTCACTGTCTGATAATTTGATCGATCTATACAAATTATAAAAAAATTACTTTTAGTAAATAAGACACATGCTTCCCCAAAATGGAGCTGTTTAGATTTAAAGAACAAAACACTTAAAAGCCTTTAATTACATAATTACTAAAATAATGAGCAGGATTCAGTTGCATAAATGCTTTTAACCCTAAGAGTGAAGAGCGTCTCATTTCTTAAACCGTGTGAGATGGCATATCCCATGGCTGCGGAAAAAGATTTAAGGGTGTTTTAATACCATTATAATTACTGAACTGCATCAAATAATAAAAAAATATGGTCCAATCCAAGGTCCAAGATAGCAACACTGCACCAACACACAGTAGTCAAGCTGTTTCCATTCGGGATTATAATAAGGTTCTTTGAATCTTGAATCTAGTCAATCCAGATCCAAAGTGTTGCTAATCTCTGTGTTTTATCCTGGGCAAGAAGGTCAAAACAAAATAACAAACTAAAAAAAAAAAATTACAAATTAAAATCTAAATAAATTCAAACCAAATTTCTCCTGGTTTGTGTTTAATAAGGGAGTAAGGGTAGTATTTTGTATTTCCGTTTTTTTATTTTCGGTGAAGGTTAGTTGTTTTACTTCGGGACTAGGTAGAGGGAATTTTGCTTATTGTTTTGATCTTGACGGCTTTTGAAGCTCACAGCCACCGTTTGGGGATTTGCTTATTCACCTTTCTGCTGTAAATAAACACTAAGCGAACGCACTATTGGTCTCACCCCCTTCCTTTTTTCCTTTAGTTTCCTGTTACGGCCCGACCTAGACTGGGGTGTTACACAAATTATAAAACGAAATAAAAAACTTTGTAAGAGAAAACAACAAAACCATAAGCAACATACCAGTTTAGAAACCACAATAACAATTCGGTCAAACCGGAAAAGGAAGGTCTAGTTTGTGAAGGAAATTCTCATCGCTGATTGGATGAGACATCTTCCACTCAAGATCAGCGGTAAGAATTTCATTTGCAAACCACACATGGGAATATACAGTATATAGGAAGTACTGTAGCCTCACAGACATTTAAAAGTATTTTCATTTAAGGATTCATTATATTCAGTATTTTAAGATTATACAGCAATTTGGTCACCTAAGTTGTTCTAAATATTCTTGAAAAATTAATTAGACTTGACTTTAGCGTACTTCTTGTACTGTATGTCTTGAGTGACCGATGTCTCTTTCAGTTAGTGATAATTTCATTCGCAAACTATACCTTCCTTTTCCGGTTCGACAGAATTTTTGTTGTTTTCTTATTTGGTATTTAGTTTTTTTTTTTTTTTATTTTGTTTTCATTTTATTTATTTTTTTGTTAGATTTTTTCTGTTCTGTTTTTTTGTTTGGCACTTCTCGGCATTACTTTACTTTTTTCCTTGGTTTTATTGACACATGCTTTTAAGTCTTTAACCATCAGCTGCTCAACTGTTTTTATTTTGTCTCACTTGCACATTTAGTTTTATTGGATTGCCTGTCTTTTTCTTTCATTAACAGAGAGGTTTCAAGAGTAAAAGAAGGATGCTGTTTGTTTTAAGCAAGCTGAACAGGAAAGGTTTGATTAATCACCTCTTTCCAGGCTTCTTATGAACATGTTACAGTCTATGCTGTAGGTTGAAACAAGCTGAGCCTAACATACAGAGTATATTATTAATTTTTACTTTTTTAATATTGTGTAAGACGTAGCACATCCTCAGAGATGTGAAACCCCAAAACCCCAATCAGTAGCTTATGCATTTTCTCATGAACCATGTGGTTTAAAGACATTTCTAATTTACAGTATAATTATTAGAGAGCTGAGAGTCTCTGGTGATAGATCTCAGCCATGACCCTTATTAAGAGGAAGGAATGAAACAACTCCACCAAGCAGTAAAGGGCAGAGGGTGATTTATCCGGGATGGGAGACGTGTCCTTCTCATCGGGTTTACACAGTGGTTTAGTTGGCATGTGAACTCAAAATTATGTGGTTTTAGGGAGGAGATAAGAAATAAGGATTAAGAGGAAGGAATTTAATTTCTGAAAGTGCAGCTCATTGATGAGCTTTAAAAGCAAAAACTGCAAAAATGTGCTTACCAAAACTACTGCTTTAGTAAAAATGTTATTCTTTTAACTAAAAAAAGTTAAATGAAAATTATAATTATATGTGATGCAAGTGCTCCTAATATTTAATTTATGGCTTAAAAAAAAAAGATTGCTGTTAGGAAAAAGTAAAGATGGAATCATTTTTATACGCGACTTTAAAGGAAGTCTATTTGGTGTGTGGAGTCTATTTCATGGATTTCTTAATTGGGAATAGCTGAAAGATACTACAAAAAAAGGTTTTCTTTAGACTTTAAGGAAGAAATCGTCAATGTCATTGCTTATTAGCATCAATTGTTCTAATGTCAGTATAATACGAAACAGAACAAGCTCAGTTGAATACTACAGAGAGCTACAGTACATAAAACCTTGTTGTTTTTCTTTATCATGGATCTTCCCAAAGCACTGAAAGATAATGTAATCTATACAGTATTATGAAAGTAGGGATTTCATCTCTCATCCTTATATAGAAGGTGACACACATAACAGTGATAAAGGTCTATTATCTCATGTACAAAAAAAAACTCTACAGAAGGTCATTTAATAGAAAAAAAAAAGGAAAGAAAATAGATGTGGGCGAAATGTAGGTCTCTATTTAAGTGCCCTGATCACCCTGGTTTTCATTTCCACTCGGCTGAATTATTGATCGAGCGCTCGACTCGTTAGAGAGCATATCTGGGGCGAGTTGTAATCAAAGCCAACAAACAGCTGGCACATCTCGAGTGCTCCAGTGAGACAGAAAAGCGAAGGAGTGTAAAGAAGGACCAGAGAGAGTTTAAGTAAGAAGAGGGAACAGGGAGAAGGGGCAGTGGAGCAGATCCAGAGATGCTGACTTGATTAGGGGCTAAATAAATGTTCCTCAGGAAGCAATCAGAGTGAATAATCACCAGTGCTGTGGTCTTTGATCAATGACGAGAAAGTAAAAATGCGTGGTTGTGTCCAAGTGCCCATTTGTCCAATGGAAATTGACTGAATACTTTATGCCATTATAATCAAAAGCAATTCCAAAAATCATTTCTTAAGACTTTCCTTCCACTCAGCCTACAGTGCTGCCATCATCAAAGCATCCAGCTTTACAGTCATGTTTTCAAATATGCCTCAGTGTAATGAGCTCAAATTGACTATTTAGCTCGAGCCAGTCGATAGATCTCTTTCACGCTGACCGATGGACTGAATAACGGCCGTGGAATTAATTGCTGTTTACATCAGCAGAAAGACTCCAGCATTCCTTAACACAAGTCTGGCTCCTTGTCACCTCACTGCTGTTCTTACAGACTTCTCGATGCATCGGTCCCTGGGGTCGTCCATCAGTCTGCAGAGATGAGACAAACAGAGGAAGGAAATGTGACTCATTTTCTAAAGTACCTTCAGCTTGTCTCGGATTTGGAGATGCCTTTCTGATAGGAGGATATGACAGAGAGAGATTAATCATGTTCATGCTGGGTTAAGTTGCCACAACTATCAGCAATTATGCCTCTTTTCCAGACAAATGAAGTGTAAGCAGTCATAAGAACCCACTTAATGAGACCTGATTGCTTCAGTCAGACTAGTGAGATGGTAAGTGCAGAGAGAATCTGTACAGTTAATGATAGCAGAGAGTTCAGGAAGCTGTGTTAAGTGAATTTGTGGGCATTTAATTGTCTCCTCTGTTAATCGTAACACATTTCAATTCATCCTTGAAGGTTTGATGTCAAGACTGATATCAGTCTGGTTTTAAATATATCAAAAAGTCCTCACAGCTATAATCTATTTAGAGTTTGAAATCAAAAGTGATCAGCATACGCATTAATACTTAACATATACCCAAAGGGATTCCTCCAATGAAATCTATCAAAGTATTTTTTTTTTTCATTTTGGATGGGAAGATGAATAAATGTTATCATTTCAGTAAGGACATTTGAACCACATTCCTCACTACCTGTCAAAGCTGGAGATAGAGCGTGTCAGATTGGTGAGACAGGTGTTAAAGAAGGTGGAATGGATTCTCCTGAAGTGTATCTAATGATATGGTAAGGCAGTGTTGAATTAAAAATGAGAGTACGAGAGGTAGGAACGTTCTCTCAGACTTACAGTGGTGCTGCTGCATGCTCTGGTCAATGCACCTGCAGCTCCCAGTCTGTAGTTCCTTTATTCTTGCCTTCACTGTTTGCAAAAGACTTTCCAGCCGTAACATTAAAACCACCGGTCTAATAAGGTGTGTGTTGAACAGCTCTGACCTGTTTGAGTTTGGACTCCACAAGACCTCTTAAAGGTGTGTGCGTTGTATCATTAGCAGCAAGTCCTTTATGTTCTGTGAGTTATGAGGTGGAGGGCTCATACACATTGTGTGTTCTGAGAACTTTCTGTCATTGCAACTGGGAACAGCCCAGACAAGACCTGCTGTTTTGGTGATTTGAAATTTCCCTCTTGTCATAGTCAATGAGCTTTATACCCTTGCCCATTATCCTGCTTCCAGCACATGAGCTTTCAGAACAGGTTTGAAAAACAGGTACAGTACAACCCAAAGGACACAGGGGGAACAAGAAAGATTTTGTATGGACAGTGATTAGAGCTCAAAAACATTCAAGGGCTGTTGGAGCTGTGCATGATAAGATATAAGCACACCTTGACACATTTGGTGAAATGATGGTGGATAGCGGGTAGTGCTAGTGGACTGGGTAAAGCTGACCATCTAAGCAGGATCTAGTCATGTGCATGACCAAAGTTGGCATATTTATTATAATTAAAATGTGTTTCCAATATAGTGGGATGATGCAATATCCAAACAGATTGCCTTCAACTACAAATGGTGTGTGAAGCTTGAGGGTACCAGAGGGCACTCATTCTGAAATGCAGTTACAGATGAATCCTCCATTTTTGCCTATTTAGTTATTTATTTACAGTATTTATTTCTGTATTTACTTATTTTTAATATATTTGTTGACCTTGAACTGTTTATGTGATTTTGCCTGATTTTACTCCTGTTTTCTTTTCTTTCTTTCTTTTTTAGTCTGCACGCCTTTCTTTACCTCCTCTCTTCAACATAAAGATTCAAGGCTCAGATGTCAGTAAGACCTCAGAGCTGTGGCTGTTCTTCAGAGGTTCAGCTGCAGGAGCTCTACCTTATGGTCTAATAACCAGCAGCGCAGCTTCAGATATTTTAAATCCCTTTGAGATAATAGACAAATAGAGGCATACTCCAGTCGAGGTCTGAGTCCTGCATTTCACTCTGTGATGTTACTGATTAAATGAAACCCATTAAGCTCATCATGATCCAGTTGAGAAAATGAGGACGAGATAATGTAGTAGCCTCAAGACAGAAGTGTGGCAGAGACAAAGGACTGGAGACGAGGCTGGAGC
The DNA here is from genome assembly GCF_024256425.1 of Clarias gariepinus. Taxonomy (NCBI): domain Eukaryota; kingdom Metazoa; phylum Chordata; class Actinopteri; order Siluriformes; family Clariidae; genus Clarias; species Clarias gariepinus. Next base: position 2,774,319 of record NC_071116.1, on the reverse strand, counting down.
AGGATCCAATCAGACTGAGTTTTGCTTGTCAGGGGGGAAAAAAAGATAAAGAGTGTGGAGACTGTCTGGCTTTAGTTGCGGTCATGCTCGGCAGTCCTCAGTGGAAATAAAGTGACAGACTGCGATGAATCATGACACCACCCGTACATTAACTTCATTACCTCAGTGAGGACTTAGCTCACGGCTTTGAATGCAACTTTTCAAGAGCCTGTGTGGGATTAAATGTCAGGCTAATGGCTATGCCCAGGGAGAACCTGATGATTTGTGCCTCCTGCCAACCGTCTGGCTGAAAATAAATAAATAAATACATAAATAAGTGGATAAAGAATAAAAACTACCGTCCCATCTTCATCTATAATTAATCATTTTAATGGACTTAGAATCCCTGATATCTTCACTTCTGTCTAAGTAAGAGCCTTCATATCGCTTGGCTGGAGCTTTGGTGGTCGTGAGCCAAAATAGTCAACTGATACTTCTGGAATCTATCCGTTTTAACTATAAAGTTTTAACAAGGAGTAGAGATCAATAATGCTAATAATGCTGAAAGGTAGCTATTTGCATTAAAGTCTAAATGATTGATAATCCCAGTAGATGGAAAAAACACTGAAATCTACTCTTTCTTTTAAGCTTTTCTTCTCTTGTTTTATGTAGGAAAAACCAGTCGACCATTTACCTCTTCTGTTCACTCTCAGCACATCACTCTGACAAGTCCATCTGCTTGTTAATTGACTATTGTGTTAAGAATAATACTTCTAAGAGATTTTATACAAAGGAAATACATGCATGTTAACTCGGGTTTTTAGATAAAGGCTTTTATGAAGGTTGAGAACTCAACTCAGCAACGTACAGTATGTTTCAAAGATACATCAATTGATCTGTAACTAACATGATGGACATATTATCCATTTTCAGACCTTGGTTTGATAATAACAAAGTCTTTTTTAACAACACTGTAATATTATGAACATTGCATTGCCATTATGAACATTTTAAAACAATGAGTTTTCCTGAAGATTTAATGCAACGTTTAAAAAGAAGAAAAATCATATACAACATATACAGTACTGTAATGTGATTTCACTCCACAGTATCAGCGAGTTGCTTCAGCTTGCCATGTATTGTTCACACAAATGAAGAGGTGTTTATCCTACGCATTGCTGCTTGGTTAAGCAACAAATTTCAGTCTTCAGCACCTTTATAGTGCGATCCATAAAATGGCCGATTCAGAGGATGCCTCTAAATGGCAGAGTAAGTGAAATGGAGCATCGAAGCCTTTAGACGCTCGATTAAATAGCTTTGTCACTGATTGTACACTGCTCAAGGTCGATGATTAAAAAAATGAATGAAAGACAAATATACAGAGAAACCAGTAACACTTTTTTTTTTTTAACACAGTATTTCAGCACAAAAAAATAGGGTGATTTGTTTTCATTATGGCATTAATTGCAGGGTCTGCACATTCATTTCCATTTAGTTTTACATTGGCAATATTCATATCGTCTTTGAGCCAGTCGAGTTACCGCTTCTTTACCCTTAATCTTTGTTGGTGTGCCTGCAGGCAGAGTCGCAGCTCTGTTCTAGCTATGAAGTTTTCACCGCTTCAGACGACGTGTATGTACCATCTTAGTCTTGCCTCTTGCATCTTTTTCATAATTGGTGCAACTCCAAATCACCTGGGAGATGTACAATCATTGTGTATTCCCATCTTGTTAGTCCAAGGCACCTCCAAAGCATTTGCATTTCTATCACATTAAATGCAGATGGAGGGCACCATCTGCAGGCTACTCTCTATGTATTCAGTCCTTTTAATGTTACGCCCCATGCCATTGTCATTTATGCAGACCATCAATCGCTATGTGATGCTGTAAGAGGTTGTGGCTGAACAGGTATGAGCACAGACACTTAGAGACAGAATTACAGCATGCTACTCATCAGCCTAAAGCTCTGGCAGCCTTTTATAGACAGGCCATGTCTGCAGAACGGTGAGGCAAAATGTCCTGGCAGCTGAGAAGAGTTCTGTATCCAGGTCCCTTCTGCCTTTTTTTTTTTTGATGTTCTAAGAACCAATATTGGTAGTAATTGGTTATAGTCTTGTCATCAATGGTGCATTGCATTATTGACATTGTGACCATTGGTGGTGTGACTAAGGTTAGAAATCACTATCACTGTGTCCATGAAGAGAACAAGTCTAGAAAAGCAATGTGAATTGTCTTGTTCTTTTGCTGGTGTTTTTTTTTTTTCAAACATAGTCAGGTGGCCTGATTGGTGTCTGTTGTTCCACATTCTCTGACAAATCCACATTAGTTCAGTATGCTAGTGACAATATCGCAGAGCATCAAGGACTTGTTCAAATATCTTCATAGTGTGGCACATAATGTGGATTAAACGATATTTGGAGCATTCCGCACATTGCCTTGGCCAATCCAAATGGGGACAGTAATGCTGGTTGTCCAAACTGGTGGGACTTGATTCGATTAATTTGATTGAAGAGGCCAGCGAGGATCACAGTGCCTGCAGCCAAAAAGCTTTTAAATATCAGCAAGGATGTCATCAGGCCCAGTTCCTGTTTTGTTCCTTATCTTTGTGGTGTCTCCCTTGGCTGAGATCAATGAGATAGGGCCAGGAATACAATTGGTTTGCAGATACTAAAAATTCATTCCAATACCAAAGGACTACCCCAACCCCATTTCCGTTTCAAGATAGGTGAATTCAGGTGAATCTTCTTACGCTAACCAGCTATATGGGATTTTACAGCTTGTGTTTAACCTAAGCCTGACACAGGAAATGGTTCCCATGTTGTGGAAGCCACACTGCCCTGTTCCAGTCCCAAAAATAATCCCCATCCCCTACAGTTGCCCTTATATCCCACATAATGAAGATTTTAAAGAGTTTGGTGCTGGCTCCTCTAAGACCTCAGGTTAGCACCTTCCAAGACCCTCTGCAGTTTGCCACACACCATGTGGGTGTAATTCATACCATCATTAATCTTCTTTAACAAACTCTTTCTCACCTGGAGAAAGCCGGCAGCAATGTGAGAATCATGTTCTTTCATTTCTTTAGTGCCCTAAACACATTTCAACACTGCACTACTAAAAGAGATGCTTGAGAAGATGTCTGTCGACACTACAACATCTAACTAAATCACTTAGTATCTAATGGACAGTCCAAAGTTTGTAAGGCTGCGTGTCAGAAAAGGGGTGTGTTAATGGTGGTCAGGAAAAAGAGTACAGAGACCTAGTGAACAGTTTTTTGAATTGGTGTGAGAGGAACCACTTCATCCTGAATGTGACCAAGATGGTGGTAGATCTTGGGAGGACCAAGTCTACACCAAAAAAAAAAAAAATCAGGGTGAGTAGGTTTAGGTTGTGAAGAACTAAAGATATCTTGGAGTTCACAATGACAACAGACTGGAAATGCAACACAGATGCTGTCTACAGAAAAGAAGAGAGCAGACTTTACTTCTTGAGGAAACTCAGGTCAGGTAATTTTGGCAGGAAAATGTTGCAGATCTTTTATCAGTCTGGTTTGGCAAGTGCATGATTCTTTGCTTCCATCTGCTATGGTAGCACAATTAAAAGCAGTGCCTTTAAGAAACTCAATAATCTCACCAAAAAAGCAAGTTCAATACTGGGCAGTCCTCTGCCATGTTTGGAGCTGGTAGTGGAGAGGAAAACACTTTCAAAAAGTGAATGTTTCAGCTCTGCTGTGACAAAAAATGCCATAGGAAGTCATTTCTGCCGACTGCAAATAGACTTCACAATAACTCAGTTCTAAGTCAAGAGAGTGATCTCCTTCTCTGACATCACAATAAATGAACTCATACACACCCTGTTTGCATTGCATTATATGGTCACATCCTTTATTCAATTTCATCCTCACAAATTTGTCACATGTTGAGCCTTGCATCTTGGGAGCTGCCCATAGTTAAGCCAATAGTTAATTTGATTTGTTTGGCCACCATTATCACAGGTGAGTAGGTGGATCTGTTTCTTCTTTAAGAAAGTGGTTGTCCTGGCAAGGTCTTGTGCCACTGTGCAGTCCAAAATGCAGCACATTTTCACTGAGGGCTTGGAAGTCTTGGCCACCATGGACCTGATCGTATCCATTTCTGTCCAGTCCGACATGCCCATAAAGGACTCTGACTTGACTAAGCATGACCAAATTGCTTTGGGGGCATAACAGGAAATTTCATCATCCACCTTCCCAAATCAGCCTTCATCAACCATCTCCTGCAACACATCGCTGACCACCATGTATAGACCATATTGATTTGTCGGCCTTCATTTCTTTAAATTGAATACATGCAATTTCAATGTGGTGGGACTAATTACATCTGCCATCTGTCTTTATTTATATTTACATTACATTACACTTCTTTAGGTCATTGTATTGATGTTGATGGGACGAAGGCCCATGGTTGGACTCGTGTTTTTAACCTACTTTGTCCACAATCGGGTAACCTTACCATTTTTTTTAATACCTTTTATTTCTATTTTTTCAGATTTTCTCCCCTAGTATGCAATTCCACCCCGTCACTGGAGGCTCCTACATTAAGCATCTACCGCCCATCAGTCGGGAGGGCCGCAGACAGACCCACGTGTTTCCTCTGATCCATTTGGCGTCACCAACCATTTTTTTCAAACTGCTCGTTCACGTACCGTTGGGGGCGGCGTAACACACTCAGAGAACAGCGCTATCCGCTCCCTCCGCCTGTGCGAGCTCAAAGACACCCCTGAGTGGCTTGTAGAGCCGTCATTAATGTGGGAGCACTGAGTACCTCTCATCCCTCCCCCCTGAGAGAGCTCGGCCAATCAGCTCTCTTTAGGCCTCCTGTGGGAGGTTAACAGCATCACCTGGGGTTCGAACCAGCGATCTCAGGATGATAGGGTGAGCGCTTTACCACTGCGCCACTCGAAGGCCAACCTCACCAATTTTAATACTGTTCGGACGATGGTGTGGTGTGTCATCCGTGGGGGACAACCTAGCTTGACCTTGCCCTTCTTGAGATGAAATAGCTATAGAACTGGTTTAAACCCTTCGATTGACACGCTGCTCCAGGACCGATTGACACTGACGCTGAAATCTGACACTTTAAGCTGAAATCCAGATGGTTCTGCGAGAACGTGGTGATATGATTTTGCCACACAATGATGGTGGTTAACACAAATATGGTACAGAGAGTTATATGTATATCATAGTATGAGTTGTACTAATTAATCTTTTTTTTTTTTTTTATTTATTTCTTGGTGTGTTATTTTTTATATTTACTCAGTGTTGCACTAATTTACAGTTTTCTCTTGTTCATGGACAAAAGTGTCCTCAAGGTCAGTCAGCGTTATCTCTAATGAAAGAATGTGCTTTGTGGTGTATGAAAATTATAAAACCTGGCTATGGAGTGTGGGTTGCTTTGGATGCTGATGCTACAGATAATAGTGTTTAAGCTAGTGTTGGCTAGTGTTTGAGCAGAATAGATTATCTGCTTTTTAAGGTCTACTAGATGGAGAACATGCAAGATCACAGTAATTTTAGTAATTTCTGACTCAAAATAAAATAGATATGTAAATATAGATGTTATTTATATTCAGAAAACTAAATCTTTAAATGTCGCCACAATTACGTAGAATAAAATCTTTAAAAGCAATTTCCATAGATTTAGATTTTTTTGTTGTTGTTGTTGTAAAAGTGATTTTTGAAGAGCTCAGCAGTGTTGATTGGCCTGTGATTGCACATGGAGTTACAAGCTGCTCTGGCATCACAGCCACATCATCAACGTGCTGAAAGAACACAGCACAGCATCCTGAAACAGAGGCAGGATAGGAAGAAGAGAAATCACAAGAACATGTTTTTTTTTCAATAACAGTATGACACAAAGTGTTTGTTTTTTCTTTGTTTATTTCAAGAAAAAAGTCAGAAGCAAGTCAGATATTCAGGCACACAAGCTTGCTTTCTCTCTCTTTCTCTCTGTTCAAAAGAATCCCTCGTTACGGGCTTGGCACAGCTTCATTTTCATTTTTTATTGAATGTCAAAGTGCATGGAAGTAAAAGTAATTCAGCTGACACAACAAACAGACTAATCTTTTCTGCAGGAGCAATTTCAATTTGTTCTGGCATTTCAGAAATGTATGAACATGAGTGTGAAAGGCTGAACGGTATTATGTTTGCCCACAATGTGTGATGCAGTAAGCTTACAGTAAAGCCAGAACAAATCACACAAAATGGCAAGGTGGGGAGATTTATTTTCACCTGCAGGAGTAAACGAGAGGAAAAGGGGCAAAAGTGAGGGAAAGTGATGAAGGAGTATAGGATCAGTGGGCTAATCTAAGAAGGTTAAGTGAGCTCCGCTGTCAGGAAAGAGTGCTTTTAAACCTCCTCCATTCACACGTGCTTGAGATTGATCCCACCTCATGTAGCTGACGCATTGAGTGAGAGTATGAAAAAGGTGGTGGTGATTATAACTGATGGAGGATGGTGGAGAATAACAGATGAGGATAGATCATGATGAATAATGGGAGGTGATTAAGCATGATGGAGGACGGTGGATGCTGTATTATAATACATAATGTAGAATAATGGATGATGATGATGCTGATGATGATGATGGAAAAAATCTATGCATGATATGGAGGTTATTGGAGGATGATGGACAGTAATGGATGATGATGGAAGAGGATGGCTAACAAAGGAGGAATGAATTTGGAGAGTATTAAAGAAAAGAATTAATGACCATGAATGATAGGAAATGTTGGCGAAGGGTGGAGGATGATGGGGACAATATTGAACGATGAAGTATAATGGATGATAAAGGAAAATGATAAATGATGGAGAAAAGGTAAATAAAGGAGATTAAGTGATGGAGAATGATGGAGCTAGTGGATAGTGATAAATGATCATAGGAGTTATTGAAGAAGGATGTAGAAGATGGAGAGGATGGATGATAAATATTATGGAGTATGATTCAGGATGGAGAGATGATAATAAAGGGTTAATGGTTGATGATAAATCATTGATGATGAGAAATGAATGGATGATGATGATAATTACAAAGAATAATGAAGAAAGGTGGAAGATCACGCATGATCATGGATGATTGATGATGATTATAGAAGGATAAAGATTATGGATGATGAAGTAAGTTAATAAATAATTACTAATAAGAGAATGATAAAAGTAAATAATGAAAATAATGAAAGAGGATGAATGGATTAATAAAAAAACAACATATGATGGTGAGTTGGGATTGAGGATAATAAGTGGCAATAGAGAATGGCAAAGAATGGATGATGGTGATGATGATGGAATGAAGCAACAGTCATGAGCCGGCATATTCAAAATGATTCACACTTTAAGAGAAACAGACCTTAATTTATTAATATTATTCATATTATTACTCAGCAGATCTACCAAAGTGGAAAGTTCCCCATTGTTCCACATCCAGGATGTGACCCACATTAATGGTATATGAAATACATACAATTTTATTAGATGTGTATCTCAGTTCAGATAAGTCATAAGTCTTGATGTAGGAAAAATATTATTATTATTATTATTATTATTATTATTATTATTATTATTGGTGTTATTATTATTATTATTATTATTATTATTGGTGTTATTATTATTATTATTATTATTATTATTATTGGTGTTATTATTATTATTATTATTATTATTATTGGTGTTGTTATTATTATTATTATTATTATTATTATTATTATTATTATTATTATTATGGTGTTATTATTATTATTATTATTATTATTATTATTATTATTGGTGTTATTATTATTATATATTTTATGTTCAGGGGGAAACTCAAACCTGTTCCACAGCGCAGCTTATTGGCTGATAAAAAGACGTTACTGGCAAGGAAGGATTGTTCTATTTGTGGAACAAGATTAGGCAGTGTAGTGGAGATGATGAACTCTGTCATGCGCTGGTGGCTCCATGATAAAAGCTGACGGGAAACTGGAGCACTCAGGTGAGAGGAACAAATGGCTTGTACCTGAGCCATGAATATTGATGCTACTAGGGTGTTACTCTGGATTCAACACTGTAATTTGCTAAACAACACATTAGCTGAGGAAACCAGATCACAGATACCAAACTATGAAGAATTTAAAGCCTGGTGATCTCCGCAGTACGAGACTGTAAGCGGAGCTCGTTAGTGCCTCAGCCATCGTCTCTCTTCTTGCAGGTCTCACATACTTTTGCTGCTGAATTGTTTTTGCAGCGTTAAGTTCAAGATGATTTTTTTTAAGTCCAGCCAAACTCAAAGTGCTGCCAAACTACATAATACTGCACACGGAAGAGTATTTTTTTATTTTTGTTTATTGCAATTCTGCATCCATCAAGGACCTATAGATTTCTCCTCCGCAGTGTTGGATCTGCATTCATCCATGTCGATGAGCTTTCAGATGAGGTGCATGTAATAAAAACAGATGATTATTTAACATTTATAGCATGTGCTCTCTGCAAAAAAAAAAAAAAAAAACATTATTTATAATGAGCAGTTCTCATAAAATAGTATGATCAGCAACACAGTTACCATGCCAAAGTTCTGAACAGCTACTAATCTTACACAGTACTTACATTGCAATTTCTTTTTTTTATTATTTAACTTTATGGGATGCTAAAATAGATTCTTTGTGTAAGCAATAAACAAACAAGGCATGTTGTAGGGATGTTTGATTGCAAATTAGTTTTTCTTGTCACTAAGTGAAACCAGGAAAATAGCACACAATAATAAGCAAGTAAATGTTCTGAACCCATTAAGGAGTGTGTGGGCATTGGTTTAAATGGGAAAAAATTATATTTAAAGTTGAATCAAAGTGTTTTCCAGCAGCTACTGTAGAAAGATGTTTGACTGATACTGAATCGTCTGCTGACCCCAAGCCCATGGATCACCCGCATCAACCTGGATTTCTTTTTATTATATTCTTTTTTTTTTTTTATTAGCCTAATATTTAGTTGTTTCATGCAATAATATTCAGAGCTGGATTTTTACACCTCCACACATTCCTTGAAGAAAAAACATTCTGGACACGACGGAGGTAAAGAGCTGCACACTATTAAAACACATCTATAATGCAAAGTCATTCAGTGCAAGGAATATTGCTTTGGTTTCTAAAGCCCTATTCGGACTGGACTAGTTTTCAAAATAATGTTTGAGTTAAAAAATTTTTCAGACGACGTCTGTCATTTCATGTATGCATTCGGACGGGACGAACATCTGCGTGTTTATTACGGAGGTAGGAGTGTCTGTGGGCGTTGCACAAGACCACATGTCCAAGATGCGTGGATTCTACATCTATTATTGGTGCGCAAACTTGAATACCGGCGCGCTAGAGATAGTACGGTAGTTCACGTTGACCAAAACACAAAAGAAAACGTGTTTTGGAAAAAACATTTTCGGCAATCACGGACATTTGCATTCGGACGGGATTAGATTTCTCAGATTTCTCTTTAGAGTTTGCTAAAAACAGTAGGTAATTTGATCTGGACAGACATGGCAGATTCGGCCGGGATTAAAATCACAAAGTAATTTCTCTAACGACCCCCTGTAAAACTAGTCCCGTCCGAATAGGGCTTAACTCCTTCACTTATGTTACACACGTTACTGAGATATGATATAAAGTTTAAATAATAATGGAATAATTTATTAATTAAAAAATGTTAAATTTATTTAAAAGCTTAAGGCTTGTAAAGTCCTAGCTTTTATTTGCTAATTGTTTGTTTTTTGCAGCATGACCTGCTGACTTGACTTTTAAAAGACTTTAGAAGAGATCTTTTTGGAGTCTTCCTGCACAATACAATGACTGATGAAGTCTGAACACTTCAGCATCCAACAGATGAAAAGCGAAATAATAAATAAATTACAGTCTGCTGAATCATTTAGTCTGAAATTACAGATACAGAAAAAACGGTAAGTTAACACACAATGAGTGTGTTCGGTGTTCACAGGTATGGGATGTGGGAAGGAGCTGGTTTCAGTGAGTGTGAGTGGGTGCTGCGGTGTGACGGGTGTGCTTGGACATGATGATCATATGAATGCATAAAGCCTCATTGCGACTCTGTGCTGACAATATATTCCTTTAAATTCTCAGATCAGATTAGTGGTGAATGGACAGCGTGTCATTACTGTATACTTGATTTGGTGAAGTTTGCTCTGTGGAGTGTAACTTTTTGATCAATGAAAACTGTAAAGTTCAATGGATTTAACACTTTGATGTGATTACTGTGTATCTTATACCCCAGAACACATTCATGATTGAATGCATAAAGCCTAATTCATTACCTGATGACACAAGAACTGAAAATACCAGAAACAAATTTGAAAAGAAGCAATAGCATTTCCTCTCTATAATTGATCTCTATAACTCGTTTTTCTTCATAAGGTTTATATATTAAGTTTAAAGCTCAATTATTATTACAGTAAAATAATAACTAAATTGTCATTACAGTATTAAGAAAAGAAATTTATCACAACCCGTAAGTTCCAGGGTGTAACGTGGGCCATTTAATACTGTACGCGGATGCTGGAGAAATGGGCCGTGTCTTTATACTTCTTTAATGTGGGCACGGGGTAAAGGGGCACGGCTCAAAGCGATCCGAGCGCGAGCTGGGAAATAAAACTTTATTGGGGTCGATGACGCTCGAGAGCTCGAACCGGTCGTCATGCTTGCAAATTAGTTTTATAAACGCAGCGGCATAATATCAGCAAATAGCCTTTTAGTCTGTGGCAGAATTAATGATTATTTTACTTCCCTGAGAGAGGAAGTCAAACAAGCTTTGTGTAGAAAAAGCAGATTATTTGTCCAGACGTTTCAAATTTTCTAATTTGTCAGGCTTTTGTTATCTTTATTCACTCCTAATGGAATAATGTAAAAGCAGAGCAGAGAGCTCAGTGTTGTCTCTCTGTCACGCCTTTAATACTCACACAGACGACAGGTCACACACAGTTGTGTCTCACAGCAGCAGTTTAGATGTGATGCAGCAGAGCTTTAATAATTCTCACCCCTAGATCTCTACTGCGGCATGATTCTGGTCTGATCTCAACAATAACAGAGTTTCTGTTTGTGGTTTTAAGAAAATAATTCCAAAGAAAATCTAACCAGGGAGTCAAGAAGGCTTCCTCAGCCCAGAGTTCAGCACGATGTTGTGTCTGCGTGGCCAGCATGCCAGCCCAGTGATCCATTTCTGGAGGTGTCAAAAGGGCAAACTGGCTGTGCTCCCTGAGTGTGAGGGGCATGCTTTGTCTCCCCTGGGCATCACAGTAACACCAGAGAAATTGCCTGGATCTGTGAGCTCATGTGTTCACTATATGGCTGGTAGCACTTTACTCTGAGTGTGTGATGCTGCCTTGTGCATGTGCATCAGTTAGAAAAGGCACAGAGGTCGGATTCCTAAAGGAAGAAGATGTTTGTTAGCTTTCCTGATTCCCTGAATGGAAATCTGTATACAGTGAAACCTTGGATTACGAGTTACATGGTTTACAAGTGTTCCGCAAGACGAGCAAAGATTTTTTATAAATTTTGACTTGAAAAACGAGCATTGTCTTAATTTACGAGTACTGAGTATCATGTATCACGCATGCGCTTCTTGTTTTGACGCCAAGCATCACATGATCACAACTGAGCCAACGGTTTTTCTTAATCTTGCACTGCGGAATGGTAGGTAATCATCTCCCCTGCTGGGTCTTAGTGCTCATCTCCCACTGATATAATCAACATCCGTGCACGCGTGTACTGTTTACTATAACACTGTGACCACGTGTGTGTGAAACATCTTTTATTTTGTGTTTGTAAGCATGTTTGTACAGCGCATGTGTGTGTGCGTGTGTAAAGCAAAAGCAAGTCTCATTAGAGGGTAAAGATCCATTTTTTCTCTCCCTCTCTGTATCAGTCTGTCGTGTTTCACTTAACCGTTAAAAAGAATCTCAACAGAGCGGCGTTTCTGTGTAAGGCAAAAGGTGTTGGAAGCCGAGAGGAGGAGGGGGTGGTAGAGGGGCTGTAAAGGCGTGTGTGTGTGTGTGTGTGTGTGTGTGTGTCCGTGCTCGTAATTTGACACCGTGCTCCTTTACTCACACCAACACACACACACACTCTCGCCTTTACAACCCCCTTCCATCCCCTCAGAACAAATAATTTGAATTTGTATTATTTCTTATGGGTAAATTCAATTTGGTTTATAAGTATTTTGGAATACGAGCCCGCTTCCGGAACGAATTATGCTCGTAATCCGAGGTTCCACTGTATAAGTTTGAACCCATTGTACTGATTATATTGAATATTGCCAGGATTTTAATTAGAAGACAAACTGTAATACAAAGGACATATTTTAATGTCTACGAGCACAAAATTGTGTTTCTTGATGCCAGCACCAACAGGCAGCCTGCTATTGCTATTGCCATTTATATTCTACATTACAGAAAAAAACAGTCTGGGCTGATGAATTTGGCGAGTGTGTGCTGTAAATATCTGATGGGCTGAAGCTTGGCAGAGGAGATGGAAGCAAGAGAGTCCAAGAACGAGCTCTAACATCACAAATGTTTAAATCTATACAAATATATAACACTTTGTATTGCTAAAGTGTTATTGAATGACATAAAAATTCTCATCCGTCGGCAATTAAACGAGACAAAGCATCCATTTACACTGCACGGACTGTCGTTTTTTATTAGTTTTTCCCTCAATGTCTTACCATTTGGCAAAAGAAATGCATCTTCCTGAAGGCAAATATAACAAGCACATACAGAAGAAAAATGGAGTCTAATTGAAATGGCCAAACACCTCAAAAACTGCCAGGTCTTTATTTCCATAAACGCTACTGTATGGCTGTACTGTACCTCTGCAGATCTCAATAGGACTTTAAATAGAAGTGTAATGTAGCTGCATGGTTAAAGGAGATGGGAAGGTTAAAGGAGTGTTAAAATCCCCCTCGTATTCCAGAAATATAGAGTGTACAATAAGGAAGTCTTCTCAATGAATATATTGCATATTATTATTACTATATCATCACATGATGAACAGCGATCAAACCTTTCTGCAGCAGTTGCATTTCTTTATTATTTTAAAACATTAAAACCAACATCCTGATTGCATTACATACAAAAAGATTGAAATAAAAAAATTATTTAAAAAATGATTGTTAATTAATATTATGATCTGATGAGTTGGCGTGTTAGTGGGCGGCTGGCGAACAAACAATCAGTGTGGTTTATGAGGGAGAAGTGTTCAATGTGTCTATAACACTCAAAAAGAATCAATACTTCACTATGTGGGTTTGTGCAGCTAAAAACCAACACAGTTATTTAATGAAACAAACCTCTGTTTTTTTTTGTTTGTTTGTTTTTTTACAGCTCAATATTTTTATAGCTGAATATATTATTAACATGGTTAAAACCTGTTGCAGTATTAAACCTCTGTGTATCTGGAAATGAAAATTAGGCATCACAGGTTCCTAATTTATTCATAATCTATGATGGTTTCTAATGTGGTGTAGTAATGTTCTGTATTAAGGAGAGATGGAGAAAATTAATTCGGTTACATATTGCATGGCAAAATGATCTTAAAGCATTTTTTATACTCTGTGTTTGCATTAGAAGTGGAAAGATGTTAGAGTTTATCTACAATCCTACTGGTGTAAAGCTTACTACACATTTCACACAGTGACGGGTAGCACAGCATTTTTTAACTAAATTTGTTTTAAATCATAACTACATCTTTTAAAAGTAGTATAAAACAATAGTGATGTTTATAAAATCATGATATTTATAGCATCATAATACAAATTAAATCGTCACCTGCCTATCGTGATATTATCGTACCGGCCGGTCCCTGGTGTTCTCTAGTAGTAATCTAAGTACTAACGGAAACTCCACATTGATGCTCCACAACATGTAATATTTATTATACATTTATTTTCCCATTACTGCATGCTCCAGAGTGTTTTATTTCTTGTTTAATATACATCGTGTTACAATATGCATGATGTTATTATCATTAAGTGCCACTGATTCTGCTGTTAATGTGCTGTTAGTATACACAGGTTCAGGTTATATTAGTGCACTCCTGGTATAAAATCAGTCTCATTTAAAAGGGTGAAAATGTTATAAAGTGATTATTTTGTACAAATGAAAAGGTGTCTTCTTCTAAGATGTCGGTTCCAGACGTCTGAAAGAAATGTAAAGTTTTAATACAAGTGCAGAGACCTTTTTACTATTATTGTATTATTTCTTATATAATAATTATTTCTTTAATAATAATAATAATAATAATAAATTCAAATTAAAATTTTATTTGACACATACACAGTCATACACAGGACGATATGCAGTGAAATGCTTATACGACTGCTAGTGACCTTAAAGGAAAAGAATAGTAAAAGCTTATACATAAGAAATAATAGGAATAAAAGAAATACTTTAAAAAATAAAATTAAAAATAAAATTAACTAGTAAAATATGCTGTACAAAGTAAAATATACTTAAATAAGAGAAATATGTTAGAAAATAAGATTAACTAGTGCAAATGTACTGTACAAAGTAATAGTAAAATAAAGATATCTATAAAAAAGCAAAATATCAATATAGCAAGTATTATTTATTTATTTATTTAATAATAATAATAATAATAATAATAATAATAATAATAATAATAAAGCTAAAAGAGAATAAATACTATTTAATATTAGTTTAATGATTTCAACAATCATGTTTTTTGTTTCTTTGTCTGTTTGGTATTGCATGCATGTAGTATTGATATTGTTAATTAAATTAAGTTAATTAATTAATGCAATTTATTTATTTTAATACAGGTATAAGAGGAGAAACTCTGCATGTTTCCCAGCATTTCAATAGTGCTTGGACACAGTCAAAGTAGGAAATTTTCTCAGTATGCTGTAGACGTGATTCGACAGACTACCTGCATCATGTCTAAAACACTGGCCTCCCAGGAGCTCCTTTATTGGCCCAAGCATGTGGAAATGGCTTAGAGCGAGGTCAGGAGTGTACGGGGGATGTGACAATAACTCCCAGTCGATTTTCTGTAATGTGCGAGTGGTGCTGGTGAATGATTGTGTGTACAGGTCCTACAGGCGGATGCTTCGGCAAATTGGCAAAAAGTTATCTGTCGATTTTTAAGGATCAGATGTTCCACTAGTTGAATGTTTACAGGAACGACGGCATTGGGCTTCAAAACCAGAATGGGCAGGATTGTCATTCATGAATGTATGGCTTCGTTTAAAAACTTTTCAGATGTTTTACTGCAGCTAAGAGTCTGTGTAAAGTCTTCTGTAAATATCAGTCTCTTTTTGCTCATTAATTTACCAGAAATTGAATAACAAAAGTCCCTGTTTGACATGAACACCATTTATCAGGTGATTAAATTAAATTATCCAACTGTTTTCGTCTGCCTTCATCAAGTTCAAGCAAACGAACAATAAAATGTCTCTTAGTAAGTACAGTACTTTTAATTCCATGTGTACTGTACATGTACTGCTCATTTAGAGAATGCTGCACTGGATGTAATTAGCTTTTTGAATGGGTTTCTGGCCTCGGTTTGCTTTTTCACTGAGATCAAAATCCTTACAAGCAAAGCAGAACCAAGTCATAATGACCAAATGTGGACTTTTAGCAGCGATGTGTCCTTCAACTACAAGAACTGAATTAGAGACATGAAAGCTTTCAGCTGTTCTTTCATCATCTGAAAGTAAAACCTTTTGAACTCTATCAGGGCCAAAAAAAAAAAAAAAAAGACTCATTCACACACACATTTTAGTAAAGCAAAGTTTGTTGGATTTGCATTTGAATTTGCGAAATGTCCTTTCATCAGACCTTGAATATAAATAAATGTTTAGTGATGTGTTCATGAAAACCTTATTCACTTCCATGTCTGTGCAGCTTTCAACCCACACGTGTGCCAAAGAAATGAGAAAACTCACTTTGCATAAGTATTCACCCCTTGATGTTTTCCAGATTTTCTAGTGTTACAACATCAATTTGAAATGAACTCAACAGGGTTTATATTGTACAGTATGTCACAAGTATGCACCATAATACTAAAGTGGGGTGTGTTGAGCTGTGGGGGTGGGGTGGGGGGGGGTCGTAGGGGGTGGAAGGTGCTTCATCAAAACTGTTTGCAAATTGATTTGCAAATCTAAAATGTACACTGCTACATAACAATGCCATTAGGAGTCACATAACTGTTAAACGTGTTTATTTTTTTTACCCCTAATTCAGTAAAAGTCAATTCCAGTTTCAGCCTATGAAGTAAGTGAGAAGGATACTTTTGCAAGTGATTATAGTTATTTTGGGGTACAATACAATCTATACGTTGATGCTCTTTGATCTAAAGTGATGGGGGTAGCATGCTATATCTCCACTTTTTTTTTTTTTTTTTTGTAATTCGTTATTTAAATTTGCACTGAACATTTGAGCAACAAAGTATTTGACCTGTCCACCGAGGAGTAATCTGGACATCACATTTCCCACCTGTTCCTCTATCATGTCACTTCCCATCTCTGCTCTGTGCTCGCACTAGCCTGAGAGCCATTCTCAATCCCCTGAGATCACTCTTGCTCATTCCCACCTCCACTACACCCTTGAACCTTCCACTGTCTTCCTCAGGAGAATCTTACAAATTGATGAGATAAAACCAGGATAACACCTCTGGACCTATAACAGTCCGTCTTTCCTACCTGCTTCGTCCCGGGAGGCTGGAGGAACAGGTTCATGGCATCTGACAGCTTCATATGTGCTACCCTCACCTGTCAGTTCCAGCTTTCTCCCTCAACACAGAGCCCATTACACTCCAACACACTCGCTCCCTGCCCCGTCTCATTACCGCATGACCTGGGAAATGATTTACTGCAGGGTGATGGAGGGCATGGTGTGTACTGTATGTCTAAAAGACTGGAAACTAAGCAGTGTTACTGTAGTTCTATTATTTTACATTCGCATAATGCAGTCGAGTCTTTTATCCTGGCTTTCGGTGCCTTTTGCGAATTTTATTGCCGTCTTCCTACACAATTCAAATTCCAATCTTCATTAGGCATCAGAGTGACGGTGGATCCAGAGCTTATTCTAGGAATACAGTGTATGACGTGAAGGTTAAGTAAATGAAAATTAATACCCTTTCTCGTGCTCGCCGTAAATGCTTACAGTATGTTCACACATTTTTAGACAACCTTACACTCTGGACAAGATAAAAGACAAAAGGGGCGTGCAGGGAGTCTGCTCCAGCAGAGCAGGAAAAATCCTTTGACTTGTGGGATTTTAGGGTTAAATCCAATTATGCTGAAGATTAGCTGGGAATCCAGTCTACCCTTTTTTTTTAAAACAACTGTGCACCAATGTTAAGTCGGATCCTGGCACTGCCCAGCGGATTACTCTCTCCGGCTCTATTGTGAAGAGAAAAATACTTAAACGTGGGTTTTTGTTCTTCGTTAAGCCGCACCTGTTCAGGCTTTGCGTTCAGAATCTGCTTCTTGCCCAGACGCTCTGCACACACCCTTCAGACTCCATGTGCCAGGTAAGGTGAAGGTCTAGCGTGCCATGGGGTCAGAACGGCTCAGAGCAGCTGCTGCCATATGAGCTCGGACTGGAGGTTTCGGGAACTTTCACCCCAGAGACAGTTGAGTCCTGGCAGCAGTGGGAAAGCTGGCATTACCGCAGCAGCTGGGGCCATGAATGTGTGGAATTACCGCCATTAGGTTGCTTAATTAACAGATTGCTCTCAGCGTGAGGGAAAAAGAAAAAAAGGACGTTCGCAGTCCTGCTTGGCTTTAACATATGAAGCTTGGCTTCATTTAAAAAAAGGATTGAGCATTGAGCAGCTTCTCGGTGTCTTTTCATAAACGCTTTAAAAGGGAAAGTAATTACTGGCTCAGAAAGGAAGAACCAAAGTGTAGCACTCATACAGGCTAAAATTTAAATTAACTCATGCCTACAATTATTCAAAAATGAAATAATCACAACTCACTGACTTTGTCCATTAGTCTTCCATTAGCATGATGGTCTTCTGTACATTTAAACTCATTTCAAATCCTAAAGCTACTGTAGTTCCTTTAAATGTGATCAGAGACAGACTCCACAAGGTCCTCCTTAAATTCATCTCCTTACCTTCCCATTCAGGGCAGTACAATCACCTGGGTTCAGACCATGGCTTTGAAATGCCTAGAAAAAATGTGAGATGTTTTTTTTTTTTTCTTTTTTCTTTAATTAATAACATTAAATTGTCATTACATTAGTGAAACATGTTCATATTTAAGTCTCGTCCATAATTAAGTGCTAAGCAGGCCCTGTTTCTGTTTTTTTCCCCCTATGAACGTTTCCTATTTTTGTCCAACCTTGGCTTTCTCACAGCTTCGGCTCTATTAATTTCCCACTTACATTTCAGTAATGACCATTTAATGGCCAGTTCTTACCTAAAGGTCTGCTCAGTTATAATAATGACAGAGATTGCTTTATATTATGAACTGTTTCAACACACAAGGGATCTAAACCTACTTACATCAGAGCCAGATTTTTTTTTATATAATTTTTGGTTTCTCACCATTTACCCGACCTGAATCATTTGAAATCGGCATTCTTGTTCCATAGTATATTTGGGGGACGTGTCTTTGCAGAGTGTTGTACAGTTTTAACATTTTATCTCAACATGGCGCATTCAATGCTATCAGATTTTGTCATGACATGATACCAGGATCAAAGACTTAACCATATAGTAATCACCAGAGTGCCACAAAGCTTGCATTCATTTTAAAGCATTTTATTTAAACAAAAAGAAAGTAAAGCATACTTCATTTGCAAACTTTACAGAGCTATCCATCAATCTTCAGTGAAAAGTGCACCAATCAATACTAAAGATGACGTGAAAACCATTAGATACAGTAGCGCCTTGCATAAATGGTACATAAAGGCTATTCGCACTCCAGCTTATTTTGGGGCAGTTGGAGTTGACCAGAGAACCTGAAATAGACATTAAGGATAGTGATTCATATTACAGATCAAACCAGGCATCCTGGAGCTATGAGGCAGCAGGGCTACATGCTGTACCACCATGACAACCAAGCAGGGGTCTTCTTCCCCCATGCTGATCTTCCCCTAGAGTTTTTTTTTAAATGCACAATATTACAAGCACTTATTTGCATTGGCTTCCTCTAAAGATTCTACCACCAGAGAGCCTAAAGCAGGCTTGGCATGGCTCAGCTGCATAGACACAATCAATTTGCACATAGAATCATTAGACATGCTCACACAGAAATAAAGGTTTGCAGATCTAAATCCAGCCTGCAGGTTTGCAGGTCCAAATCCACCGATATAAGCACAGCAGCGTATGGCGCAGGAGAGGCACTCGACTTCCTGTCAAAAAAAGTGAAAGCAAGAAATGAGGTCCTAAAAATATCAGCCGAGAAGGACGGATGGGTGCACAGGTCTATCCCAACTCCCCCTGGATTTACATTAATGCTCTTGCAGATTCGCCTGCCTGAGTGACAGGAATCTCTCCCACTCAGCTCAGTTTTAATAAGGACACGGAGAGTGGAGCACAAATGGCACCATCCTGTCAGTCAGGTCTCAGCGCCACATGCCTTCCAGCTGATGTGTCATGTGGGAATTTTCAAAGCCATCACTGATTTGTAAAAGATATTTTTATTGTGTTTGAATTAGTGCTCATTATAGAGCCTTTTCTTGTTGTTAACCTCAGCATGTTTAGGAATAAATATTTAGTCAATGTTTAATCTAAACCTTATTAGAATTATTTTCAAAACCAAAAAAAATAAAAATGACAAACAGATATTTTTTTTACATGGCACGAGGATAGGCTTTAATTACTTTCATTCCTGCTGTGTTTACTTCCTGAGATTGATTTGCAGGGGACAAATTATTATGCTATGATATGGTAATAGTCATGAGCTACAGTTCCTCTGGAGTTAGTTTTTGATAAACTTTTTTGCTGGAATTTATCAGTCATTAGATATTGGCCCAAAGCTGTGCTGGAGCACATTAAGGGTCAGATCTTGGTATAAATGTGTTTTGGAGTTCCTCAAGGATCAGTTCTACAACCACTTTGGTGCTGGACTTTATCTGGAGTCCATTCTTGGTCCAGTCTTACACTGATGTTCCTCACGTCCTTAGTGATGGGTTCTTGGTTTATCTTTGAGCTGGACCTATTCATTGGTCCGTTCTTGTGTTGAACATTCTCAGGGGCCAGCCCTTGGCCCACTCTCGTTCTCATTAAATATTAAATGAGGCATCAGATTTATCAGATGTTCTCTTCTACTACTGCTATGCTGATGACACACTTCACTGACCTTCACTGATCCTTTTCTCTATCCACATCTCAGAACATATCAGACTGCCTTTCTGACATTAGTGTTCTTTTAGTAGACTATTATTTATTTCTCTATCACAGTATAAACAAGTACTTTAAAAGGAAAAAAATGTGTGAGAAGCTTATTTTAAGACCCCCTAAGCTGTAATACTGTTAGATGTTTTTAACATTGATGACACTGATAGACTCTGCTCAGGGGGTCTCAGTTCTCAGGAACAATCATGTGACAGAAAACAGAGAGCTGCTGATTATAGGAGCGATGTGAAATGGGTGCCTAATTTGACCATGCTCTCTCAACTGGAAAATGAAAGCATGGATTATTCTGTGTGTGAAAATCAGAAATGCACAACGGAGCTTGCACTGCTTCCTTCATTAAGCCGGAAAGCCACACACACCTGCTAGCATCGGCCACCATTCAATGTTTGTGTGTAATTAAGGACTAATTAAGAAAATGGATCTGCATTTGCTGGATCAACTCGATGAATCAATGTGTGAGACACCATCTGGAAACAAGGCGAAAGTGATGCTCGTATTTGGAGGTGGAGGGAGAAACAGGCTCTTAGCACAGCGCCAAAAAACATTGTACATCTCTGTGTTTTTGAGGAAAAGCACATCATATGCGAATGAGGAGGCTAAGACACGCAGTATGAGAGCTTTAAAAGACACTAAGCAGATCTTTTTTATAGTAGATAATGTAAAAATGTCCTTGAAGACATCAAGACACAATTGTGACTTTTGAAACTGGACTTCAAACCTTAGACTCAGCTCTATAGACGAAGTGCATATTTAAATAGAATATGAAATTTGAAGATGAGGTTAAGACATCCATATAATATGTGTTGGGTAACTGAACATCTCACTAAGGTCCTACTGCAATGTTGCAGAGCAGTCAGTTTGACAGGTTTCTGTAAAAGTTTCCCTCCTTGAACAGAACTCCTGGGCCTGAGATAAGAGATGACTATTCTAGTGTCAATCTGCCATGAACCACCGGGCCGGACTGGATCTCAGCCAAACCCAGAGAACAGAGATGAACAAGTGCAGAGAGAACGAGTGCAGAGATGGATTTCCTGATTTCACTGAAGAGGGAACATGAGGACATGGAGGTCAGGAAAAAAAAAAAGATCCAAGAAGAAATAACTGTAGGAGAGACAGAAGTAAAGAAGCAAAAAAAAAAAAAAAGAGAGAAACTGAGCTTTAGAGTACAGTGAAAAGCTACCAAATACTCAAGGGCATCACGGGCAGATTTTTAATCCTCTGAAAAGCGTAGTTATGATCGTGTGCCAGAGTGAATATTTTAGTCTGTACCAAGTTAACCAAAGCTCACTCTTACGAACACAATTATGCTGCAGAGACGTCTTTTCACACAACCAGCGATTTTGAAGAGCGAGTTTGCCCAAGTGATTGCTTTTCTCTTTCATTAGTATGTTTTAAAGATCTCATGGATAAAGCACAGCTGGAGAGCGAGCATAATTACACACACACACAGTCTGTAGAATAAAAAACTAAAGCAAGTCGTTATTGTCAAGATGTTTAGCAGCAGATCTGGTGTTAGATCAGGAGTTGATCGGTTCTGCAAATCACAAACCTACATTTAAGATCTCAGAGTTACTGTACAATAAAGACCATCAAGAAATTGCTTGACCTTTACCATAAATCAAGAAGCACTTCTGGGATTTGCGTGAGGCTGAACTTTTCATTTCAGAGCACAAACAGTGAAATAATCCAGTGTGAGGTATAAGAAAGTCAGAACGTCTACGGAGATCCATTCTGGAGCCGGGGCTTAAACAGATTTAGTGTGTCCTCACACTGTGTGGAGTGAAGAGAGCTTCTGTAAGAGAAAAAGAAGGGGTGCACTTTCCAGAGAGTTTCCGGTAAATTTTATGGACAAAAATCATTTTTAAACAGCTCTGAGTCATTTCATCTCATTCTCTCCCAAACTCTCTGCCCCATCCTGTCACTTTTTCCTCGTTATAAAGTTTCTGAAACGTTGCACCAAAAATGTGAACAACAAGAGCAAATTTAACGTGATGACAATCTCTAGTTCTCTGACAAGTTGCACAAAAAAAAAAAAACTAATAATAAAAGAGCAATGAATGACTGATGTGATATGAACTGGAAAAACAGGGAGCTACAGTAAATAACACATGATATTGGATTCTGGGTGAAATAACACCAATCAATAAAGGTTAAATTGCTTTCACATGAAGGTCTAGTGAGCTACACCTCCTGTGCGCAAACTATGAAAGTGTAAAAAAGATATGAATTTTGTCATATTGTAATACTTGTCAGAATTTAGTGGAATTGCGTTCATAATGAATTAGTAGCATGTCATGTAGCACTGAATGTTCTACAGCACTAGAAATCTAATAGCACCACACCCTTATGTACGGTGGCCCTGAAGTGCAAAACAAATTAACAAAACCCAAAACAAAATAACAAATTCAAAACCAACTTAACAAAACGGAAAACAAAATAACTAATATCTGACTGGCCGAGAAGTGCAATACAAATTAACCAAACGGAAAACAAATTAAAAACCAAATAACAAAACCCAAACTATTTTTTTTTGGAGGGGGGGAGTTTTGTTGTTTTGTAATTTTGTTTTCGTATTTGTTAATGTGGTTTTGAATTTGTTAATTTGTTTTGCACTTCTCGGCCAGTCCGATACAAACCGGAAAAGGTAGGTATAGTTAAAAAATGAAATGCTTACCGCTGATTGGACGAGACATCTGTCACTCAAGATATACAGGAAGTAGGAACTTGTTTCTTTATCTTTGTTTCTTGTGTGTTCTGCTTCACTTTAAACTATGATGGCCGCGAAGTGCAAAACAAATGAACAAAACTGACTTCAGGGCCATATTTGAAACCACAATAATGTTTGCACATTCATACACACACAAATCTACCGCTACTACAGTACTTCCTGTATATCTTGAGTGACAGATGTCTCGTCCAATCAGCGGTAAGCATTTCATTCGCAATCTATACCTACCTTTTCCGGTTTGTATCGGACTGGCCGAGAAGTGCAATACAAATTAACAAAACGGAAAACAAATGAACAAATTCATAACCAAATGAACAAATCCGACAACAAAACAACAAAAAAATTTGTTTTGGGTTTTGTTATTTGTTTTTTAATTTGTTTTCCGTTTTGTTAATTTGGTTTTGAATTTGTTATTTTGTTTTGGGTTTTGTTAATTTGTTTTGCACTTCAGGGCCACCGTACTTATAGGACATGAGCTTCATCTACATAAGCTTTGCTGACCTGAAATATACAGGTTTAAATACAGGTCTTGACACGAGAACCTCGTACCAGATTCAACTCTAAATTCAAAACATGCACGAGAGAAAATATTTTCACAGCAACATCCAGGAAGGAAATTCTGGCTCAACTGAAGCAAGTACTGTAGGGTTAAAGGTCAAGGCATTACGTCCTTATGGGACTGTTCAGAATCACTTTAGAGATGAATCTCAGTCCAGAGTACAGTATGATGCCGTACTGCTTCCACCCACTTTTTTTTTTTTTAAACTTAATGTCTTTCACATTCAAGCCTCGGGCTCTGGGTCTCATGGTGGAGGTGTGAGGAACATGCAAATCAATATTCATGACTGTGATCCTCTTTTGCTTTATTGTGCAGTCGACAAGGTAAAAAACACATTAGTGTCCAAGACTGGAGTATCACCACTGCCACTGTGACACTATAAATATACATTAAACATTAATTAGGTGGAGATCTCCATGGGCAGAAATGTCCCAATATCTAGTACTTTATAATAGCCAGGTTTTTTCATATTTCTGCACTTATACTGTGTCAGCTTGAGCATGAAAGCACCAGATGGACTCGTAGCCAGAGCTGCATACAGTACGTGTAGAAGTTTAGATCAGTACTATAGGAATATACAGTAGGAATCTCATTTTTACATCCCAAGGAAATCAAGATGCAGTGAGTGATTCTGAGATTCATGCGTGTTGTCGGGACTGACAGGTTATCAGCAGTCAGAGAGAGAAAGAGCCACGTAATAAATCAAACCTGACACGTCCTCCTGCACGCATGTCGAGCACAACTTTTACTCGTTCCACGCTTTTCTTCACCTGATGCATGCAATTCCAGTGAAGACTTTCTGATCTAAATTACAAGTGATGGAGTAAACGCTGCTTTGCTTACTGAGTGTGAGACTGGATGCATTGTCCCATAGTTCAAGGACATAAAAATTCTCACTTTAACAACATCAAACCCAACTACGACATGAACACACAACTAAATACAAAGAAAACAAGCTTTATTAATAATCCTAAGTAGCAAATGTAGGAGACTGTACTTGTCTGTGTGACAGATGTTTTTAAAAACTTACACCATTAAAGTTACACCATACTGTTTTGTCATCTGGCGTTTAAAAAATGCAGCAAGTCTTTTGGAATGACTTTGTTTCAATGCTTTTAAAAAGACAAAGATTTCTGTGTAATTAAATTCATGCACAGATGTTGTGGATTCAGCGAGACTCGAGAAAAACTCAGAAAAACACGCTTGTCTTTTTAACGTGCCTGATCTACATTAGCGTGTAGCTCGTAGCATGTAGCTGCTTACTGCTGTGTCTCTGATGGCTACAGGAGACACAGAGCTGTGCTGTACTGTATATGTAGACAATGACAAACCTTTTTACACCTCTCTAATTAGACGTACTAATATTGATTCACTTTGTTGAGAGTGTGTGTGTGTGTGTGTGTGTGTCGCCGTTTCTGCAATTAAGCAGCGTTGTTATTGTTCAGGTTCATGCAGTTAATGAGGAGCGCACCTCTGGGGGAGGTGATGAAATCAGCCTGAGGAATTACTCACCCAGATGTTTTACTGTGGGAAACGGAAGCAGGGGTGATTAAGTGCTAAAGATGTACAAGTACGCTTTCCAATTAAGATCAAATGCTGATGATTATTTATGGAGGGGTTTACAGGGCTAACAGGAAAATCATAGCAACCAAAACATTATAGCAGCTGCGAATAGAGAAAAACTGCCAATTTTGGATTTGGTTAAAAAAAATGCCTTTAAATGGCAATGTTTATGGTTTGGACCCTAAATATGCTCCCAAAACACTTTACGTTCATTTTAAACTCAGCGTAATACATACACTTAAAATAAAAAAAAAACTTAAACCTGTATACTGTACAGTACTGTGGTGCTGTGTCTCCCACAGTGCTATAATACAGATGTTACTTCTCTATATGTACTCTTATTCACGCGTTTTCTTTGGTATGCGCTGTCGTTTTCTATGGTATCAGTACTGTAGGGTAAATACGGTAATAATTCACCATCACAAGCCACGTTTTTCTCTACAGTCACTTTATGTTCCCTCTACAGTATTAAAAATGTATACAGTATTATATTTTGTATGGAAATAAAAAATCGTATATGCCAGGGAAAAAAAGCTATAAAAAATCGTGGAGGATATTTGTGGTGAAATTCCTGTGAAGGTCCTGTTATGCCCCCGGTCTCGGTCAGGCCGTAACAGGAATCAAAAGAAGAGAGAGAGAAAACAGGAGTGAGTCAGAAAGTGCATTGTTTTGGTGTTTATTTTACAAAAGTGCATAAGCAAATCCCAAAAAGGTGGCTGTGAGCTTCAGAAGCCAACAAGGCCAAAGCAATAAACAAAGTCCCCTCTCCCTACAGTAGTCCCGAAGTGAAACAATTAAACTGCACCAAAATAATAAAGAAATGGAAATACAAAATACTTCCCTTATTCCCTTCCTAACCACAAATCAAGAAAAAACAAGCTACAAACAAAATCCCGTCGACTCCCTACCAAGTCACTGAGTTGGCCTATATACAAATATATAGAAATGGTATTTACAATCAAGCAATCAAAACCAGAGGAGGGCATACACAAAAATGTAGTCAGAAACGTAGCACGAGGTCATCAGGCAGGAGGCGGGATCAACAATGGACAGGCAGGGCAGCAACCAATAGATTGCAGGCAAGGGAACACTGAAGAGGGCAGGACCTGGAACAACAAGGAAAGACACCTCCATCCCACCAACAGCAGAGTCATAGCAGAGACAAAATAATAAACGAATCCAATATTGTAACACCCCCCCCATCGAGATAATGATTCAGCCATCACATTTTTCGGATCGTTTCTTATGCTGAATGTTTAGGTTAAAACCTTGCACGATTAAACACCATCGCATGAGATGTTGGTTGCTGTTGATGATGCAAAAGCACAAGTGGGTTATGGTCTGTAAAAACATTAATGGGATCAGTGCTGGAACCAATGGAAACCTCAAAATGTCAAAAGAGCAAGGGCTTCCTTTTCAGGAATACTTATTCCTTAGCACCAACTCCAACAAACCTACTACCGCGGAATCTACTGTATGCATGCGGGGTCCTTGAGTTCGACCACAGCCTCCGCTGCAGCTGAATCCTCAGACTTACAATATAACAGGTCCCCTGAACCATGTCCAGAACTTTATTAATGTTTTACTACTGTTAACATCCTGAAGTTTGATTATTTTGTTATGACATCACCAGTGTTGTATTCATCTAATGCTTAGAGCTCATGTTATTATTCACGATATACAGTACGTAGGAGCTATGAACATCTTAACCTTAGCAGGGTCTATTGAAAGTTCATTAAACATCTCTGTCCTGAACACTTTCCTACATCAGAACTTACTGAAGAGGCATTTTCAAAGAGCAGACACTAGACAATGAAAAGGAAGAAATTTTATCACATTGAAACGTTAAAACCGTACAACAAAGTGTGATTGACGTGAGCTAAATTGAATTTCAATGCAACAATCTTCATTAGTCCCAGATAATCAGAAGGCGTTTGGAGCTAATTAATGAGGTTCAGAATAAATCTTTTTCAATGGATGTAATTTGAGCATTTAATATGTGCAGCTCTATGCATTTATGTAAAATTATATCAGACAAAAACAAAAACAAAAACAACACCAGATAATCATTCATATACAGTATGCATCAAGCAGCATATTGATTCACTGGTGAACTGATACGGAAACATACTGTACATCTTTCCCTCTCTATAAAAAAGGCATAAAAGTTTCCGTAAAATTTTGGTGGTTTTAGCATCAATTTTTAGTTAAGTTCTAAGAAAAAATTTGCGAACAACTGAGGCTGCAAACTCTGAACCGTGGCTTCGCAGGGCTCGAAGTCACAGCAAAGAGAAATTGGCTGCAGAAAGGACATTTGGTGTCCCATGTCCAGACTTTTATTGATGTTTGATCTGAAGCATCAGAATTTCATTGCATTCATGCGTGTATTCTATGGAAAACCTCAAAAGTTATGCTACAGCCACACCACGCAGAACTTAAAGCTTACTACAACCATGGGCAAAATCTATAGATTTATTTTTATTTCAGATATATATTTTTAATTTAGAAGCCTCACTATTGTCTATAAAGCTGCTAACTACATTTAAAAATACTATTGCTGCTCATTTTATAGTACTGACTACTGATTTAAAGCCTTTCTTACAATCAGGCTCAAGATCTTATTAATCTAAGAAGTAGCACCAAAAAGAAAAGGAAGCTAATCTTCTGATTAAAATCTGTTCAACTTGGCCATATCTATTACAATTATTGTGACAGACGCTGCCACTGATGTGCACTTACTGTAGAAACGTCTGAGTGCATTCCCAAGCTTCTGTTACAACAAGCCGAAACCAGGACATTTCATCACTACAAGTTGCAGAATTTCTTAATATAAAACGATACAAAAAGTGAAACACTGACCAATTATAAATTCCCAAACACAAGTTAATAGATTTAGTTTTCTGAGTTAGGTTCAAATAGATTTGACAGTGTTAAATGTTAATGTCCGTCAGTGGTAAGAAACGTGACGTGATGGCTGAAGTTTCTTAGTCTGTTTGTTTTAGTCTTTATGGATCTGAAATGTCTGCCTGGTGGCAGGCGTTCAAACAGTCCTGGTTTGTCCTGGGTGTGATGGGTCCTGAAGAATTTTCTTTGCATTCCTGAGACAACAGGAGCTGTGAAGTTCTTTAAGTGAGGGAAGGGGACAGCCAAATATCCTCTGAGCGACCTTAATAACCCTGTGGAGCTCTTTTCTCTGTACCACTGTACAGCTGGAGAACCATGCACAGATACAGTAGACCATGATGCTCTCTACTGTACAGTGGTATAAGGACACCAGCAGTTTCTCTGGGATGTTGTTCCTCCTGAGAACCCTCAGGAAGTAGCGTCTCTTTTGGGCTTTCTTCACTACCTCTGCAGTTTGTGTCCCCCAGGTCAGGTCCTCGCTGTTGGTGACTCCCAGGAAGCCGAAGTCACACAGTCCTCATTGATGATGAGTGGCTAGATGTTGTCTGCCTTTTTCCTAAAGTCCACGATGAGCTCCTTAGTCTTTCCTGTGTTGAGGAGCAAGTTGTTATTCCTTCACCACGCTGTCAGTTTCTCCACCCCATCCCTGTAGGCAGACTCATCTCCCCCTGAGATGAGCCCTACGACAGTGGTATCATCAGCGACCCTGGGTGTAAAGGGTAGAGAGCAGGGGGCTTAGCACACAGCCCTGTGGAGAGCCAGTGCTCAGACTGATGGGTGTGGAGTAGTAGGAGCCCACTCTAACCCTCTGAGTGTGGTCACTCAGGAAGTCCTTGAGCCAACAACAGGTGGAGTGTGGAAGTCCTATGTCTGACAGTTTAGTCACCAGTGTGTGGGGAGGACAGTATTGAATGCAGAGCTGAACTCTATGAAGAGCAGCCGTGCATAGCTTACCTGCTGCTCCAGGTGGGACAAAACAGTATGGATAACAGTGGTCACAGCGTCTTCCTTAGACCTGTTTGTTTTGTAGGCAAACTACTGCGAGTCAAACATAAGAGGAATGAATGACATGATGTGGTTCTTGACTAGCTTCTCAAAGCACTTCATAACCAGGCCAGAGGCACTATGATGGGGGATTTTAGGGAGAGTGGCACAGTGGACTGGGACAGAGACTGGTTGAATATCCTGGTGAAGACCCCAGCCAGTTGGTCTGCACAGACCTTCAGCACGCACCCTGAGATACCGTCGGGTCCAGCTGCTTTCTGTGGGTTGACAGTCTGCAGCGTGCGTCTCACCTCGTGCTCCCCCTACTGTGAAGATGAGGTTGTTGTTGGTTTCTGGATGGGGTCTAGCTGTCTCTGGGGGGTCCACCTCAAACCAGGAAAAGTAGTGATTGAGTTTCTCTACCAGCAATAGATCAGAGAGATTTTATGAGAAAAACACTGGGCAGCGGTGTTTTAACAGGCTGTCGGCGTAGCCTTGCTAGCGCACTGGCCCTGCAGCCTCGCTTTTGTTTTCTCTCTCTGCGCCGCCTCGTTTGCCTGCCCGCGGGGGGATAATCCATGGAGAGTCGGGGCTTATCGCTATGTCTGCCGGAATGTTGTGAGAGCAAATAAACTCTGGTGAGACACTTCCCTCACTGCACACTCCGATCTTGAGAAGTTCCTGTCGGCTGTAGATGTTGTTGGCTTGACATATTGTAGATGAAACAAGTAATAATACTATCACATACGAACAAACTAAACACTAAAACGACGAGCACCGAGCCGCTGCATCCGTGCGCGTTGCTTTTTCATAAAGACTAATTTGAATGGATAGAAGGCTGTATGCTATGAATGAAAGTGGTTTAAAGCCCACTGCAATCATTCCCATTAGCATTAAGCAAGTAGAACGCCTCATCCTTGAAAATCGACAGATAACTTGTCACCAACTTGTGAAAGATACGCATCTGTCTGTAGGAACCTTACACCAACACCAATCATTCATTACAGTTTGGGCCATTAAAGGAGTTCCTGGGAGGCCAGTTTCAGCAGTGAAACAGGCAGTCCAGTCATGGCTCTGGTGTACCGAGAACACTTCCTAAATTTATGGTGTCCAAGCACTAATAAAGCACTCAGATAAGAGCAGTAGTGTAGCGGTGGATTATATAGAGAAATAAGCGAGGTGTTTTTTTTTTTTTCTCTCAGAATTGTGTTCTGTTATTCTGCACAATCAAAAGTACTGGTTTGGCTTGAATGCATACAAAGGTATATGACCATACTGTACATTAATACTGTTTAATCTGTGAGTCATTCAGGATGGATCTTTCACTTTAGATTTCAATGATAATGTGTCAAACTTCTAAAACGGCTATAAAATTAAACACAATTATTATTGAAGGTATTCCACATTTTGTACCAGAGAACCAAATGTCTAAATGATAAAGTGTCATAGAAGCCCGATTGCTCCAACCAACAGCTGCACATTTATTCTAGCAGTATACAGTAGACGTGCTCATGTACTGAATACAGGATTAGGGAAGAGGTTCATTTCTGAAGCAGAACACGCAGTAATATTTACACCAGAAATTTACCAGGTTTCACTTTCTCCTTATACACAGTCCCTGACAACAACACTGTCTGCTCTGATAAAGCCAACGCATTTTACATTAAATATAACAGTCTGTATAGAAAGAGTCAGGCGTCGGGACAGATCTAACGTCTCTGTGCTTATTTGCTAGGTTGAGCTGTACATGGTAGACAAATATAACAGCGTGACAACTGCGAGTTCAGAGGAAGGATTTTAAACATCAAAAACTTTTAGAGGTTTCTTAAGGCCAGAGATGAATCATTGGGTTATTTGGCATTCAGAGACGCTTGCTGATACACACACAGTGATTAAAACATGCACAACATGCTCTATCATGTCAAGATCTAAAAAACCTTAGTCCAGTGAAGTCTTATGAGAACCCCCCAGATGTCCTGTGATAGACTTTATAGTCCACTGAAATGTACTGTAAACAACCTCTCTCTACAGGAGATCATTCTCGTTAAAGAATGTCCAAAAGGTGAGCTTCATTCACACACTTTGTTTTAACTACAGTTCATGAAACACCCGCTGAGATGAAACACCTCAAGTAAGTCAGGTTTTCCTTTTTGCTCTTTCGAGGTTGTGTGATGAATGATGACAGAGGCGCTCATACAGTGGCTTGAAAGCTTTTAGGGAAAATCAACCAGTGCCTGAGGGTACAGTGGTGCTCAGGACTCGCTGGGCTTCACCGTGACACCTGCTGAGTCTGGAGTGATAGAAGAGAGGGGATAAATGAGGCAGTGGTGCTGCAGTAACACTTCTGACATTCCGTTGTAGGGAAATAATCAATGGTGGCGTTGGTGATGAGGTGTGGTAAAGCAGTGTTCCTGTTCACATCCTGAAGTTTGATTATTTTGGTATTACAGCACAAGAGGAAGTGTTGTGTCCATCTAATGCTTCGAGATCAAGTATAGAAGCTATAAACATCTTAATCTCAGCAGGGTCTATTGGAAGTTTATTAAACATCTCTGTCCTGAACATTTTCCTATATCAGGGGCATTAACAGGACAAAGAGCTGACACTGGAGACTCCTTCCATGAATGAAAAGCAAGAAATTTCCCCCTACATTGAAATGTTTAAACTCTGTGATTGACGTGAGCTGAATTGAATTTCAATGCACCAATCTTCATTAGTCCCAGATAATCAGAGGGCGTTTGACGCTAACTAATGAGGTCACTAAAATAATGAAGCTTCAGAATAAATATTTTTCAATGGATGTAATTTGAGAGTTTAATATGTGCAGCTTTATGCATTTATGCAAAATTATATCAGGCAAAGACATAAACAAAAACAATAATCATTCATATATGCATCAAGCAGCACATTGATGCTGGTGAACTGATATGGAAACATACATCGTTGCCTCTCTATCTCATCTGTTTAGTAATCTTAATGTGCACCATATAACACTTCCGCTTTGCGTGTGTCGTGTAGCTCGGAGTTTAACTCAGCATGAATAATGTGAGAGAGTGACGCAGCAGAACATTGTGTCTGTTAGTGGATGGTTGAGCTGAATCAATCA
This sequence comes from Clarias gariepinus, assembly GCF_024256425.1. Lineage (NCBI taxonomy): Eukaryota > Metazoa > Chordata > Actinopteri > Siluriformes > Clariidae > Clarias > Clarias gariepinus. The sequence continues at coordinate 2,742,109 of NC_071116.1, read as the reverse complement.
GAGCTAAAAGTCATGAAACATGCAACTGTAACAAGTTTCCCTACCTTCTAAAATCATGCTCGAATGTCTGCAATCCCCGTCGACACCCAGTGTTCCAGGCAGAGCCACTAGTTCTGCTGACACTTGCTTAATGAGACTTGACACTTCTTTATACTTCAAATTAATATAGTTTAATTATATTTAGTTCATCACAAACGTAAGTAACACAGCATCGCGGTGTAGTGGTTAGCACTGTCGCCTTGCACCTCCAGGGTCCAGGTTTGATTCCCATCTCAGTGTGCGCGGAGTTTGCATGTTCTCCCCGTGCTTGGTGGGAGGTTTCCTCCTACAGTCCAAACACATGCATATTAGGAATTGGTCTTCGCAAATTGCCCATAGTGTGTGAATGAGTTTTTGAGTCTGTGTATGTGTGTGTCTGTACTGCGATGGACTGGCACCCCATCCAGAATGTACCCCGCCTCATGCCCTGTCTCCTGGGATAGTGTCCAGGCACCCACAACCCTGAATACAGGATAAAGCAGGTATAGACGATGAGATGATGAGAAACATAAAGAAAATTATTTAAGAGGAAGCTAGATGTACAACATAATCAAAAGGTAAATGAGAACATGAGGCTGTTTATTATGCTGAACACACTAGGACAGCGTGTAGATTTATTGAAAAATGAATGCTGGCTAGACGGACATAAAAGCAGCACCAAGGACATCAAAAGATACACCAAGGGAACTGGATGTCTCCAGCTTAAGAGGCTGGCACAAAATTGAAGAGAATAAAGTGAATAGAAGCACGGCTAACGAGATTTCTGAAAAAATCGCAAGAGGTGACGTCTTCATATTCAATTTTATTTATAACAAAATTGTTTTGAGGATGTTACACAAACATGTGATATGTCATTCTTTAATACATAAAAACGAAGTCAGAATCAGTAAATTGCTTTATATATATCACCCCAGAAGGTGTTTTTAGTGTCCTGTGAATAAGAACATCTGCAGGTCTTCATCATCAAGCAACATGTTAAAAGAGCTTGAGCTACAAATCATATGTGGGACTTTAAAAAGAACTGAATCTGTGGAAGTTGGTCTTTAGAAGAATCCAGTCAGTCAGTGGGAGATGGAGACCAGGTCATTGGCTGCGTGTAAACAGCAAGTTAATGTTGAACTGCTGGATCTAAATGCAGAGATGATCCTGGAGCCAGTGCTGATTCCAGTCCGCTAATTCGATCACTCCCAATGACTGCATGTGTTACCTGTTCAATCCTACCAGCTCACTCAGCTCTAAACTTTTCAATCTGCCAACATTACAGTAAATCTATATATTTACATTTAATGTTGGCATATTTACATTTAGTCGTTAGCACTGTGACCTTGCACTTCCAGGGTCCGGTTCTGATTCCCAGCCAGGTTCAATTCCCACCTCTGTGTGCATGGAGTTTGCATGTTCTCCCTGTGCTTGGTGTTTGGGTACTCCGGTTTCCTCCCACAGTCTAAAGACATGCACATTAGGCTTATTGGCATTCCTAAAAAAATTGCCTGTATAGTGTGCATGTGTGTGTGCCCTGCGATGGATTGCCAACCTGTCCAGGGCGTACCCGTCTCATGTCCTATGTCTCCTGGGATATGCTCCAGGCCCACCTCAACCCTGTACTCAGGATAAAGCGGTATAGACGGTGGGTGGGTAAGTGAGTGAGTGAGTGAGTTAATGTTGTCTCTTAAATATTAGTACATTTTTAGGCTTTTATAATGTTCTGGTCTCACTGAGACAAACAAACCCTACACTACTACGTTCAACGTTAAAATAATTTTAAAAAATCCCTAGAAGATCGTGTACATATGGGTTTGTCCGGGACCCTATCATTTCATTACGCGCCTTAGGACTTGACATCTTTATTGCTGCAAATGCATCATTTTTTCAGGTCCATTTGTCAGGGAACACACCGCAGACCTCAGTGGAAGTGTTGGGAACGAGAAGCTCGGAAAATGTCACAGAGAGCAACAGTGATGGAAGATTTATGAAGCAGCTTTCATATCAGGTGACAGCAAAAAAAATGGCATGCATTAAGGCGAGAAAATAGCCAGCGAAAATATGAGGCTTTCTCTCTGTTAAAACAGGAGCTGGGCGCTTTGAAGCTTTCTGCTAACACAACCTGAGGCTCTACTATGTAATTATTTAACACTTAAGCTCACAAGACTTGATAAAACAATGTACTTTTCATGTTTTATATGACAAAATATGCCTTCGCCTAGAGGGTTCAGGTCCAACTTGGTAGATGATAAATATTTACTGATATATAAACATATTGCTAAGCAGTAATAAACATCTTCCAGAACTTTTTTTTAAAGCTTATCTGCACACATGATTAAAAAAAAAATGTGAAAATGTCTGAACCGGAATATTTGACGTTTATTAGTATAGTTCTCAAGTTTGTCAAACAAAAAAAAAAAAGTCGAATTGCTGATCATGTCCCTTTGTATGCAGTGTTCACGCTAGAAGATAATTATAGCCTCGAGAAATAAGCTGAGTTCATCCACATTTTAACTAAATAGTCTATATAATCATATTATCTCAGCACATCATGAAACACTGTAATATTTAAATTTATTCAGTTACACATCCTACTCATATGTAGTTCATGCCCCTTAATATTTGCTTACGCTTCAACGAGAAATCCCTCTTTTGTGTGTATCAGTGTAACAGGCCTGCTCATGTGCAGAAAGAGAAGATGTGTTAGAGCTCTGAGGGGTTGCAGCATCTCAGACAAACCGGCCTAGCATGTGTGGCTAAAGATTAACCTGCTTCCCTGTAACTCAAAGATGAAGACGTCCTCTCAGGCCTGCTGTGAAGGTGGAGGCTTTAGAAGCAGGAACCCTCCAACAAAGATCTGACCATGACATGGAAAAGTTAATGAGTCTTCACCTACAGTACACTCAGAGCTTCATTCTGACAAAGGCATGACTGGTCATGCTACTGCACAGGTTCTAGAAGAAGAGCCTCAAGAGCCGTTAGGAGTTGGTTCAGCATGGTACCAGTTAGAGCTGGAGGATCTCATCACATGAACTGCCTGAAGTGAAACAAAGACACGGCCTGTCGAAGATGTCAAAGAAGACATAAATCACTCTGTCACATCACATGCCTTCATGGTTTAATGTCTTGACAGGTCTCATGCTGCCTCATGCTGGTCTGGTCACACTGATAACCTCACTGACTGTCACCAAATGTGCAGGTTGTCTGGTATAAAGAGTATAAATATAACTTTTTTTTTGGCATAAAACCCAACCCTGTTTATCACCATTGGAAGCATGGTGGTGGAAGCATCATGGATGCGCATTTCCCTAAACCTCTTGGTCAGAGGTGATCCTCTATTCAGACTTCATGGGCTGAGGAATCATACAGGGATTATTACAGTTTAAAAGCAGAAGAAAAGCAGCTCTTAGGTACAGTACAAGTGATTCGGGATGTCCCACAATGCTGCACCTGACTGGCGAGAATAATGACTGGTGTTGGACACTTTCTTGTCTGTGGAAAATAAAATCATACACTGATGGAATTATTGAATAAAGGTTCTGTCCTGTTTATCCCTGTTGGAGTATAAACTGTAATCAGATAAGAATAAGCATAAAGGAATAATAGCCTTCAGGGGCAACACCTCTTATCACACAGTTTATTTCCCTTTTACTGATGTCAGCACTTGTGATAATGATTTACACATAATTAACGCAGAATATGTGTCTGTTATTTATTTAAACAGGGTTTTTTTTTGTAGTGAGATTTGGACGTTAGGCATAAAAACCCATGCAGTTTTGTTTAATTCAGAATACACCAGTGCATTTAAAGGGCTCATCTTTCAGAAAGAGAATGAATAAGAGAAATAAATGAATAAGTAAATAAAAGGTTTTTTTTTAAGTATTTGGATTGAGTAGATTCCTTTTAATGATAGATTCATTCATTCATCTTCATTAAGCACGTGATCCTGGTCAGAGTGGTGATGGAGTGAGGGGATTATCCCTGAAACACTGGGCTCAAGGTACTAAAACTGTACACCTGGACGGGACACTTTTCAACGGAGGGCATCATTCACTTTGCTTGTTGACGCCTAGGGGCGATTTAAAGTCTCCAATCCACTTACTTGTATGTTTTCGGGAAAAGCGATGAAACCACAGGAAACCTCTTGCATAAAAAACACCATAAAAACTGTAACCCAAGCTTATGATGACAATTGTAGACATTGGAGTTCTAAGACTACAAAGATACCTGACCCACTAAGGCACATTCCTTTCTTTCTGCTTTTCCTGATTATTGTGAAACAAACCTGGAAAGCTCAGGTTTTAGTCTCCAAAGCCATTGATTCCATCTTCTCCTAGAGGATCCTCCATGTTCCCGTGCCATCTCTCCAGCAGGTCCTGAGTCTGTCTCAGAGTTTCTGTCCGATCAGACATATCTGATACACTTCCAATCAAGCAGCAACACTGGAAGCTCTATGCCCTATCATGGAGAGTATGTTCAGTAACTCTGAAGAGGAACCTCTACATGTACTACTCACCTTCTGCTTTTGTGTTTCGCATCTGTTTTCGGCGTACTGTATACTGTATCTCCTTCCGGGTTACAAAGAGACCAACTTCCTGTGCGATTTTTCTTAATGTTTCATATTAAAACAAGTTCATCCCAATACCTAAATGCTCTGAGAACTGCTAAGATGTTTGCATTATGGAATAGATCATACACCAAAACAAGATACACTTTACAACTCCCGGCGTAAATGGCCTCCATTTGAGTCATTTGGTCCTCAGTAACCTCAACCCCATTTAGATCTGGTCTTGGGCCAAGCAACTGCATCAAACCGGATGTAGTCAGTCTTGGATATGTGATTTGTGGAATGATGGATGCAGCTGATTGAATTAGAAGTGTGCCAAGATTACATTTGTAGAGCCAGAGTTATTTGAGAATGCACTGAAAGCAAGTCTTATGGCAGAAAGAAAAACAAATATTGATGATTTTAAGATTCGTTTAGGGATTCTGGGAAAAGAAGTACTGAAATTCTCTCATGGGTATGTGAATGTCCAAGATAAAAAAGTAGGAACTCAATACTCAACTTTGTTTCTTTTAAAAACATGACTTGTTTAATATTTACACTGGATCATTTAGTTACTTCTGACTCTTGGGGCTTAAACAGCCTCCGGCAAAAAAAAGAAAGAAAAGCTAAATTATCCTTGTTAAATTATAAAGCAAATCAAACCATAAGCAGGGCAGGTGCAGAAAGAAGAAAGTTATTTCAACAAGTACGTAAGAAGTCTTTTATAAAGTAGCTAAAATGACATGGAGTAACCAAAATGAAAACCATGGGCTAACAAAAATTCCGATTTAATTTATATGCCTTGTTAGTGTTCATTTTCTAACAAATCTCCATTAGCTAATCCTTACGCATCACAGTCAGTAATTTTGTCATACGAATACAAAATCATCAATATACCTCCTGTTTTATAAACACAGTTATTTTTTTATAAATCAATCATAACTTCCATTTTTACAACTTTAACACAGCAGGTCTTCTGACAAATCGATGGCTGCTTCAAGCTGTTCTTCTGGCTTATTTAAAGGCTTGTTTAAGTCTTTAATCCCTCACAGAACTTGAGTGTCGGCAAAATAAGTTTTTCTCTCATTCAGTAGAGAGGGGTTTTAGAGAACAAAGCCTAAAAGTCCTGCTGGTTTGTTCAAATCTGACCTTGGTGAACCCCCTGAATTGAACAGCAATGTTTGGGTTCCTTCTGAGAGCGAGACTTATGCCGCTTTCTACAAGAACATTATTAAAGACGTCCTTTAGAGAAATGACTTTTCACAGATCTTTGCTATTTTGATGGAGTTCAAAGCTGCATGCAGAGAAAATTTATTACAAACCCCCATGGTGGTAGCTCTTGTTTTTCTATTTAAAAAATGTCATAAAACCACAGCGTTTCTCAGCGTTAAAGCAGCTACACGGACACTGGATTATACAAACTACTGGATCAGAATGAACTTTTAAGGAAAGGAGAGAAAACCCATTCCTGAGTCCCAATACCAAGATTTCTGTAGTAAATAAACAAACCAGACTGGTGGTTGTACCCTGTGCTCCAGCGTCACCTTTTCCCGCTCTGAATGCCACCATCGCTGTACTCAGGCCTCCTGCGTCACACAATCAGTCTCCGTTCAAACTGAAGAGACGCTGCCGAGTCAATCTGGCCGTAATTCCTGAGCTCCATCATTCAATTCCCAGAGTCACTGAAGCCCTTATCAGATCAGCAGCCAAATCCTTCACACTGCCTCCCATCCCACTACGCAAAATGTCTTCCTCTTCATCTCATCCTGTACAGAATTTAACAAGGCTGTCAGCGAGTTTACCAGCTTATTTACCCGCCCAACCTCTGCCAGCAAACACCATATAACAACCATCTGCTAACGACGACGGACAAATACGTGGAGGCGTATTCATTGTCGCGGTACAGGACTGTTTCTAAAGTTGAGATAAATGTGTGTAGTGAGGTGTTAATACATCAGACATCATCACTACCAACTAAAGCGCTCTTCAGACAGTCGTATTGGGTTCGTGTGGGTGGAGCTCAAATAAGGAGTACAAATTGAATTAGAGAGTTAAAATTGTGACATCACCATTTCAAGGCTTTGATGTTGTATCTCATAGCAACCCTCTGACAATAAACTTTCATGTTTTAGTAACCTATTACATCATATTACATTTGACATAGAGGAGAGAAAAAATTTCGAAATGTTCTTCATCTTTCAAATGCTCCATTTAGGGGTTGTCACAGCAGACCATTTATCTCCATCTAACTCTGACTTCCTCATCTTCCCTTGTCAGTCCATCCTCCTGCATGTCCTCTCTCACCACATCCTTTAACCTCCTTTTGAGCCTTCTTCTTTTCCCCTGAGTATTCGACCTACTAGATCTACACCATAGTAAAGCAGTTTAAACTCACGTCCAATGTTCTTACCCTATATTTCCACTTGGTCTCGTGTACATACAGTAAATCTACCTTTCTCTACTCCATAACAGCTCTCGCCGTTTACCAGTCATAGTGCCAACATTTAAAGGTCGTATTTTAACCTCTACCCTTCCTTATTTTCCTATCTCACTGGATCTCCTCTATAGTACAGTAAATATTTTGCTGACCAACGGTACCTGAGGTGGTGGTTGTTGTTAAACCGGGCCTTGACTGATCTGGTACAGAAATCTTCTTTATGACTCACAAATTGGTTTGGCACATGATCTTATTCTGGCTTGAGATCAAGGCCTTGTTCACACGGGCATTAAAATCGAGCGTTTTTTTTTTTTTTTTTTTGCATTTGTAGCGTCCGGTTAGCGTGAATCAAGACAATGAGAGTGTTCACACAGGCTTTGGTGACGTGCGTTTGTCCGGCTGCGCGTTTATACGGCATTAAAAAAACGTTGCATACAGCTTTTTCTTGGCGTTCAAAACCCAACTAACGCAAGGAAAACGCTTCACGATGTTGTTCAGTCAGAGAGTGAACCCGGTAGCGGCGGGCTTTCATATCCAGTTCCTGACACGCTGCCCCCTCAGGTTAACAGACAAACTACAATTTGGGCTGCAGGCTGACGTTAGACAAAGACAAACGAACGCCGGGGTAGAAGTCAATCAAGCGCCACTACAAAACACAACATAAACGTCTAGGACGTTCAGAGCACGTTCGTTTATCCAAAAACTTAACCCCCGCGTGAACAAGGCCTAAGACTACAATGGCTTGGGCAACCTCAATTGCTAAGTGATACATAAAAAAAAATATATATATATATATATATATATATTTATTATATATATATATATATATATATTGATTATATAGAGAGGGGAAATGTATTATAATACACACATGAGCAACCTCACAGATTCTCAGAAACAATTTACAGTCTCACACAGTTGATCCAAAATGTGATAATTACAGAGAAAGTGCAAAACACGCCTTAACTGCAAAGGTAATGTAACTGATGAAACCTGAAGAAAAACTGTAAAACAAACATCCCCAACCTCCCTTAATATCGGCTTTCACTCTCAGCTTGCAGATTAACACTCTTTTCTGTGAGTCTTTGTGTTTTGTGTTAGTTTTAGAAGTCAAGTTAAATCCCATTTATGCTTTCGAATAATCTAATAGTAATAATAATCACTGGGAAACCGACCACTAGCTGCAACACCAACATTTAAAGGCAGTAAAGATTCGCAGCAGTGCTCGAGATAAAAATAATCTTGTCCTAAAAAATGTCATCTACATGAGCTTGAAGCAAGATGCCCGTAGTCACGAGTTTCTTCTCTTCTGTTCAGACTGGATATGAGGCTGTTACTCAATGTCCAGAGCTTGATGTTCTTCGTTTAATTAAGAATAATTAAGTTCCAGCTGATTTGTTTTAAATTAAATGTCTGCAAAGGTAAAAATACACCACATTACTCCAGTAATCACACCGAATACATGCAAAGATCTGTAAAACAAGTCTCCTGCATCTCTGCCTCGCAGAAACAGAAATCTTTCGCTGTATTTATATTTAGATATCCAGAGTGAAGCACTCGTTTGAGACCCGTCCCGACCGCAGTCTCTCTCAAGAGTTAATACAGGGAAATAAAACCTCTCCAGTTAGCCTGCACATATACGCTCATAAAAGTCGTAATAAAAGCTCTCTGGAGATTTGATGTCGAGCTCACGCGCCACTGTGAACGTGAGCGGCATTAAAAGGTTTATTACACGTGTCAGATTCAAATCAGGACGTTCTACTGTGCTCGAGTTTAATGTGTTTGCTCAGATGTGTTTTGTGTTGTGAAATCAGGTCAGAATAAAAAGATGTAAAGTTTTTAATGAGTTGAAATAGAGCCAGCTGGAGTCTTGAAAATAAGAGGAGAGGAAGGCAGAACATTTAAACCGTGTCTAGGAATCAACTGGCATCAGGGGAAAAGTAGGTATAATTGTGGGCCTGGACTGACTTTTACAGAAAAATCAGATACACATGACATGAGTGTGTGAGTAAGATGCGACTGTAGCAGGTAGAGAGTTGTGGTTTAGTGGGAATCTGCAGCAGGATGGTGGCTCAGCTGACATGTGTTCATGCTAGGCTGTTAATGAGCTCTCGCTCTCTCTCGCTCTTTCTCTCGATCTCTCTCGATCTCTCTCTCTCTCACCCTCTCTCTCACTGTCTCTCCCTCTCTCTCTCTCGATCTCTCTCTCGCTTTTTCACTGTCTCTCGCTCTCTCTCTCTCACTGTCTCTCCCTCTCGCTCTCTCTCGCTCTCTCACTGTCTCTCCCTCTCGCTCTCTCTCTCTCACTGTCTCTCTCTCTCGCTCTCTCTCTCTCACTGTCTCTCTCGCTCTCTCTTTCTCTCCCTCTTTCACTGTCTCTCTCTCTCTCTTGCTTTCTCACTGTCTCTCTCTCTCACTCTCTCTCTCTCTGTCTCTCCCTCTCTCTCTCTCTCTTTCTCCCTCTCTCTCTCTCTCTTTCTCCCTCTCTCTCTCTCTCTCTCCCTCTCTCTCTCTCTCTCACTGTCTCTCTCTCTCTCTCTCTCTCTCTCTCTCTCTCTCTCTCTCTCGCTCTCTCACACTTTCTGCCCTGGTAGGAAAGTGTATTGAGTGGTTTGCCATTGAAATTGCTATAGTGATGACACATGGAAAATATGTGAAAGTCATGCCAATGTCTCATCTCACATACTTTCACTTGAACTCGACATATCTGACGCCATGTAATCAGCAGTTCTGGAAAATAATTATTTATACATGTGCTTAAACAAATGAATCATATGTAAAGAATCACATGGTAATGCAAAGAAATCATACAGTATGTAAAGAATCACATAATAATAAAAAAATTATTACAGATATTTTATGTAAAAATAAATTAGTTGTGTGTGGAGCATCGCAGATCAAAATAAGTGGGTCAGAAATACGGAGTGAAGGGCCTTAAGTATCAAAGAATTACTTGTAAAAAGTTGCATGTAAAATTTAATAAATCAGATGTAAAGGATCACCTGGTAAAACAGGTTAATCACAGACGTAAACTAAAGAATTGTGTGAAAATTAATTAGCTGTGTTTAGAGAATCACAGGTTATGTAAAAAAAAAAAATGATCAATTAAGAATTACACACAGTAGATCTAAAACCCTAATCCGTCAGACACACGCTGGAGTGCTGAGCATGAAGTGCAGACTTACCGGAAGGGGAAATGTGGAGGCGCAGCAGTGGTGTACTGTAGGCTGCACGGTGCAGGAGATGCAGCGTTACTGGATAGCTGGTGGTTATGAGTCACAACAGCTCACATGTCTTCTACTGTACACCGCCTCATTTACAGTGTGTCACATGGCCACGATGCACCTCATGCCTTCACATACGCCATCACTGTCTTCTCACTCAGACAGGAAAGAGAGGAGAGGAATGAAAAAGGAAGAAAAGAGAAAGGAAGGAAGGGGTGAAGAGTGAGGGGTGAAGTATGGAAGAGGACAGGAAGTGGGAGAGGAGAGAAGGGGACAAAAGTGAAGGATGAAGATGAGGAAGAAACATAAGAAAGAAAAAAGAGGAGAGAAGTGAAGAAGAGAACAGAAAACGGACCGGAAGGAGGAGCAGAAAAAGAAAAAAAGGCATGAAAGGATAGAATGTCATATGAGATAGAAGTAGTGGAAAGAAGAGGAAAGGAGACGTACTGTAGCAAGAAAAGAAATTGCGACGAAGAGATGGCATTCAATGGGGCTATAAATTGAAGGTACCTAATAAAGTGTCCAGTGTGTGGAGTTTATCCGTAATAAAGCGAGCTGTGAGTGTGGCGTGTGACAGCTCTGATGGATGGCCTCCTGTTTATGATTTAATCAGCAGTTATAGTCACATTAATGTTATTCTGCTGTAACGGCCGGTTCGTTACGGGCTCGGAGAGAAAACTCCAAAGCCTTTTTATACATCATTTACACTCGATTGGTCGGAGAGATGTTCTGAGATCCTTGTGTGAAGTTCTTTTATTTCCCACGACACAGCACTTAAACTCATCATCCTCCAATTAGGTTTGTTACAGGAGGCTTTTAAGGATGCTTTTGTGTTTAATGCAGGATTAGCAAAGAAGAAAAAAAACAACAACACAGCTTTAGAGATCATAAACTGACAAATCCGAGGATTATATTCATTAATTTATTATGTGATTATTTTTTATGAGAACATTTTGATCACAGGTGTTATTTTTTAATTAATGTTAAGCACCATGCATATATCTTATTGATTTAATTATGTGTAAGAAGGTTTCTATTATTAACTGTAATGTGTATGGTGAAGGATGGAGCTGCTACATCCTCCGTGTGTGTAATCACTGTCTGAGAGCGAGCGTCCACACGAGCGGGATTCATATATAAGCTTTTACAATCTCTATCTGATGATCAGAATCTAACAGAAATGTCTGTTGCAGTCAGGTGACTGAGGTATGAGGTATCAGGGCGAGACTATAAAGCTATTTAAATATGATTAAAATACTCTTAATAAAAGAATAGAATAGAACTGACTATAAGAAAGTCCCAGGCTTTAATAATGTCATATGATTATAGCTTGCTCCTTACAGACTTTAATAATGATTCTTTTATACTGAGATCGGTGGAATCCTCAATATATATTTCTTTTTTGAACTGGAAATGTCATTTGGAAATGACTTTGGAAAATAATTTTTGCCTGGTGTCGCACATGCTCGTTACTCATCCAGAGATTACACACAAATTAATAACTAACCGAGCAGCAATTTCCCCCTTTAAAACCATTTCATATTACAATAAGCTGAATTTTAGTTAAAAATGAGACTCGTTACGTATTCATATATTCATGTACTCATGAATATGCATTAAAACAGCCAGAACGCATGAACAGAATGATTTCAGGCAAACTCCCTCTAAGTTAAGATGCTCCAGTCCTCCAGAGTCGGCTTCGTGTTCCTTTAAACGCTCGAGTTTGATGCAGAACACAGTCGAATCTTTGGAGAGTTGTACACGAGGAAGTAAGAAAGCGTGGGAATGTGAAAGATGTAAAAATCCGATGTGTTTCCTGCATTGCTTATGTTTCGGCTCAGGTAATTTATGCAAACAGCTTGTAGGCTTGTACCACTCAAAGAGAAACATTGCTCATGTAAGCTGTAATATCTCAGGGCGCTACCATCAGGATGTATGGGGAAAGAAATATATATAACAATGTTTATGCTACAGTCAGAGTGTTTATGTGAATCAGATACAGTTTATAATCCAGATAGAGATGAAAATGAGAGCGAATCGATGCTGACGTGTCCCTCACCGCCTCCACTCTCAACCCTACTGGGTCATTAATATGATAAAGTGTGGCAAATAAATATTGAGCCTTAAAAAAAAAAAAAAACAATACTCAGTGGCTGACTAAAAGGGGCGCTATTCCATAAAAGCAACCAGGGGAAAATTCTCAACAGGATGCTCCCACCACCATGCTTCACTAAGCCCTGCAGAATGTTCAAAGGATTTAAACTAAAAGGAAAATAAGGAAAATCAATTAAAAGGTGGAGGTAATGCAACACAGTGGATGCCAACTGCCAGTAAACACCAAAAAGACAACACTCTCTGCCACACTGTCTCTTTATGCCACATGTGAGCTCGCCAGCTTCTTCCTGTGCACAAAATTTTTGACCTTTTGGACTGTTTATCAGAATTGAATTCTGTCAAAGCCTTAACTTCTGCTTAATATTTCCTGCACTGTCTTTATACATCATTTTACAAAAAGAGGAATTATAATGATTAAAATAATCTTACAGATTCCCCAGGGCAAATATTTCTTAAGTATAAGTAAAGGTCCTCCTTTTACTTGTGTAAAAGTACAGAAGCACTGACCTTCAGAAAGGTCAAAAGAAGAGGACTTACTGTATATTAGCTTTTTTTTTTTTTTACACCTTTTGCATTATTAGATGTGTTTTTTCATGCATCAAATAATACGCAACAATGTAAGTTAATGCAATGCAATGCAGAAATGTACCTAAGTATGAGTACAGATATTTACTGAACTTTTGAGTGGAGTAAAAGTAAAAAGTGTCCTCTAATAAAACTACTCAATAAAGTACAGATTCATTAAATATGTGCTTAAGTACAATAACAAACTAAATCTCAGTTTTCTTCCTCTGATTACATACAGTGCGGCGATACGCTTTTTGCCAATTCATTTTACAATAATAAGTCACCATTATTTAAATTTCTGCTTCACGCGACATTAAAATAGATTGAAACCATTCAGCGACTAAACACCTGGTATTGATCAGAGCGATCCTCTACGTGTTAAACAATATTATAATAACACTAGAGGCACGGCTCTTAGGTTTGTTAGTTTGGTATTATTCCCATGAGTTCCCATGTTGGTGACCCCCTGCCGCACCTTCCTCTTGAATAAACACCCCTACAGTGCATGCAGAGTATCACGTCTCTATTGGATTTCTGAGAGAAAACACACTGTCAAAGTTTTACTCCTGGACTTCTGATGTCATTATATGAGAAAGGAATTTTTATATGTATTTGTCAATGTGTCTTTCAGGGATGGGCTCAATCTCTGGACAATCGAATTTTATCTGAGTGAGATAAATAAAATATCACTAGATGATGGAAAGCCTTTGGCAGCTGTCCAGTAAGGTTGCAGAAGTGCTTTTGAGGTAAGAGATGACTGAAAGAGCTTATAGCATGAAGAATAGCTTTTGGACAGTCTAAAGGGATTTAATGGAGGGAGGCAAAAATGCTTGATTTATCATTTGTCGTTCATGCATCATGATGGTGCATCCAAAATAAAAAGGCAGATGTGCATGATGTGCTTGACGATGAATCATGAGGAATTGTGACAAGATGTAGAAAGAACATTTATGAAAATGGCCAGGTTTTGTGATTCGCTTTGTTTTTTACTTAACATCATGTCGCATCAATGAGAAATCAACACTGTAGACACAGTCAGAGAAAAGGTTGGACCAGAATTCAATCCAGCTACAGTATATGGCTCAGTTTTGCTAAATTATCTGCAAGTTACTGAGCTACAAGTTTTACTTTTGTGATGATGGTGTTAGCATGAACGTTGAAGCGGTTTGAGCCAAGTGTGCAGATGAGTAGGTGAGAGAGGCGGAAAGATTAAAGTACTAAAGCACCACTGGGAAACCCTTCACTAGAAAAATGTCAACTGCGAGTTTCATTTCAAACTGAACCTCGGATGCAGTTGAAGCTCACATGTTAATTATAAAGAGTAGGATGAAAAAACTAGCACACTGAAGTTTCTTTTTTTTTTTTTTCTACAAAAGTTATACATACAGTAGGGATGTTATGCCCAGTCTCAGACAATCTAAGTTTCATCTGAAGCTATTCATTATTTATAATTACTGAAGTGCCCACATTTCAGCTGATAAATGAAACCTATTCTTCTTTTATTCAGATGAAAAAAAAAAAATCCATTAAAGTATCATTCCCAGGGAGGGTTCAGGGTTTGCAAGCCTTCGTTCTCCATCATGCTAATGGAGCAAGTGTGAGGTTTTCAGGATCAAGGCAGGTCAGTAAAACATACAGTGCAATGTGTTGTCAAGGCCAGCAATTAAATATCTGTTTAAAAAGGGTCTGACCAACGAATCCCAGCTTTCTTAGAAAAAAATTAATCAATCAAGCAGAAGGCTAGAAGATGCCATGCGGTGTTTCCAAACAGATCCAAAGTTTAAATTGGCATGATTTTCCAGTTTTCCACTAATTTGTGCAAGAAAAGATGGACATTTTTCATCTGAAATTGTATTTCTCCTTTTCATGGCTCAGACCTTCTGCTGTTTATTTGCGAACGTTCCTTCAAGCAGGTATTCTGATGTCTCAAGTGCCTTTCAGACGCAGCGGGGATCCAGTCAGCGCCTGACAATATAGATCACGAGCGTTTTAGTTCCCTGGTGTGAAGGTGATGTGATGTTTTGTCCTGATTCAGGGTGAAAAATGAAACAAGGCTTTTCCCGAACACTGAGAGACCTCAGCGCCGTTCGGTTCTCGATTGTGAGAGCAGTGCAGCTGCAAATCACAGGTTTATGTTAATGTGCTGTATAAAGCAATTCTATAGTAACACACGTGCTTTATGCCTAGTGCTCCACATAAACAGATATAAATCTTTCTTACATTTTTTTTTTTTTTTATGATAGGAGTTAGATGTGTCGGTGTTTCTGAACAGTCAAAGCTAAATGTGTAAAGATCACTGATGTTTTTTTATTACATATTAAGTTTGGACTGTACTTAAGATTTACTGATATTAGGGAAAGAAGGAGAAAGAAATTATGATGTGACACTTTCTCCAATGTGTTCTACTAAAGTAAAACAAATAAACAAACAAAACAAATAAACAAACAAATAAATAAATAAATAAATAACGTAAAACAGAAATGTATCTAAATTGTGCATGATTTAGTGAACTGAGCGAATGTTTTATTAAAATGTGTGCACAATTCATTAACATAAAAAAATTATGATCATATTTTGAATTTACTAGAATACAAATTCTAATTTTATTTATCACATACACAGTCATACACGGTATGATAGCAATTATTTACTAAATACTTGTAAAAAAAAAAATAAGTGAATATTTTCCTAAATTGTGTGTAAAAATTAGAAAAATGAGGAAATGGGTGCCTACTTTATTTATTTATTTATTTATTTATTTTTCCTAATTCATTAATTAATTTTCCAATTGTAAATTTGTGCACGATTGAATTAAATGAGTGATTGTGTTACAAAATTATTCTCAAGATTAAATAAGACAAAAGATATCACATGACCACGCTGGGTGACTTTCCCATGCTGCTCTTATAGCATTAAATTAACCAACATGTTGTGACAAATCAGACTCCAGAGTTTCGTGACCCTGTAGCGTGATTTAGGACGATTCTCTCAGCGCATGAGGAAACGACAGAACCAAAGGGTCTCGTATGACAGGGATCTGTGTGTTTGATTTCTCTCTTCTGCATGGGCTTTTCTCTCTCTCTCTCTCTGTTCTCTGTGTGTGTTCTCTTTCTTTGCTCTCGTGCTTCTTTTATGTTTGTCTGACAGCTGAGTGATGTCATAATTTGAAAAATATTACAGATTTCACACACAACAACTCTAGACTGTCTAAACGGAAATATCTGCTTTGTTTTGTGTGTGTGTGTGTGTGTGAATGCGTACATGTGTGTGTGCCCGTTTGAAAAGAGCACTTCAACCGATGGAAGTGCTCTTCAGGGCCGAGTCTGCAGCAATGGATCAATAATTAAAACAAGAATGTTAAAAAAAAAAAAATTGCATAGATTTTTTTTCGGGTTTTATAATTAAAACAATAAACAGAATGCGAGATAACTGGAAAAAGAAATGTTCGCACTCGGCTTTGTTTAATTTTAGGACTTGAATTATATCTGAAGCGTTAATGTGAGATGGTTGACGACGTGCACAAGCGTGTGTGTGTGGGTGTGTGTATATGTGTGTCAGTGTGTGTGTTATGGTTTAATAGATGGAGATAAAACAGATTCAATATCCTGAGGGAAGCGAGGCTGAAGTTTCTCTGTGTTTCATCACTTTTTCTTTTTTTTTTGTCTTTTTATTATCATCATTATGAATTGTGTATGTGTTTGTGCGTAGGAGGAAATGTGTGTCTGAGCACTAAATGAGGCCAAGCACAAAGACAGAATGACCGGTGTTCTTGAGTCAGCCGAGAAATGTTTAAGACATGTGTGTGTGTGTGTGTGGATCAGAGATGGAGAAACGATATACAGAAAGAGAAAAAAAAATGAGAAAGAGAATCTAAGAGGATCTGAGAAATAAAAGAAGAATATTTCAGAACCAAGTAAACAATAAATCTGAAAGTATCTGAAAAAGACGGAATAATTAAAATCTGAGAAAATACGGGACAGTTTTAAATCTCCACAGCCGCTGCGGTCTCGCGTTCAAGGAAATCCCAGGACTGAAGAGCATGAAATATGTTTATATTGAAATATTTATGATGTGTATCGTGATTCCGCTGCGAGGGTTTCGGTTGGTGGTGGGAGGGTTTTGTGGTTTTGTCATTCCGGTGAGAAGCTAGTTTTAGAGAGGACGGGTAGATGGTTACTATGACATCCAGCTCAGTTTGCATTATTCTATACCTTTTATAGTCTCATTACTGCACAACTGCTGCAAAAACAATACTGTTAAGTTCAGTTTGGAAGAGAAATTGTGCTTAAACAAGATTAATACAAACTCAACATTAAGATTCTATATTTGATCAGCCTCAAGCCTGCAAATAAACACTGCAATTAGTTTGTGTTATTGTAGTCCATTTGGCTGGATTAACTAATCAGATCAGACATTTCTGTTCAAAGCCAATTACTGGCTTCTGATCTCAGGGGTACCTCTCAGACATTTACCTCTTAACCGAAAGATAACTAACTTGTGGAAGCACGGTGGTGTAGTGGTTAGCGCTGTGGCCTTGCACCTCTGAGGTTGAGGGTTTGATTCCCACCACGTGCTTGCTGGGTTTCCTTCAGGTACTCCAGTTTCCTCCCACAAACCAAAGACTTATATATGAGACTAAATCACAAACTGCCCTTAGTGTGCGGATGTGCCCTGCAATAGATTGGCACCCCGTCCAGAAGGTACCCCACCCCATGGTCTAAGTCTCCTGGGATAGGCTCCAGGCCCCCCACAACCTTGATGATCGGTATAGAAGATGAATGAATAAATCTTGTAACCACAATATTATTAAGTTGTGACCACAAAATAAAGAACTTTTTCCCAGAAAAATTAATAACTTGTTTCCATAAATACATTTGTTCCCACAAGATTAATAAGTTACTCCTACAACTTAAATAACTGACTCCCACAGGATGAATAACTTGTTCCCTTAAGATTAACAAGTTTCCACAAGATTAATGATTTGTTCCCAAAAGATAAATAAGTTTACCCACTGGATAAATAACTTGTTACTACAAGATTAACAAATTGTTCTCAGAACTTAAATAGCACATTCTCACAAGATTAATAATCACACAGGAGATAACTAACATGTCCTCATAAGATAAACAAGTTGTTAACACAAGATAAATAACTTATTCCAGGATAACTAACTTGTTCCCACAAGATCAATAAATTGTTCACACGATATTAATAACGTGTTCAAAGAGATGACTAACATGTTCCCACAATATTATTATATTGTTAACTCCAGATAAATAACTTGTTCACACGAGATAAATAATTTGTTTTCACAAGGGAAATGACTCGTTCCAAAAAGATAGTTTGTCCATATTTGTTAGATCCTATTTGTTCATTTGTAAGTTCAATAACTTGTTCCCAGAAGATAAACAATAAACTTTTGGGGGATTTTAGGGACTCTGCAGAAATCTCATTTTAGAAGATGAAACATTGTCTCACTTCATTACTAAACCAAAAATACCCATTAATTCCTGACTCTATTACTGAAGGTCATGACTGCAGCTGAAACAGCAGGTTCGACCCAATTAAGAACCAGAAGTCTGGTCCATTCCTGGTGATTTACCACCGGCCCTCTCCTGAGATCATCAGAACGAGCAGAAAAGCCTGCAGTTCAGGGCTCTCTTCATGTGAAGTCCTGCTGCTCGGTCCACCGAGTAAAGGTTTTCACAGAACGACTGTCCATGTGACACAATTTCCTGCCTGTGTGAAGTCTTCAGTCCATCTGGCAAATTTCTTCCCTCCAGCTGTTCACTCTAATCTCACAAAAAGAAGTGATGAGCATGCATCCATGTCATTGATCCGAGGAGCCATGCCCAGACCAGCACCTTTATGCTTTTGCTCTTTTAATGTGTTTTTCATGGCAGCAATTGCTTCTTCACTCTCATTCCTGAAGGCGTTTTTATTTTTGATCTCTCCGTCCACATTCTTCATCCTGTCCTTTAGATCCTCTGGCTTTTCTTTTATTGTAACATAGCCCGAAGTGTTTAATTCCACTTATATAAGCATGGTATAAAGGAGAATTGTTGCACCTTAGATATTTAAACTTGCCTTTGTTTTGTATTATCAGTAAAATGGTTTCTTTTAAACTTTAGCTCTTCACGTTGTTCTCTTAATCATTTTCTTCATTGAGTCTGTGTGGCCATGGACTTTGTATACACGCAATATCATGTTTCTTATACTGTATGCACTGCTTCCTCAAGTTTTCATCTTTTTTTCCCACTGGTTGTTCATATGAATCCCCCAGCCCATGGTAGCTCCACAGCGGGATCCGCTGCCTCATTAATCGCCTTGTTATCAGCCGCAGTTGGAGGATTTTCAGCTGCAGTCCCTTTGCAGTTGGGTTCCTGTTTCCCACCGCTTGTGCCCTTAAGACTAGCATGAACAAGTTTATAAAAAACTCGCCTACAGGATACAATTATAGCTTTCTGGCCAAGACTTGATGAATAACTTGATTTAATAAATTAACCAGAAAACTGAACAAGAAGATTATTTTTTTACACCAATTAACTTCACAGGTGTTGCAGTCACAAAGCATTTGCTTGTATGTTTGAATCCTGCTGATACCAAGCAGGGCCACTTTTCTCTTCCTTCCCTCATCTTTAATTACAGAAAATTAGGCACAGAACATTGGACATTGCTCTATTTCCTGGCTGAGATCACCTCAAAAAACGTCAGACCTTTTACTGTGGTTCTCTTTGCTGGTCATTGTGTACATCCTAGAGTTTATGTTGAAAGACAGTGTGGTAGAAGGTAAATGCTTGGTAATACCTTGGTAATACCTAGACGGTACAGCGGGGCAAATAAGTAAAAAACTAAAGTTTTCCCACTTAAGATGAGAAAGGCCTGTAATTTTCATCATACTGTAGGTATACCTCAACTATAAGAGACAAAATAAGAAAAAAGATCCCAAAAAAATCACATTGTAGGATTTTTAAAGAATTTATTTGCAAATTATGGTGGAAAATAAAAATTTTGTCAATAACAAAATTTCATCTCAATACTTTGTTATATACCCGTTGTTGGCAATGACGGAGGTCAAACGTTTTCTGTACAAGGTTTTCACACACTGTTGCTGGTATTTTGGCCCATGCAGAGCAGTGATGTTTTGGGGCTGTCGCTCAGCAACATGGACTTTCAACTCCCTCCAAAGATTTTCCATGGGGTTGAGATCTGGAGACTGGCTAGGCCACTCCAGGACCTTGAAATGCTTCTGCAGATCCCTGGTTGGACCTCAAATTCATCGAGTGCGGCGTGAGATAAAGATTTATAGCCATGTGGACTACTTTTTGGTTGCAGGATGCAGGGTGGGCTATGTTTCGTCTTTAGCAAACCCCTGATTTATTTCCTAGCTTAAGAAAAAGTGGTTCCACCATATCTATCAAACTCTCAGGGCCAACAGCCATGAGTAAGAAGGACAAGGCTAGACCTGTTGTCAAGCTCATTCGCTCATCGTCTATACCGCTTTATCCTGTATTCAGGGTCGTGGGGAGTCTGGAGGCTATCCCAGGATGCGAGGTGGTGGACACATACATACCAGGGCACATACACCCACACTCACGGCGATTTGGGAATGACATGTAGCCTAATATGCAGGTCTTTGGACTGTCAGAGGAAAAACATACAAACTATATGCACACAGAGACGGGAATAGAGTCTGGCCGAGGAATCGAAGCCGGACCCTGGAGGTACAAGGCGACAGTTCTAACCATTACACCGCCTTGATGTCAAGCTGTCACTGCTAAATATTGAAGAAGACCAGGAATTGGTTCTTTGTCTCTTCAGAGATCAAGAACAGCTCTCACTTCTTCACCACACATACCAAACCCTCAACACAAATAGGCAAATGTACAAAGAACCAAAAAAAAAAAAAAAGTCTGGAATATCAGGCCAGGCTCATTGACATGCCATAAAAGCCCTCTTCCTGAGTTTTCTGGGAAGAGCAGACAGTGGCTCTCCCTCCTGAGCACTGCACATCAAAACACCATTTTTTTCACTGCTTAACCCTCTGGAAATGTCACGGACTCATCAGTAAAACATTGAGAACAGAGTATTTTCACTTTCACAGCCTGAAAATGCCATCACCGTCTGTGCAAAAGCTTCAAGGTAGCGAGTCTGTTCATGTGTGCACGACCAGGAGCTAGTCTTTAGTCCCATATAAAAAACTCAAAGCTAAAAACACAACTGAGAATCCCATAGTAAATGTCAAAAACAAGAATTTCTCTAGGAAGTAAGTCTAAACCAGAGCAAATAGTTTTTCATCTATAACTGTATACAGCTGCTGCTCATTTCCTCCCGCCACGCTTGACCATGAGAGAAAGGGAAAAGCGACCGGGTCTGTATCGCTGCGATTGCGTTTTTTTTTTTTTTTTTTTTTTTCTTATCTGAAATATGACATTCACTGTAGAATTCGGACAGAAAGCTCAAATCCAGACGTTATTTCCGCTCCAACCTCAGAAGCCTGATAATATCTCCTCGCGCAGTTGTGAATGGTGCAAGCTAGCGAGCGAGTGTCTGGAGATAAAGCCGGCTAGCAGGACTGCCTCTGAAAGGAAAGATACAAACGCCAACGAACAGCTGTTAGACTCTGTTTCTGAGATTGCTACAAGAGCAGAACTTCACCTCTTCCACATAAAAGATGAGAAAAGGTGGACGAGGTTTGCGAACAACATCATCAAAGTTCACAACGTAATCGTAGTTAATACAGAGACTCTCCCATCATCAATCATGGGCAGTTTGTTTACGCTGATAGTTCCTGGGTTTTTTTTTTGTTTTGTTTGTTTGTTTGTTTGTTTTTTTGCAGATACAGGTTACAAAAGTCTTGAATTTTACACTAAGAAGGTTCAAGCACTCCACCGTGCAATCATCTTGCTTTTTAGCAGAACGCTAACCATAATAAACACTACAAGCTCAGTAGTAGAACTACTCTAGATTTACAACTTGAATATTTTTGGCTTGCTTTATCAGAAACACTAAAGTATGAAAATTTACTGTTTAATCCAAAATACCGTTTGTTTGTTTGTTTGTTTGTTTGTTTGTTTGTTTGTTTTTTGGCTAAAATATTTAATGTGATAATTGCTAAGGATGCTAACTCAGCTAATACTCATGTATTGTTTGTATTATATCTTTAAGTGTTATATTAAATCACTTTTAACATTTTAAATGTTGCTTATTTTGGAGCTTTTTTAATTTCATAATTTTTTTAAATCAGTTTTATTTCATATTATTTCATACACCCAGTAAATTTATTCACATCGTCCATGCTTCAGGAAAATCCAGCTCAGTCCAGTCTACTCATTCACACATAATTAGTGCTGTTTGTTTGGTCCGATAGGCCGAGACTAATTTAATGTCTCCGCATTCCAGCTGTCCAGTAAACTCCTCATCCAGATGCTGTCTCTAATGGACTTTGGCTGCTGGATTTGCACCTGAGCCAGAAGGACACTTTTCCATGTGGGTGAATGAGTTTATTTTGAGAATTCAGATGTGTTAATTTAGTGAGCTGGACGTGACACACTACCGCGAACACGCTTTGCAGCAAATATAATGTTAATTTTACTCTTTCATGCAACATGTTTTTATTATTACCGTAATTAGTGTTTTAATGTTCTACTTTTGAAAGCATTTTATTATCATGTAAATATTTGGATTAGATGCGACCTCATGTCTGTGACATTGCCTAGTGTAGGACATGAGGGAGATATGTTCTGAGTGTTGTAGAAATGATAATGAAGATGATTAGTAAGGCTCTACTGCCATCGTGTGGCCATAATGAAAATCACAGGCTGTTCTCACTGAGTAAATAAGTAAAATAATGTTTATTGATATTATGTGGTAATATAAGAAAAAGACAACATAGAAGACTGTAGTTTTTATGGTTTGTTGTAATATATCATTATTATATTAGTATGAAAACTGATGGAATAAGTATAGCACTTTTAACAAGAAGGTGTAAACATTACATAAAATCTATTAATTATTAAACAACATAATTCTACAAGTGAATACATGGCTGGATTTTCTTTCTTTCTTTCTTACTTACTTTTCATCATGTTGTTTTTTGTTGTTGTCCTTTCTATTATTATTATTATTATTATTATTATTATTATTGTATATTGTTGTTGTTGTTGTTGTCTTAGCAGCACTGTAGTGTAATGGTTAGCACTGTGGCTCAAGGTTCGATTCCCATCTCGGGTCTGTGTGCATGGAGTTTGCATGTTCTCCGCAGGCTTGGTGAGTTTCCCCCGGGTGCTCCAGTTTCCTCCTACAATCCAAAGACATGCAGATTAGGCTGCTGGCCTCCCAAATTACCAGTAGTGTGTGAATGTGTGTGTGTATGTGCACAAAGTCTCCTGGCATAGGCTTCAGGCCTCCTGCGACACTGTATTGGCGATGAGTGAGTGAGATTGAGTGAGTAGTAATGCTCTAGCGCCATCATGTGCCCTTAAAAAAGAACCACAAGCTGCCCTCACAGCAGAAACTTAAATTAAGTTGAATGATTTTACGAGTGAAACTCGATTAGAATATCATGCAAAAGTTTATTTATTTCAGTAATGCAACTTAAAAGGTGAAACTAATATATGAGATAGACTCATTACATGAAAAACAAGATAGTTCAAGCTGTCATTTTTAACCATTGCAGAAAGACTTCTTTTTTAAAGGCATATTTGCACACCATCTTTCCTCCAAAAATATCAAAATTTCTCAATTTCTTAAATGTTCTTGTACAGTATATTTCTATTTGTACAGTATATTTCTATTTTTACTGTATGTACAGCATATTTCTATTTTTAGTTCTATTTTTCCTAGTTCAATTTAATTTTTCATATTTATTTCTTATTATAAGCTTTAATTCTCTTTTTTTCTTCTGGATCACTGGCGGTCGTATAAGCATTTCACTACATTTCGTACTGTGTATGACTGTGTATGTGACAAATAAAATTTTAATTTGAATTTGATTTGTCATAATTGAGATGATTATGGCTTACCGCTCATGAAAACCCCAAATCCACAATCTCAGAAAATTAGAATATTACATGCCATTAATAAAACAAGGATTATACATAAAACATATCGGACCTTTGAAAAGTATATGTATGCATATTTACTCAGTACTTGTCTTGAGTTTCATCTTTTTTCCACGTTTTTAAGAGGTGTTTAGGAGCAGTTGGCATCCATCCACCTAGGGACCTATGTAGTCCAACTACCTGAACAATGGTGACCATTGTATTTATTTCCATTTTACAAACATGGTAGGAACTCAATTCAATGTTCACACGTTATGGGCAATTTATTTGGGAAAACCAGTTAGCCTAAGCTGCATGTTTTTTTGTTTGTTTGTTTTTTTGCTGTGGGAGGAAACTGGAGTACCCAGAGGAAACCCACCAAGCATGGGGAGAACATCCAAACTTAATGTACACAGACATTACACCAAGTAGAAGTTATGAGCAGTTATGTGTCAGATAATTACTCCCATTTTTGACATCCTACTGCACATGTGTCAAATTGTGGGCGCGTCTTAATTCAACCACTGGACTGAATTTATTGTAACTTTTGCAGTACTTAGACATCTGCCTGAAGTTTAACTTGCGCCATAAGTGACATCAAAATGTTGAGTAAAAGCATTAATAATCTACTTTAAAATAAGCTACTACTGAGATACTGGCTTTGTAAACACATACCTGCACCAATGGATATTCATTAGAAAAGCTAAACTAAATATTTTTATTGGGATTAGTTCACACTTTCACTGAAATACCAGCGCTGAAGTGGTACAGTATAAGTAAATTTTAATGTGCTGGAGTCGTTTTAAGACAAAGAATGCAGATGGAAGAAGGACAACTTAGTGTAAACAAGGCGTAAGATACTCAACCTTACAGAATGGGATTTCTTCGTATTAATAAGTTAGACAGAGAGTTCTGCTGTACAGAAAGACACACAGACGTTACATGTACGTTACATTAATCCTTTAACCTCATAACTATTTCTACAAACTCCTTTCTCGTCAACAACAGATACTTATGCAAATTATTATTATTATTATTATTATTATTATAATTATTAAAAACTAAAGAAAATTAAATCAAGAAAGGTTACCCATGGTCCTTATTTGATGGGCCATATTACCTCTTCAAATTAAATTATCATTAAAACTATCACTATTACATACTTAATAACGCTATTTATATTTTTAACAGATAGATAGATAGATAGATAGATAGATAGATAGATAGATAGATAGATAGATAGATACTATTAAAAGTATATGTGAAGCTTTCTTTTTTTATATTGTGGTAAATTAAACTAAAACTACACCCTATACTCTCTCTCACTCACTCACTCACTCATCTTCTATCTCACTTTATCCTGTATTCAGGGTGACAGGGAGCTGGGGTCTATCCCAGGAAACTTAGGGCACGAGGCAGGGTACACCCAGGACAGGGTGCCAATCCATCGCAGGACACACACACACACACACACCCCAATTCTGACACTACGGGCAGTTTTTTTTTTTTTGGGGGGGGGGGGGGGACGCCAATTAGCCTAACCTGCACGTCTGTGGGAGGAAACCGGAGTACCCAGAGGAAACCCACCAAGCATGGGGAGAACATGTTAACTCCATCCACACAGTGATGGGAATCGAGCCTGGCCGGGAATCGAACCCAGACCCTGGAGGTGCAAGACAGTTATTAGTGTCTCATTCTTCAAGGGTGCCATTAATTTTGAAAGAGACTGCATTTCTCTTTCGAAACACAAATAAACGTAACTACAGTTTGTAAAGATGCATCAAATTTAGGCTGTTTAAAAAAACAAACAAAAAAAAACAAAGATGTAAATAAAACACACCAAAAATAAATACAAGTGTACCGCGGAACTACAAATCCCAGAAGGCAATGTTGGAAACCGTCGGTTTTTTACGTTACTTCAGGCCGTATGCTGGTTCTGCTTTTACGACACTCGAGAGCGGAAGTTGGCAGTGAATGGCGGCGCTGGTGAGAAGTGCATCGTGCGCGCGCCGGGCTGCTGCTGCGCTTAGTCGGGTGGCTGCTGGTTTCTCTCTCAGGACTAAACTACAGAAACCTGGATTAAATCCTCACTCATTACTAATCCATCATCATCACACACACAGAGGGTTATTCACAACGCCCCAAAATCAAGCGGAAATGTCTGCTACATCATCCACATCATCATCATCTCTATCTGAGACTATGAGCCAGAGGATGGTCTGGGTGGATTTAGAGGTAAACAATCACATTTATTAAGTTCCATCATACACTTTAGTCCAGTGTTCTGTTCTAGAGTTAGTCAAGTTAGTGTTTTATCCTGACACTGTGTTATTCTTGTCTGACAGATTGTTCTGTCACGTTATTGTCCTCTCTGTCTCTCTGTCCTTTACAGTCCTGTCCTCTGAGTCAGGGTTCAGCACATCTGGGACATCTGTTTAATGAAATTATTCACATATATACTAATGTCTCAGTGTAAAGTCTGAGAGAATAACACTGTGTTGTGTTTTCTGTCTCTCCGTTTCATCCTTGTCCTCACATAAGACCTAACTGCGGAAATGCAAGCTGACGTGACCTGAGAACGTTCCAGACCGAAATGCTTCCCGCCCTCTATTTAGGCCTTCAGTGACCGACTACTGAGTCTTAGGCTCAAAACCATAGGCTCTGTGGAAGGAGGGATCAAAAACACCAATGCGTGGCCTGGAAAAGGAAACTCGGTTCCCTGCTCTGATTACCGTTTCATTAGGAGGCAAACGTGAAGCACGGGAACGATCATGGAATAGCAACGTGCAGGGAACAGCGCAGAGCCCTGGAAATTTACAGAATAGTGAACTGTACCGAGCGCGAAGAGCGGGGAACGCTGGAGGGCACGAAATATGGAGGGAAGAAAACACAGAGAAAGTTCTTAAGTGGAGGAAATGGAGAACAGCACTGAAGTGTGGCGGAGTGCTGGGAAGACCAGAAAATAATACAGTAGATGGAATGCCCAAAAACTCAAATATTGAAGAGTAGGGAATATAACATGCAGGGAATGTTGAGCTGCGTATACTGTATTGCAGGGAATATAAAATGCAGGGAATGCTGAAGGGCAGGGAATATAAAATGCAGGGAATGCTGAAGGGCAGGGAATGCTGAAGGGCAGGGAATATAAAATGCAGGGAATGCTGAAGGGCAGGGAATGCTGAAGGGCAGGGAATATAAAATGCAGGGAATGCTGAAGGGCAGGGAATATAAAATGCAGGGAATGCTTAAGGGCAGGGAATATAAAATGCAGGGAATGCTTAAGGGCAGGGAATATAAAATGCAGGGAATGCTGAAGGGCAGGGAATATAAAATGCAGGGAATGCTGAAGGGCAGGGAATATAAAATGCAGGGAATGCTGAAGGGCAGGGAATATAAAATGCAGGGAATGCTGAAGGGCAGGGAATGCTGAAGAGTCCGGTCTATAAATCCAGTAAATGCTGATGAGCAGGGAATTGTATAATGCACAGAAATGCATAGTGCACGGAAAAAACACAACACTGAATAGTGAAGCACAGCGAATCCTGAAGAAGACGGAATAAAGATGTTTACACGATACAAGGCTCTTCAATAAATATCAGTGTTTTTGTTTCCAGATTATCTTCCCTTATTTGATAGTCGCAGTGTGACTGTTTACAACTGTTTATTAGTAATGCTGACTAGAAGGAGTCTTCATAATACATAAGTGTGTGACGCCCTGCATAAGAACAGCATCAGTCAAATAAGAATCACGTGTGTGTGTGTGTGTGATGTTTCAGGGCCGTTGTGGAGTTATAACCTTCCTGTAACCCTTGGCTTGGCTTTCTTTCAGATGACGGGACTGGATATAGAAAAGGACGAGATCATCGAAATGGCGTGCATCATCACCGACTCGGATCTCAACACCATTGCTGAGGTAAAAGCAAAGAGGTGTTTCAACATCTTCCTTTATAATCAGACATGAGAAGTGTCCCGGGTTCGGTCGTGTAGCAGACCTGCATGACGCGCTCCGTGTTCACTGTTTCAGGGCCCTAATCTGATCATCAAACAGCCCGACGAGCTGCTCGACAGCATGTCAGATTGGTGCAAGGAGCATCATGGGAAGGTACATGACGAGCTCATCATGTGCATTTTGTTTTAAGGGTGTGTGTATGTGTTTGTGTGTGAGAAAGAGAGAAAGAAAAGACACGTTACTGGTGATTGTGTTCAGTCAGGGTTGACACAGGCGGTGCGGGACAGTAAGATCTCACTGCAGCAGGCTGAGTACGAGTTCCTGTCCTTCATCAGACAGCACACACCTCCTGGACAGTGTCCTCTCGCTGGTAACACGCGCACACACATACAAACACAAAGTCATTCGTCATTGGACAACAAATGTATGTATGAATGAATGTATGTAATGTGTGTGTGTTCTCAGGAAACTCGGTGCATGCAGATAAGAGGTTTCTGGACAAGTACATGCCCCAGTTCATGCGTCACCTCCACTATCGCATCATCGACGTAAGCACGGTCAAGGAGCTCTGCAGGTGTGTGTTTGTGTATGTGTGTGTGTGTGTGTGTCAGTAAAAATAACCTGTGATTCTAGTTAAAAGTGTGCTGCGTTTGTCCTTACACCTTTAGACGCTGGTTTCCGGAGAAGTACAAGCAGGTACCTCAGAAGAAAGCTTCACACAGGTTAGTGTTTAGAAACACAGACACAAAGGCCACGCCTCCTTTATACTGACTGAGACACAAAGGCCACACCTCCTTTATACTGACTGAGACACAAAGGCCACGCCTCCTTCATACTGACTGAGACAAAAAAAAGGCCACGCCTCCTCCATACTGACTGAGACGCAAAGGCCACGTCTCCTTTATACTGACTGAGACACAAAGGCCACGCCTCCTTCATACTGACTAAGACACAAAGGCCACGCCTCCTTCATACTGACTGAGACACAAAGGCCACGCCTCCTTCATACTGACTGAGACACAAAGGCCACGCCTCCTTTATACTGACTGAGACACAAAGGCCACGCCTCCTTCATACTGACTGAGACACAAAGGCCACGCCTCCTTCATACTGACTGAGACACAAAGGCCACGCCTCCTTCATACTGACTGAAACACAAAGGCCACGCCTCCTTCATACTGACTAAGACACAAAGGCCACGCCTCCTTCATACTGACTGAGACACAAAGGCCACGCCTCCTTCATACTGACTGAGACACAAAGGCCACGCCTCCTTTATACTGACTGAGACACAAAGGCCACGCCTCCTTTATACTGACTGAGACACAAAGGCCACGCCTCCTTCATACTGACTGAGACACAAAGGCCACGCCTCCTTCATACTGACTGAGACACAAAGGCCACGCCTCCTTCATACTGACTGAAACACAAAGGCCACGCCTCCTTCATACTGACTGAGACACAAAGGCCACGCCTCCTTCATACTGACTGAGACACAAAGGCCACGCCTCCTTCATACTGACTGAGACACAAAGGCCACGCCTCCTTTATACTGACTGAGACACAAAGGCCACGCCTCCTTCATACTGACTGAGACACAAAGGCCACGCCTCCTTCATACTGACTGAAACACAAAGGCCACGCCTCCTTTATACTGACTAAGACACAAAGGCCACGCCTTCCTCGTTCTAACAGACACAAAGCCATGCCTCCTCCACAGGAACACAGAGGCCACACCCCCTTTATACTGAGAGACACAGTATAAATGCTGACTCAGACACGAAGTACACGCCTCTTTTATTATGACAGACACAACAGCCACGCCTTCTTAATACTGATTGAGACACAAAGGCCCTTCACAAACTTCTGCTTGTAAGTTTTCTGTTTGTTTTGTTTCAGAGCGCTGGGTGACATCCAGGAGAGCATCAAAGAGCTGAGGTTTTACAGAGCGAACATCTTCAAAACTGAAGGAGAAGAGAGGAAGAGGAAGATTGTTGAAAACGGAGAGAGCAAACACACAGCCTAAAAGACACCTGCTACTGCTCTGGCTTCGGAGAGTGACCTCGACTTGCATGTCATCTAGAGCCTTCTGTGTGTGTGTGTGTGTGTGTGAGAGAGAGAGAGAGAGTGTGATTTCGTGTACTTTTTTTTAAGCACCTGCGCCTGGTTTAATGCATTCTTTTATGTCTCATCTTATTGCTGCTAAAGATAGGAGCAAAATTCTCTTACAGGTTTGTTTATGAAATGTTCTCAGTTTGTTCGTCCTTCCGTCATGTTGCTGTTTCGCTGTCGCACAAATAAAAAATGTGAACACAGACCGTCCTCGCGTCATTGTTACAATGTAAATTTAGACTTTTTTCTTTTACTTTGAAATTGTGGATGATGTACACCAGGTGGCAGTATCGACTGGGAATCGACTAAGCTCACCTGAAATAACCGATTCTTTTAACTCTCTGGTTCTTTCTGGTTTTTAAATGCAGATAAACATGGTTTATGGTGTAAAGTACATTTTAAAAACATGCAAATGATACATGTGGTATTTTCTAGTATAAGGTTTTTATAAAATGTACTGTACATATAGTAAGAATAGTGCAGAAAGTACAAAAATTTAAATAAAGTAAGGCTTAAATGATGGCAAAGTCTTTACATCCTGAGTGAAAAGTTTTGAGAATGACACAAATATTAATTTTTTAAAAGTTTGCTGCTTAATTTTTTTTTTCTTTTTGTCAGATGTTACTTAACATAATCGATAAGTATAATTGCAAGCATTTCAAAAGGGTTTATATTTAAATTATACAAAAAGACCTAAAAACACTGAAGCAGCATACTTTGGTAAAATTTTAATTTGTGTCATTTTTAAAACTTTTGGCCACCAAACTAAAACTTTGATCCAAGCAAACAGCATGATTTGTTGCATGGTTTTTAAGCGGCTGTTTATCAAAAGAAAAAGTATACGCCTCACACCTTCCACAAAACATCCATTTTTCATGTAAATGCATCACTTGAGTTCTGAATTGGATCCTGTTTTTGTTTGAATGTAATAATAATTTTTCTTTATCATGTGTATTGAGAAGCAGGTGTGATAAATCGATCCGTTATGGATCCATAAACTCAACAAATACCGGCACGGATCATGTCTGAGAAATCTCCTCCGTCGTGGCTTAATTAAACCGCAGCTTTGACGAATCGCTGACATTTACTCTAATTATTGAACGTTTATGAAATATAGCCTTGATGAGCAGCAGAGACAGGAAGTCTGGTACGGTTGAATAAATGTCATCTGTTAGACAGGAGTCTGTAAATTAGACAGCTGTCACGTTATCTTTATTGATAGTTTATATTCTAGACAAGCCAGAGATCATTGATTAATTTTATTTAGTGAAAGATTTGTTCAAATATAAAGCAGCCAGAAAAAAAAGTACCGTATGTAAAGAATTTCCGTTCAATTTCCCTGCGCGCGCACTCAGCTCAAACAGGAGCTTCAAATTATTAATCAATTTACAAGACAAAAGTTAACATTGTTTACAAAAAAATCTCGAACTGAGAGAGACCAAAGCGTTTTTAAACATGGTCAACTTTCAGGTTTTGCAGCATCTCACAAGACCAAGACTTCCCACAAGCCAGTGCTAAGCTAAAATAGCTTCAAGCATTTTATTTTCAATGAATTTAATTTGTATTATAGATTCAACAGCCATAACCTGTTTTGGGGTTTATGTGTGGTATAATTTGCCTCCAGGGCAAACTTGAACACAGCTAGCTCATCTCCATTTGCAATAAGGGATTGCGCGGAAAAAGAAATGAAAAGTCTTAATTGTGTACTTACTGTAGAGCTTCACCTAGCATTTGGGATGGCGCTACTGTACCACATGACCATTTCCAGAACGTAGCCTCTTGTTAAATATACAGGAATAAGTGGATTAGATCTGAGTGAATCACTAAGTGCATATATCAGCTAGCATAGCACATAGCACCCAGTCTATTAATATATTAATAATGCGATGGAGAATGCTGCATGTTTAGCATTCGCCGCTTTCCATGATGTTAACAAGACACCTGTTATATTGTTCTTTACACACCGTGTGACTAGCCTGAATTCCTTTCATATCCTTTAAGGCCCCTGGTTTAAATGGGAGGTATTTATGGTACGGACGAGACAACGCCACGGGGTCAACCTGTGCTTTGCTATTCGTTCTGACGCGCGGATCTGACTTATGACTTACTGTAAATCTGCTCAATGTTAAAGAGATCTTATCATCAGCGATGTGGAAAGTGGTGCACGCCAGTCAACCTGTTTGTGGACATCCATGACCCGTGTCTCTGCCTGACGACTGTTCCATATTTGATGCTTCAGTGGTTCCAAGCCTGATGATGATTGGTCGATGCAGAAACCAGCCTTGATTGTAATTGCATGTTTATTGCTGTTTTGTTATTGATTGAATGGATGTTCTGAGTGTCTCATTTTTTGTCAAAGCATTAGCACTTGCAGTATTGAACTCAAGAAACTTAAATCATTAACTATTGCTTTGAATGAATTTTGAGTGTTAAACTTTTAAGTGTAAAAATTATGCTTTATATATATATATATATAACCGATTCACAGCATGCAACATGGTGGAGCAGTGTTTATTACTGTAGCCTTGTACCTTCAGGGTCGAGGGTTTAAATCCTGCCTGTGTGGAGTTTCCATGTCCTCCCCATGCTTGGTGAGTTTCCTCCCAAAGATATCCAGATTTTGGTAATTGGTGTTTCCAAAGTCCTCATGGTTTATATGTGTGTGTGCTTGTTCCCTGTGATGGTTGGCACCCTGTCCATGGTGTACCATGCCCCAAGTCCTCTGGGATAGGCTCCAGACCTCCTGTGATATGATGGTATAGAGAGAAATGAGCCAGTCAGTTGTTTTTTTTTATTACAGGCGTACACAGGTTTACACATAAAAATAGGCAATCATAAGGATTTCAGTGACAAGGACCAAACTGTGATGGCATGAAGACTGGGTCTAAACCCAATACTGCAGCTCTGGTGGGATGTTTGCAGAGGTCAAAACCATCCGAATCCAGAGTGAGGTGAAGAGCTCAGAAAATCACTTTGGAGCCTCACATCCAAGCTACTTTGAGTTTTTGTCATCTAGTTTACCAGGACAGTCAGGCACAAGACTTTCTATAGTGTTTATCCTGTGTAGGGTCTCATATTAAACATATTGTAAAAAATATACTCTTTTTTTTTTTTTACACTTTTTGGGAAAATATTTAAAAAAAAATTGGCTGGAAGAAATGTAAGTCTGAAGTAGTCACTATTTTTTTTCAACTTTTGTTTTTCCTTTATTTGTGTATTAAAATAAATGCACAGGATTTTCTTTTACTTACACTTACCTATTTAGAACTGAAAGTCTAGCTTAACTCTCTCCTTGGCGTCTGGGATTCCATGGGTGATTTTGCATTCTCCTGGGAAATGTAGGTGGCATGTCTCTCCTTCGCTTTCTCTCCCTTTCCTCAGAACATCAGAAGAAATTACATCCCATTGATTTTGCGCTTCTCTGAGCTCTTGAGGTTCAGGTTGAGTAATGGCTGCCACGCTCAGCGGGCTGCCTACCACCACGCTAGGAGTTGGTGGGCAAAAAAAGTGCTGATCGGCGTTTTCCGTTTTATGGGATTGTCTCGTCCTGTAAGCGACGTTATGGATTGAATATTGACCTGCGCTCTCGGGCCAGCGATGGCAACGGAATTGAAGCATACGCGTTCTGAGAGTCGTGACGGAGGCCTCGGCCGAGGAGACGAAGCATAAAAGGAAGCACTGTCATGTTGGTGCATTTATCATGTGAGAACTTGAGGTTACAGGACGCAACAGGAAAGTGTTTTCATGGAGGCTTTTCCAGGAAGCAGTGTCAGAGTGTGTAGCAGTGGTGAGAGCACCATGAGACCAGAAATTTCATCATCTAAAGATCTAAAGTCTAAGCACAAGTAAACACATGAAGTCAACCTATAAGAGAGTGCATTCCCACTTAAGGTTCTATGTTCAAGGTGCCACCAAAAGAACTCTTTATTATCTAATGTCTGTGTGTTTATCAGAAATAATTAAGGTCTTCTAGGAACCTACAGTATTTCTGATAAAAAGAACGGGATTTGCTCACATACTTGCCTATATACTATGGATCTTATTGTAGGGTTCCAGTAGGGGGCACACCGGAGTCAGGCAGTTTTGCATAAAGTAAACATGCAAACATGGTGACATTTAAGATAGTACAGTGTATCTACTGTATACAGTATAGTATAAAAAAAGTACAGGTATCTCTCGCTAACTGTTTTGACATGCATATTTGTCACTGAGCAGCAGTAAAGGGGGTAATTAAGGACCTGGTTGCACAACTTCTCCTCAAAACGTCCTGGCATTTTTGACAATCGTGTTTATTACACTGCCCTTACCATTCATGTGCATATTGTATCTTGCGGGTATGTCATGCTAATTCCTGAGGACGAGCACAGACTCCAAATGAGCCCAGGATACGTGAGGCAGTCATCAAGCGTGTGGACATGTAGTTAAAAGTAAGGAAATGTCTTGCCTTAGTGGTTTTAATTCGATTCAATTTTATTTTATAGCGCTTTTAACAATGGTCATTGCCTCAAATCAGTTTCACAAAATTTAAAAGAAAATTTATGGAAGTGTGTATGAGTGAGAATGAATTTGTCTCTGCCAAGTAAGCCAAGGGTGTCGGTGACGGCGCTGAGGGAAAAAACCCCTGAGATGGTAACCTTGGGAGGAACCAGACTCAACAGGGAACCCATCCTCATCTGGGTCATAACGGGTTCCAGAAATTATATAGCAACACCATGTGTGTTAGACCGCTGGAAGTTCAGTCTAACAGAAGTTTTAGGAGTCTACTTGGGAACAGGTTAGATAGTAATGGATCCTACTTAAAAACAGGCTAGTGAGTAATGGGTTCTACATAAAAACAAGTTCTTTCATGACAGATTTTACTTGGAAAAAGGTTAGTTAGTTAGTTAGTTAGTTAGTTAGTTAGTTAGTTAGTTAGTTAGTTAGTTAGTTGTTCTGCTTGCAAACAAGTTAGTAATGGGTCCTACATAGGAACTAGTTGGTTAGTGGTGGGTTTAGTTTGCAAACTGGTTTTTAATTAAAACAGCTTGTTTAGTAGTTGGGGTTTATTTGCAAAAAAGTTAGTTCTTTATGGGCTCTACTTAAAAAAAAAACAGCTTAGATAGCAGTGTGTTCTACTTGCAAACAAGTTGGGTGAGTAGTGGGTTCTACCTAAAAACAGGTTAGTTATTAGAGGGTTCTATTTGCAAACAAGTTAGTTGGTAGTGGGTCCTACATGGAAAATAGCTGATTAGTAGTGTGTTCTACTTGCAAACTGGTTAGTGGGAGTAGTTCCTATGTGGATGGAGTCTATCTTTGACACCTCGTGCCGTCTAAGCTAAAACCAGCACTTACAGAACAAAAACTTAGCTTTCGACCTCAGACACTCCTGATTCACCCTAGCGTCTGTTATTAGAAGCCTGTTAGTTAGTAATGGGTTCTGCTTAGAAACTGGTTAGTTAGAAGTGGGTTCTGCTTTCAAACAGGTTGGTTAGTAGTGGGTTCTAACTAAAAACAGTGGAGACAATAGTGGGTCCTACTTAGAAACCTGTTAGTTAGTATTGGGTTCTACTTAGAAACTGGTTAGTTAGGAGTGGGTTCTGCTTAGAAACTGGTTAATTAGGAGTGGGTTCTGCTTAGAAACTGGTTAGTTAGGAGGGGGTTCTGCTTTCAAACTGGTTGGTTAGTAGTGGGTTCTAACTAAAAACCTCATGGGTCCTACTAGAAACCTGTTAGTATTGGGTTCTACTTGAAACTGGTTAGTTAGGAGTGGGTTCTGCTTTCAAACAGGTTGGTTAGTAGTGGGTTCTAACTAAAAACAGTGGAGACAATAGTGGGTCCTACTTAGAAACCTGTTAGTTAGTATTGGGTTCTACTTAGAAACTGGTTAGTTAGGAGTGGGTTCTGCTTAGAAACTGGTTAATTAGGAGTGGGTTCTGCTTAGAAACTGGTTAGTTAGGAGGGGGTTCTGCTTTCAAACTGGTTGGTTAGTAGTGGGTTCTAACTAAAAACCTCATGGGTCCTACTAGAAACCTGTTAGTATTGGGTTCTACTTGAAACTGGTTAGTTAGGAGTGGGTTCTGCTTTCAAACAGGTTGGTTAGTAGTGGGTTCTAACTAAAAACAGCGGAGACAATAGTGGGTCCTACTTAAAAACCTGTTAGTTAGTATTGGGTTCTACTTAAAAACTGGTTAGTTAGGAGTGGGTTCTGCTTAGAAACTGGTTAGTTAGGGGTGGGTTCTGCTTAGAAACTGGTTAGTTAGGTGTGGGTTCTGCTTAGAAACTGGTTAGTTAGGGGTGGGTTCTGCTTAGAAACTGGTTAGTTAGGAGTGGGTTCTGCTTAGAAACTGGTTAGTTAGGAGTGGGTTCTGCTTTCAAACTGGTTGGTTAGTAGTGGGTTCTAACTAAAAACAGCGGAGACAATAGTGGGTCCTACTTAAAAACCTGTTAGTTAGTATTGGGTTCTACTTAAAAACTGGTTAGTTAGGAGTGGGTTCTGCTTAGAAACTGGTTAGTTAGGGGTGGGTTCTGCTTAGAAACTGGTTAGTTAGGGGTGGGTTCTGCTTAGAAACTGGTTAGTTAGGGGTGGGTTCTGCTTAGAAACTGGTTAGTTAGGGGTGGGTTCTGCTTAGAAACTGGTTAGTTAGGAGTGGGTTCTGCTTAGAAACTGGTTAGTTAGGGGTGGGTTCTGCTTAGAAACTGGTTAGTTAGGGGTGGGTTCTGCTTAAAAACTGGTTAGTTAGGAGTGGGTTCTGCTTTCAAACTGGTTGGTTAGTAGTGGGTTCTAACTAAAAACAGCGGAGACAATAGTGGGTCCTACTTAAAAACCTGTTAGTTAATATTGGGTTCTACTTGAAAATGGTTTCTGGTTGGAACACACTTTGTTTCAAAGTTCTTAACCTTGGAGTACGTTAATCCTTGGAGCTCATTCTGGTAGAACATAACTTTGTTTCAGGTTTTCCAGACACCTTTAAGGGTCAGAGTTTTACTTGGATTCATTTCTGACAGAGAAACACTTTGTTTTAGCACTTTGTGAGCACTGCCATGATCACTCCAGAACACACTGCACACGCTGAAGCTGTAAATAATGGAGGATCGTCACGCGGGTGTCACTCTTCATTTTTGCCCCTGCTCTCCTTGTGACAGAACAGGAAGAGACAGACTGGTCTGTGCTGTCGTCTGCGCGGGTGGATGAAGCGGCCACTTCTATACCGTACGAGTCTATCTTTGACACCTCGTGACGTCTAAGCAAAAACCAGCACTTATAGAACAAAAACTCAGCTTTCTACCTCAGACACTCCTGATTCATCCAAGCGTCTGTTATCTTCAAACCCGCAGGTTACAGCAACAGCTCGGAGTCAACAAGTGAGGAATAAAACACTGTATCACGCTGATTA
Source organism: Clarias gariepinus (assembly GCF_024256425.1). Lineage (NCBI taxonomy): Eukaryota > Metazoa > Chordata > Actinopteri > Siluriformes > Clariidae > Clarias > Clarias gariepinus. The sequence goes on along the minus strand of NC_071116.1, from coordinate 2,704,723 downwards.
GTTTCCTAATTCAGCATTTCCTAAAAAGATTTTTACCACCACAGCAATTCAACAACTATTTTTTTATTTGTGAAATAATAACACAGTTTACATTTTTCTATTTATTGTTAGATTCAAAGTCTGTCAAGCAAAACAATTCCTGATTAGAGCATTATAAACAGTTTGCTCAGTTTCTCTGGATTTAATTAATTGGATAGAAACAGTTTTTCAAAAGGTTTTTCGAGCAAAAGAGATTCTGATCGCTGAAATAAAATATTTCCGCCGAAAATTAATTGAACAATAAATTAAATTATAAGAAAGAAATAAGTTTAAATTTATAAAGTATAAATTAATCAATTAACAAATTATCGAATTAAATAAAAATACATGATGCAGAATTGATTTTTTTATATTATCTACCTCTCTATAATTAAGTGTATATATATATAAAAAATCTTTTCTAATAAAATATTAAGACCATTAGAAAAAAACATTATTTATAAGCTACTATTTTACACAGTGAGCTACAGTATGGCCGGAGATTAGTGTACTGCTGTTGCTGAATGCTGAGTTGTTGGAACAGACGAGAGGGGAAGTGAGGTTGCTGCTGTGGTTGTCATATAAACAAATCAAACAATCCCCCTTTAACGAGTATATTAAGGCGCTTTGCAGCCTGTCGCAGTAAAACATTAGCTGGGGGCGCTTAAGACTTTTGCACAGTACTGTACTGTATGTCCATAAATCATCATACATGTACACAGGCAGCCTGGTGATGTAGTGGTCAGCACTGTCGCTTCACACCTCCAGGGTCCGGGTTCGATTCCCGCCTCGGGTCTGCGTGCGTAGAGTTTGCATGTTCTTGGTGGGTTTCCTCTGGGTGCTCCGGTTTCCTCACAAAGTGCAGATTTGAATAATTACTGTTCCCAATTTGTCCATAGTGTGTGATTGAGTGTGTGAGGGTTTGCTTATGTGTTAATGTCTTAACCTATCCAGGGTGTACACCGCCTTAAGTGTGCCCTAAGTCTTCTGGAAGAGGCTCCAGGGCCCCCTGGACCCTGTATACAGGACAGTGCAGTATAGATGATAAACGAGTGTGTGAGTGAGTGAGTATACACGTGCAATCATTTATAAAAATGAAAATCTTTAGTTTTTTTCTGTAATAAGTATGCAAGATTCAGGATAGACAAATGAACTAAGAAATGGTTCAAAGATTAAAGATGATTTATTTATTAATTTGTATTGGCTCCTCACGCTCATGTTTCCTCGGGGTGTCTCTGTGGTGAGGCGCCTCTGTGTGACGCCTTCGCTGAGCCTCTGACTTTGATTTTCAGCCCTGAATGAATAAAAGGTTAGCTATTTATAGAAGCTGGTACGTCGGTGGCACCGGTGGAGCCGAGGCTGGCGGGGAGGCGACACTCCTCCAGCGTCTGTGGGTGGAACAGCAGCCTGGACCTGCAGCAATCTCTCCCCAGCCCACTTTTGCTTGATATTCGGTGGAAGTGAGGCATTATGGGAAGTAATGATCTAACGTTGTTAATGAGGTCCGATCCAACTCAGTCATGTAAAGCTCTTTTTCACCTCTCTTTCTCTCTTTCTCTCTCTCTTTCTTCTTTCTTCTGTCCAGCTGTGAGTGGTCAGCATGTGCTGCATTGACTCACACTACCTTTCTCAGTGTGTGTGTGTGTGTGTGTGTGTGTGTGTGTGTGTGGTGACAGAATCGGGTTGTTTTTGCTGACCATCTGTTTTGAGTGTGTCCTTCGGGTACAGATGCAAGACTGCCGACTACTCTCCCTTTACTGCAGTGTGTGTGTGTGTGTGTGTGTGTGTGTGTGTGTGTGTGTGTGATAGTGTATCACTTTATTTTCTCAAATACAACACTAAATAACTGTATAACAGAAGTTGGCTGGAAGTCAGCTGTATAAATATTCAAGATATTGTTCATTTAGCAATTACTGCTCTGCATTTCCGCTGACCTGTGCATCATTTCACTTCATCATGCACAATGTGTAAATGTAATTACTGTATATAAATATAAGATTAGGCATAACGAGAGCAGGTGATCACATGACCTCTATCCTGCAGAGGAGATTCAGTACATGATAGTGCTAATATTCTTCCCATGTTGTGGTTTTTGGAGCAAGGTGACTCTTCCCTCCCTAAGCTGCGTCCACCTGAGAACCAGCGTGTCGGCGAGATGGATCAGTTTCACCAAGAGGGAGAAAACGTCTTTAGGCTTTTCGCCCAACTATAGTGCAAATGTGCTGATGCTTCTCGACCAGATTAATAAATAAGCATTTTATGAGGCACTGCTCATAAAATACACACTGTATACTGAAATTAGTAAAAAAAAAAAAAAAAAAAAAAATTGCACAAATAAATATATAAAAAAATAGTTTTCTTGAACTTATTCCAATTGATATTTGGATAAAATTCAATAAATAAACAAAATATGAAAAATATTTTTATATGAAAGATTTAAAAATTATGTTTAAATCTATACCAAGTAAAAGATTTTAGAGACAAAAATGGGGATTGACTTTATAACCTTAAATTTAAAAAAAGAAAAGAGAGCGTAAAAAAGCAATCCTGTAATAAAATAAACCCAAACAAACAAGCAAACTAATTGAAACTCAAAAATAAAACTAAGTGAAATATCTAATTAGATATATTAGAGAGTTTTTACTTATTTGTGAGATAAATGTAATTAATTTCATGTAAATAAAATCGAATAAATACATATAAATACTACTGTATGAAGAAACATCGGGCAAGTTAAAGTATGTTGCAATAAAGTGCACTAAAGAAAAATTTTACAACATGCAATCTGAAAGAGATTTATTTCTACTCTCATAGGGATGAGGTGGTACACAAGGCTGATCTCTGTGTGTGTGTGTGTGTGTGTGTGTATCTTGAGTATGGTGTCGCATGGCTGCTGCAGAGACACGTATTGAACTCACAGTAGCGTAAATGGTTCATCGGCTTCACTGGAGCGAGAGAGAGAGATAGAGAAGGAGAGAGAGGAAGAGAAAGGGGGAAGGAGAAAGAGATGGAGGGAGGGAGAGATGGAGAGAGGGAGAGGGATAGAAAAAGAGATGGAGAGAGAAAGGGGAGAGAGAGATGGAGATGGAGAGAGATGGAAAGAGGTAGAGAGAAATGGAGAGAGAGATGGAGAGAAGTTGAGAGAAGGGGTTCACTGGTAATGCAGGAGATTTGTCCCGGGTCATGAGGGAACTTCAGCAGGACCGTGATCTGGTTTTGTTTAGTTATAACATCATCAGAAACCATTTGTGTGTTTTATTATTATTATTATTATTATTATTATTATTATTATTTAAACAGATATTAAATATGAAGTCCTTCCCGTATAGCGCGTAATATTCCCGAAAGTCCCATTGGTGTCAGTGTGTTGTACTATTCCTGATATATCCTCTAAACATTAAATTAAATTATATTTGTCAAAGCTTATACATACTGAACGTTCAATGAGTAGGTGTTGTGATTCAAACTCATAGCCCTCGGGAAACCGAATGCAAACTTCACCCTGAAACACACTGTATATGATGAAATTAAAACATTCATCATGCGCCAACATTCTGGTGCTAATTTGTTTGTAAATGGCATCTCACAAAAGAAAAAAAAAATTTATTCATTGCATATCCCATCTTGAGCTGGGGTGAACTGTGATGTGGCGCCCCTGGAGCAGACAGGGTTAAGGGCCTTTCTCAAGAGCCCACAGTGGCATCCTGGTGGAGCTGAGACTTTAATTAATACAAAACTTTTCTTCTGCGGAATGTTCCAGAAACATCATAAATAACATCATTTCAATAAGAAATTCAGCGTAGAAGTACTGAAGATGTTGATGCAAACTCTGGACACGAAGCCCCAAATATTGGCTCATCTAGTTAGCGGACTGTGAGATGACGAGCATGATGATGTTGACGGCGTTATTAGAGTACAGTGGAACCTTGGATTGTGGGCATGACGGGCATGTGCGCGCATAATGGAATCAGTGCAAGCTGAGCCAGAGAGGGAGAGAAAAAAAAGGTCTTTAACCTCTCTAATAAGACTTTCTTTTTCGCAAACACGTGTTTTAATAAACAGTACATGCACGCTGTACACACATGCATACAAACAAAATTAAATAAGTGGTCACAGTAGTATAGTAAACAGGACACGCGTGCACTGTTAATTGTTGACGAATGTTGATTTTACCAGTGAGAGACGCGCACTAAGACCCAGCAGGGGAGACGATTACCCACAATTCTGCAGTGCAAAACAAGAAGCGCATGCGTGATACATGATACTTTGTACTCGTAAACCAAGACTTGCTCTTTTTCCAAGACAAAATTTACTTGCGGAACACAAACCCCGTTACTTGCAATCCGAGGTTCAACGGTACAAGTTTCTGAGCCAAGTGACGCAGCTGGACAGACTAAAAGTACTAAAGCTCCGCTGCATCACTTTAAAGCTAGAACTCCTACTCGGGATAGATTTATCAACTGCCAGTGCATCACTAACTGCAGGTTGGCCAACGGCATTATGGGTAGTGTAGTAAACTCTTAATCAAAATAAAAACAGAGCAATGCAAGACATTTAACCAAACAGAGTGTTAAATATAAGGATTAATACTGTATGCAGGGTGAAATTCTATTCAGGTGACAGACCTGTGTGTGTGTGTTAGAGTGTGTTATAAAGTTACAGAATTGGGATTTTTCCCTTCATCCTGACCATACTGTCATCTAAAATATGCTGGTACTACATTTAGGTTTTTTTTTTTTTTTTTTTTTTTTTTTACAGAAACACCATTTGTGAATCTAATGATCCCAGCAGCCCTTTGGAAGAGAGCCACTTAATGAATTTTAATGACCCACTTAAAGTTCCAGCACGTGTGCTGAAAGATTAATGCACCTGCAGCGCCGATATCCACATCGTCCGAGGATCGCCGGGGCGCTCGGGTTGTTACGGGCCATGATCGCAGAGGAGGAGGGAGAGAAAAGGTTTAAGTGCCTCGTTTCTCATCCCGTTTAACGTTTACACAAGCTGAAGGCCTGACGCGCTCACCGAGCACTTTATTGTACAACCAGACCTGAAAAACAGTCGTGCAAGTTTAATTAGTGCAAAAGATTCTTCAGACTGCAAATGATCCACTGTGTTCGCTCGTTGCGCTCGATTTATCTGTTCCGCTCAGCGCGCTAATCCCGTTGTTTCTTTGTTTCATATTAACGTAATGTGATTTTATTGTGACAAACCAAATAAGATTTAAATGAATACAGATAATATCAGCATGCATTCAAAATATAGTGTCATGTCAAGGTCTAGTAATGGACTTGCTTGAGTTTGATCTTATTTATGATCAAATTTAGTAACAATAACTCACATATAACTTAGCTACATAGCTCTCAGTGCTAAATAGGTAAATCCTAGTTGATGTGTTGGCCTGTTTAACATACCGCTAGTTTGTGAGCTCATAACGTAGCATCTTTACAGTACTGATGTTGTTGGTCTTTTAGCTGCTCCCGTCGAGAGGTCGCCACAGCGGAACATTAAATCCGCACACACAACTTGGGTACAGGTTTTTATGCCAGATGCCCTTCCTGATGCACCCTGCTGTTTTATCCAGGTTGGGACTGGCACTGCTTAAAAAAAATACACTTTAGTGTATTACAAATATATTGAAATCTTTGATATAATTTTGACATTGCAAATATACTAACAAACAGTCGTACCATCAGTTAATATATAAAAAGTAAACTATACTATATTATGGGAAAATATACTTTAAGTGAAAGGTTGGTCTAATTTCCAAAACACACTTATTTAAACTTTATTTTTAATTTATTTTTGGTATATATATATATATATATATATATATATATATATATATATATATATAAAAGTTGTTTTGCATGGAGTTTGCGTGTTCTCCCCGTGCTTGGTGGGTTTCCTCCGGGTACTTTGGTTTCCTCCAACAATTTAAAGATACACATAATGCCAATTAGCATTTTCAAATTGCCCATAGTGTGTGAATGAGTTTGTGAGTGTGTGTGTGTGTGTGTGTGTGCCCTTAGATGGATTGGCACCCTGACCAGGGTGTGCCCTGCCTTGTGCCTCCTGGGATAGGCTCCAGGTCCCTGTGACCCTCAATACAGGATAAAGCGCTATAGAAGATGAGAAGTGTGTGTGATGCTCGAAATAATTATTGTACAAATGTACAGAAAGTATACAGTACATTAGAATACACATTTTAATATACCGTAGTCTCAGTATATTTTTTTATTAATTTAAATGTACTTTTTCTTATGTACTTATTTATGCTTATATTTAGTGCACTACTCTCTTGCAAACTCATTATCTCAAACTCGTTTTTGCGCGCTGAAAATCACTTTTGCCCGTTCAAGATAATTTATGTTTGCTTTCTCTCTATCTCTCTCTCTCACACTTTCCTGTGCACTTACTATCATAAAGCTACACTTGCACAAACTGCAGCAGCGTTATAAATCTGCAACTATTCCAGCCAACCAGAGACTAGAATCGGCACAACACCAGTCAATCAGAAACTGGAGGCGGGCAGATTCAGACTGTCTGTTTTCTGATTGGCTCCCCAGGTCCTCCACTTCTAGTTTGAATTAACGGCTGGAAGCTGCATCATTGCATGCGTTAGTTCGTATCTTTATTAATTTTTTTTCAGCGGCATAAGGTAAATTTCATGGTTTTTGTTAGGTAATTTAAAATTAAGTACTGTACATAGTGTTATATCCGTGTATGTGTAACATAATGTGTTATTGCTAAATCTTCACTTCTGGTATAATGGCTCCGTAGCTCTCGGCCTGTTTTCAGTCTCTGTGTAACATCTGGAATCAACACACCAGGTTTAAAGTAATACTGTACCTTTATACTCTAATACTAATGTCTGTCTGTGTTCACACACCAGTTTATATTTTAGTTTGTGTGTTTTTTAGACAACCTGACATTTTGCTGAACACAAATAAACTATAGGACTGTTTTTTGTAACCTTGTGCAAATTAAATCTGTTGAAATCTGGTAAAACATCTGCAATACAGTATTAAAGAAGAGTGTGTGTACTACATTATATAATAAAGTATATTTGTATTAACCTTACAGTGTACTTTTTTAGTATTTGTACATGGCCAGAAGTATAACAGCTACTGCTGCAATAAAAATAAACTCATAGTATATTAATCATGTATTTGTAATGCAGTAAAATAGCTGTAATACTTATACTTATAGTACATTAAATATATACTTAAATTTCATTAATTACTGCCAGGTACTGTATGTACAGTACAGTAGTAAACACACGGCCATATACTTTAAGTGTACTAAGTGTTCCACTTTAGCACACAAAAGTATACTTAATACAGTACACTTAAAATTGTGCTTTTGTACAATTTTATTACAACTTAAATGCACTTGTACAAAATTAGTTGTTAGTTTTAAAGGACACCCCTTTACTATAATGCTGGTTTGTTGATTCACCATTCCAAACTAACATTAACCACAGAGTAACCTGTTTACTACAATGTTAGTTTTAAAGGTCACCAGTTTTTTTGGTAGTTTTTCACTATGTCATAATATCATACTAGTTTGAAGATTACCCTCGAGCATAATCCAAGTGAGAGGATTACTCTCTTTATTATGCTGCTAGTTTGTGTATTACGCGCTTTACGTTTATGCTAGTATGCTAGTTTGCATAACTCACTATAGTGCTAGTCAGATTTAAACATATTGTAACACCAGTTTAAGAGTAAACCTTTTCACCATGATGCCATTTTGTAATTTAATATTCGTACAATAATCCTAGTTGCTGTAGTATAAAATAAATAAAACAATTTGGAGCATGCGATTATAGAACAGTAATCAACTTCTGGGTGGAAACAATATTTCAATCACACAATCCTGTAGTTGATTATTTTCCTACTGCAGCAGGACAGTCTGGTTAACTTCTATTACTCTTACTATGAAATCCAATTAAAAACAAATTAAGCCATTTTTTTAGATTGTTCTAATGTTTTAAGCATCAGCTAATTGAATAAAAAACATAATATTATTTGTCCTGCACAGTGTATATGGTGTTACAGGCATCTGAATGGAAGGACAATGACTTAAAATGTAGAAGAAGAAAAAAAAACTGCTCAGCACTTCAAAGCTCAGTAATCACTCACGCGCCTTAGCACAAATCAGCTTAAATCAATTCTTTTGTCTTGAACATAATCCCTTCCACATGCTTCAAGTGCTGGGAGACGCGCTTCTACTGGGAGCTTGATTCCGCTGTTTCTAACCACTGATTGTATGAACAATGCGAAATACAGCTTTAATCTATGTTTCTCTTTCCGTTTAGAAAGCGGTGCAGAGACACGCGGCTTCTTCGGATGAACCGCTTTCTAATGTCATGTTTTTATGTGATAAAAATGGATGACGGACCCTGTTTTTTTTTTGTTTTTGTTTTTTTGATGCTGTTTTTATGACTTCTAAAACATTTGTTCTTGAATATTAAAAGTATAAATCATTTATTTTGGCTCTTTTTTATGACCGGATTATGAACCTCATGATCTTCAAACTACAGTACTGTAGACGCCCTTTTAACCGACCCCTGCCAATGCGTCATCATATTGGATGATTGATGTATAGTCTTATCTGTTATTTCATTTTATTTTGTCTTTGACAGTTTTGTAAATGATCATACTGGTCACTACTCAATTAACCCCATATTCCACTAATCCTCTTCCCATCCTCTGGATCATTTCCATCCTTCTTCTTGTCTATGCTGTGTTTCCAGTGGGACCTATTCAAGCTCACCACACTCCAAATGAAATGACTGATTGAAATCGTTAACGTCAGCTCTCGCGGCGAAAGCTTTTCAAGCCCTCCAGCACACTTCGCCTGATTGGCTTCAGGAAGCAGTTCTGATTTAATGCACTTTCATTTTAATGTGAACTTTTTCTTTCTTTCTGTTTTTTCTTTTCTTCTCCTTTCCACCAAGAGCAATCTCTCTAATTGAAATGCTAAAGCTAACGAAAACGAACTAAAGCTCGGGTTTAAACAGGTCCCCTGTGATGCATTACGAACATAATCCCGTAGTGAGACTAAACCTTGTTCATGTTTCTCGGAGACAGCCGTCATCGCCGTCGTGTTCCCGGCCCCTGACGCTGATGCACCGCCGTGTTACGAGCATCACTCATCCTTGCTTCGCGTGCACACTCATTTCTCTTCCGCGGGCTCTCTGTCAGACAAATTATCCGCCGCAGCACGTCCCTCTGACAGCCGAGCCTTGAACGTGGCCTTTGTGGACAAAGAAAACAGACAACGTCGCTGATTTCAGTGCAGATTTTCCCGTCAGCCCCTTTCAGTTCTTCTGTGATTCATTTATTTAGTGAGTCATAAACCTATTGAGGCCGTGTCATCCTAGAGCGCGTTTGTAGGACTTCCGTGACTTCCCTTTCTCAGACTGCTTCCCGATTGGCCTTTCAAAATGCATTAGGAAAAAAATTCTAGATGCTGAATGTGGAGAGGATGTGTCTTTAATGTGTAGGAGTCTTAGCACAAGAAAAGATTCCTGGAAGCTACAGGTCGTTGCTAAATAAAAAATATATACAGTATGTATTGGATTCCTTTTATCCAACTCGGAACAAGACAAAGTTGGACGATTTATCGGTGAACTTCACTTCAGGGTGATTATTAATTGAGCTGATTGATTGATGAACACTTGCTGGTGAGTTGTGGGTTCCACTCTGCAGCTTCAAGCCGAGCCGTGGCAGATTTACAACGATGTGGCCCTCACATCTTTCATTCCTCACACGGTTTGCTGTAAACAAGGGTGACGGTTGTGTGTGTGTCTTTGAGCGAGGATGAAGTGGGCTTTAGTTTAAGCCCCTCATCCTTCTGCAATCCCACCAACAGTTAGATTGATTTTAAAGCCTTGGACTAATCTAACATCATGCCTGCTTTGCATGGCGTTGAGAAACCTGGCTCATCTTAAAGGCATCTGACTGATTATGATATCAATACGGCGTAAAAACCTATCCATTAAAACGTCCACGTTGGAGCTATACAGGCTTTTGGGTTCTCGTTCTGTTCTCTGACCCAAATTGCAACACTAAACTTAAATGCCTGTTTTCGTGAGGCTACGCTGAATTAATCACACCATGCAGAGGTTGTAGTGTATAGATGGTGCCTGGAATAGACAACTAATTGCAGTGCAAGAAAGGGAAATTGCACTTGAAGCACTTCCTTAAATCTAGAAAGAGCGTGAACCCCGGAGCGGAGATTCACTCTCCACACAGCGGAATAGATGATGCACGATTATACACATCCCAGTCATCACTTTTTCTTTTTTTTTTTTAAACCACAACCTATTTTTCCCCCACTATAACAATGTTTTCCTCATGAATTTCTGCTACTTGTCATATCCGACTTATTCTAATTATTCTAACAACTGCATGTGCCTCGTGCTCCCACCATGAATTTCATTTTGAGACCTTCATGAATAATTGGAAGAAGGGGGAAATAAAATAATAAAAAACAGGGCAGCGTAAGCTTTTGAAGTTTCTTCTGCTCTGACCTGAAATAAATCGCACTGGGCAAGAGAACGAATAAAATAATGACCTGCTGTTTGCATCAATGTGGATTTGCTGTATCTTGTTCTAAATATAACAATATACAGTATATGTGTGTTACAAGTCAGAACAAAGTACTACATTTGTCTAAATAAGCTTTTCATTCCATTCTGTAAGCACTTTCTCCCTATCCTGGTTGTTGGAAATCCGGAGTCTGAACAGGAATCATGGGAAAACTGGACAAGCTAAAGGAACACACTCATAATATACACACTGCTGTAAATATATTGTATACTCCCACTATGATCCAGTAGATATCTCCATACAGTATCTTTAAATTGTTTTAACACCATTTTGTTTAAAACCTACAATGGAAGGGTTCACTTGGATTCTCTGCTTTCTGTCCTCATCACAAATCCATGCCAATAGCTGGAAGATAAACGGCACCACAGTGTGAACGAGTGTGTGTATGTTCGTGTAGTAGACTGGTGTCTCATCCAGGGTGTATACAATTTGAAGGGTCTTTCACACTTGTGCCCCAGGCCCAATTCAGGCGGGGCTTTTGGCAACAGATTTGCCTCTAGACAAAAGAAAATTTTCCACATCATGTACTGTTTGTGCAAATCCATATATCATTTTTGCACCAGGTTCATCAGTTTGCTGTACAAAGAACTATTCTCATGCAAGCCCATTTGTAGCCATGCATCCCGACACTCCAGCTGACAGCATTAGCTGACCTGATGGCATTCGCTGACCTAATTGCAGTGCTCCAGTCTTATAAAAGTCTGCTTTTATATATCAATAAAGCAGTCTGTCTCCTATCCTGACCATAACCATATCCATCACAGAACTTGAAGCCGGAAGTCACATGACAGGTTGAATCAATCACATTATTCGGTTTGGTTAAAGCAAGCCCTAGACCTCCATTTTCAACTTGACTCTCGGGACAGCTTGCAGGCTTGAAAACAGCTTTCACACTTCACCAAATGAACTGAAGTCTTGCGGCGATTGAAGTTGGGTTGGGAAAAAGTGTGTGAAGTGAGTGTGAAAATAAAGGGGCCTTCTGGGTAAAGTTCCCTCATTTCTCCACTGTTGAGAAGACACCAGGAACAATGTATCATATGTAACCATATATAATTTAATTATATGTATCATTATTTAGATAAGGGTTTGGTCTTGACCCAACACCATGTCCTTTCTTATCATTTGTCTTTTGCCCATCGTCTTCACCTGCTCTGAATTAGCCCCTAATTAGTATGTCTATTTACATTCCCAGTTATCACTTGTGTTTGCAACTTTAAACCAAAAACGCTTATTCTATTGTCTTTCCTGCTCTTAGTATCTTATCAGAATTTTTTTCTTTTTACCTTTGTCTAATATATTCTTCTATGATTTTGCATTATCCTTGATTGACCCTTGATCTCCACCAATAAACACCAAAAAGCTTACAAATCTTGGATCATCCTTAATAAAAACCAATGCTATGCCTACACACAAATAGTAAAAAATCATTAAATGAAGGTGTTCTACTGTATCAGCAGGGGGTGCACAAACTTTTGACTGTACGTATTTTATACACAAATGCACATTAAACATGAAAACAAAGCATTTTAAAATAGTTTAAAACTTTATTACAATTCTGAGATGGCATACAAAAAAAAAAGGCAAATGGTATCAACTACTTTTGAAGGAAAGAACGCAATCTCCTGGCTAGGATTAGCAAGTTAGCTGTTTTTAGTATTACCTTTAGCAGGCTAGCTATTACCTTGTTTTTGGTTAAATTCACTGCTTCATATGTTCATACGAAAAATTTTATTGTCCAACTGCCTTAGTAAAAACTAGGAGATTTCCTTAAGCCCCCTTTCCATAGTATTGGCACCTTCTAACTCAAATCTTTCTTGTTAACATTTAAATCCACTCACTTATTCTCTATACCTCTTATGCTGTGCATGGTTGTATAGAGAACTCATTCACAGCACTACTCACAGCAAGGTGGAACCACCAATTAGCCCAATGTTTGGACTATGGTAGGAAACTGGGGTACCTAGAAGAGGCCCACTGAGCACAGGGACCCACAGACCCGAAGACTCAAACCCTCAACCCTGATGGTGCAAGGTGTCAGTGCTTACCACTACACCACCATGCCACCTCATGCACAGTTAATCAAGATGATGCTGAAGTTCATGTCGTCTACTGTATTTTAGCCTAGCTAGTAAAATATTCAAATCCATTGCACATTTCAAATAGTAAAGGACCAAACCCTAAATTGTTTTTTTCTCCATATTAAACTGCAAATTCGTTTTGTGGAATTCTACCATTCTGCATAGTCCACTACGTGTTGAATTAAAATGCGATCACCCAGAATGTTTACCCAGCACTGCATTGGTTGGGAATAAAAGCATAATAGAGGCAATAGAATCACCTGATTGCTACAAATGTTTGGTTTGTTTGTTGTCTCGACCCTGTCGAAAACTTTGGTTTTCCTATGATGTGTTTTTAGCGTCATCTTTTTAGTTCCACAATTTTATTGATGTCTCATGTTACTTGTAACTGCTCTTAATGTTTCATGTGTCATACAGTACCTGCTTGGTTCATCATATTCTTTTTTTCTTGTGATCTTGTTCTTTGCTTTTATAAAGACATCATGTTCTCGGGTCATTTTAGTTCCACTGCACCACAGTACCATGTTTACTTTTCATCCTCTGTGATGATCTTTTCTAGTAGCAGTGTTTATTCTCGCAATACTGCATCCCCTGGGTTCTGGTCTGCCTGCCGCTTGTTCAAGCATTCCGACCACGTTCTTGGCTTATATAAACATTAGAAATTTAAACAGTGCGTTAAAGGCTGCAAGCGCATAAATTCAGTGAGTGTTTCATCAAAGGGCAGGTAAACACCATTAGGCAAACTTTAATATTAAGTGCTCATTGCCATGGGAACTGCAGTGGGATTAGGAAGGGAAACCATGAAAGAACTCTACTTAAATTGTTTGACCTTAAGGTCAGACAGGTTCCCCAGGCCTCTGGTCTTAGACTGGTACTCCTGAGGAGGTGCAGTGACAGCCACAGTTGACAGCGTTGGATGCTGGGAAGAAGATTAAGGAATTTTGTTATGCTGATTCAGTGAAGTTACCACATGCTGATCTGATTCTTTTTAAATATAAAGACCATCTTTACAGAGGTCAGCAAAGGTAAAAGGAGGATCAGAATGTTTACTGGCCAGCGAAACTAACTTTAGGGCCAAGGGGCAGCATGTCTGCAAAGCCTTCTGTTTGATCAGGGAATTTGGTTGCCAGCAGGCCATGAGGTTGGGAAACCTGTACATGTGAGTTACCAGCAGGAGACTCTTGGAGCCTGGACATCTTTGGATCAGTTAAGCAAGTTGTTGCATTTGGGAACGCATACATGAACAGGTCAGTGAATACATCAGGAAAGTCAGCAAGCCAGCACAGCAGAGGGATGCTGAACAGGAAGTTCCCTATGGCTTAGAGGGGAGAGAGTCTCCCAGTCAATTTAGGGCATTTCACCTTATGGACTTTAGGTCATTTTGATCAGTGAGGACACAAGTTAAAGAAAGTGGTCAAAAACCCGATATGAACGACAATCTTACCTGAACATGGAGGTGGACCGCTGTTTAGAATGTGACCTTCTACATCCATAATGTAGAACGAGTTGGAGAGAGAGCAAGGTTGACATTGTTGATTTATGCGTCAGTAATTTATGAAGCAGCTTGTTTGGTAACCTAATAAAAACACTGTGGTGATGTTTTTCATCATTATTATTATTATTATTATTATTATTATGGAAAGTTACATGGAACTAACCCTGATTTCACTCATCACATGCAAAGAGTGCAATTAAGTTAATTAGTACCAAGAGAGGGCACTGTCGTACAGTGTTGATTATGCTCAAGGATGAGCAGATAATTATGAGCAGATAATTAAAAAAAAACATTATAGTGATGGTTCTGTAGTTATGAGTCCCAGTAGTGAAAAGGAAGTTGTGTTGTGCAGTTGTTGTTGAAAATTAGTCTTTCGACAGAGGGAATAGTATTCATAGTTGAGTATTATGGAAGTGGTTGCGAATGGGTACAGAGCTTGAAATAGGTGGCAGAGCACATTCCTTACCACACCCGTCCCATTCCCCCAATCTTACACTACATGATGCCTACTTGTGGGGAATGTTAAAGGAGAGTGTTCAAATGTGAAGATCCACCAAGAACTGCGCCTGCATTACGCCAACTTTTGTTCTGGGCATCTGCGTTGAGAACCTGCGTGAACGATATAAACACTGTCTACATCTTGTGACATGGTGGAAATCCTGACACCAAAGCCACTATTGTAGATCAATCTTGTCTTGAAAAGGTATAGTATGTCCATCATACTACATCACCTCCACTGTTAATGTTTGTATTGCACTGCCAGAATGTATAATGGTAATTATCCAATGGACGCTCCACTTTAACTTACTGTACCTTTTTTTTTTGACCGTCAAAATTTTTAACACACGATGGCTTCGTGGGGACGTGACCCTGTCGTAATGCGCCCACTATGTGTATAAATCCTGGCTTAAGACTTACGAGACTTGAAACTCAGTAAGATGTACAGTATTGATATTTGAAAGATTACCGTGGTACCCTGGAATACCACTCGTGCAAGAGATTTGCCTTGGCATGTGAAGCATACATGCATACATACAGGGGGTCCAAACCTGTTAGCATCAGTGGAAGGCCAAGACAAGCAAAGTGAATTTACATACTGTATGTTTTTGTTTTTTGTTTTTTTGCATTTGTGCAAGATTTAGTGAAGACATGGGACTATGGGTCCCCAGAATGTTAGCAAGGACAAAAAAAAGGGAGCCACTTTTAGTTTGTTTTTTTAAAAGTGGTCGGTGCCAAAAGGAATTATAAATTAAGGTAAAGCGAGGTTTAATGTTTATTTATTTCATATTTTACTTCATTTACATGTCTTTTCTAAATGTTTTGATTGTCCTTATATGCAAAAATATGATTATACTGTGGGAACTTGGTAATATCGATAATATTTTGGACGGTTGGAACGGATTATCCGACTTTACATTAGTTCCTATGGAAAAATGTGTTTCGCAATATGACATTTCGTAATCCAGGCGTTTGGCTTTACATTATTACATTTATTTTTTTTACTTTTTTAACGAAGGAAATTTTGAACATACGTTGGCTTTATCGGGACGTGACCCTGTCATGAGGTGGGGACCATCCGTGAAGATCTGAGCGTAAGACTTAGATGGCTTAAACCTCAGTAAGACGTCGTGTATTGATTGATCTCTGAGAGAAGCCCTGTGTGGACGTGAACTGTTTTGTTCGTGTAGATAATAAGATGCGCATTAATACGCAGGTACGTTGCAGGAGCGCGTGTGCGCTTTCCGACTGTAGAGGTCCCCACTTCTCCTCACACACACTCACACTCATACACACACACACACACCTTCGCGGGTCTCGCTCTGTGCATGAGTGTGTGTACAGTGTGTGTTTTAACGGGAGCGCACGCGAGGCAGGACGGAGCGCAGCATCCGCTTCAGAGAGAGAGACAGAGAGGGAGAGAGAGAGAGAGAGACAGAGAGACACAGAGAGAGAGACAGAGAGAGAGAGACAGAGAGAGAGAGAGACAGAGGGAGAGAGACAGAGAGAGAGAGAGAGACAGAGGGAGAGAGACAGAGAGAGAGAGAGAGACAGAGAGAGGGAGACAGAGAGGGAGACACGCGGCGGAACTTTCAGGCTTTTTTCCCGCCGGTTCGGTTCTCCCTGGCGGAGAGAGGATGCTCAGAAGACGAAGAGACTGAGCTCTGATCCGGTTTTTCTCTTTAAGACTCATGAACCGGGCTCGTCCTGAGCGCGCGATCTCATCAGGTCTTTCCCGGGACTCTCGCGATGTCCGCCGCCCGTGCGTCCCTCCCGCTCGCGCTCCGGCTGCTGCTGCTGCTGGGTGAGTCTGAGCTTCTGCATGGAGGGATGGATGGATGGAGGGACTCTGAGTCCTGATAGTATATAAGTTATACATGTAAAGTAATAAACATAACATCAATGTTTAATATAAATATAAGTTAAAACAAGTTTGCATTAGACATTACGCACAAAGTACAACTTTACTCTATTAACATACTGTATGTTTCTTTATTTCATTTTTCTTTTTTTTTTTTACTATAAATTGATTAATGATGAACTTTTTGTTCTGTTGTGCATGTTTTTCAAATGCGTATATATTAATTATTAATTAACCTATATGTAAAATAATGTGCATGGTAATTTATTGAGGAAAAGAACTGCATTCCTACATTTGTTTATTAGTTAACCCTTGACTTCCTGTATCACATACGTACTGTAAATATTTTGTGTACTTGTTTACGGACTTTGTTTGGAACGGTATACACACGACACTTTTTACAGCATGTTTGTAATTTCAAGTTCATGGCATGAACTTTTTATGCACATGAATACAATGACAAAAGAAATTATTCTATTTATTTATTTATTTATTTATTTTTTATTGTACTTAATTTGTTTTGTTTATATGAATGTGGTATTAAGCATTTTTGCCAGTTTATTTATTTCCCATAGTCCTTTTATAATGATTTATATTTAGTTTGTTTATATGAAAGTGCCATTATGGCTCATTGTCCACTATTTATTTATTTATTTATTTATTTACCCAAATTTCTTTCTTTTTTCTTTCTTTCTGATAATCATTTCATAATGATATTTATTCCTATTTTCCTTCATAGGAATGTGGCAATATGCTTTTTTAAATTTTTTTATTTAGGCTATTTATTTATTTATTTATTTATTTATTTATTTATTTGTTTGTTTGTTTTATTTTGTGACTGCAGTGTCTCCAATGTTTTCCATTTTCACTGGCTTCCTACAAAGTAAAAAAAAGTAATGAATTTAGTATTATTATTTTACTTATTTATTTGTTTAACATAATAATTTATTTACCTTTTATTATATTAGGCTTTGATGACATGTTATAAATGTTTCTTATTACTTATTATTATTATTATCTTTATTATAATTAGTTTGATTAGATTTAGGCTCTGGTACTGTGCGACATTTTAATTCATAAAATTAATGAATCAGTGTGTAGGTGTGTAGTTGTGTAGGTGTGTGGTAGATGCGTAGGTGCGTAGTGGATGCGTAGGTGGGTAGGTGCGTAGTTGTGTACGTGTGTAGTAGATGCGTAGGTGCGTAGTAGGTGCGTTAGTGGGTAGATGCGTTGGTGGGTAGGTGTGTAGTAGATGCGAGGTGGGTTGGGGGGTAGGGGTCCAGTAGATGCGTAGGTGGATTGGTGCGTTGGTGGGTAGGTGTGTAGTAGATGCGAGGTGGGTTGGTGCGTAGATGTGTAGGGGCGTAGGAGTTGCTGGCTGACTCACCCACCAGCTATGATTTTATTTGATGGGTTTTGAACTGTTGTTTAATTCATCAGCAGCGTGACTCGCAGTCAGTTGGAGACAGATAGTTTCTCTGGTTCTGTGATTTATCGCTCTGCCTCATGCTGCAGACTTGCCGACATTGCGAGACTCATTGCGTTGTTGAATCATGACCTGACTCTGGAGCCCGACTCCATCCCATTGGGAATTTCAGCAGGGAACGCGACTGTCCATTAGGGCAGAACTGAAGAACTGCCTCAGCCGAGTTTTACAGATGGGCTCTTAGGCTTTGCTGGGGAAAGACATGAAAACAGGGGCAGTTCTGCAGAAATCCATCAAACATGGTCCTGTATGTCTGCCGTTCATCTATATTCAGTACACTCAAACTCAAAGAGGCTCAAAGACACTTCCTTTATACATTGTCTGTCTTTTCTATACCATACCATGCTGCCAATAAAATACCACACTGTCCACACCATACCATACAATACCACTCTGCCCCACACTGTCCACACTATACCACATTGCCCATCCCATACCACACTGCCTATACCATACCATAGTGCCCCAGACCATACCATACTGCCCCTCACACATTAATTCTAATTAATATTGTCCTTTTTAAAGCTGCTCTAACGTAAGTGATACTGTGGTATAAGAAGATGGGTGGTAGAAACAGCATCTCTGCTAATCCTCTCAGCCCTGAGGACTTGAAATGATTTCATTCTGCACACGTATTGATTTATTTCGACTGCAGTACTGCACGATAAACAGTAACTGAAGTTACAGAAGAAGTTAAAGATGAGTTAAGGACTATATTTAGAGCTGGATCTCCGGGGGCAGCCGGGGTGTCTGTCAGGGCACAACCAGAGGTTAAGAAGTGACGTCTTGCTCCACACCAGCCCTGTTCTTTACTCTCTAATCTCTCCTTTCTCTCTTCTGCACTCAGACTTCCTCATCCAAACGACTGGAATAACAACAGCTCTGTAATTAAATGTATAGAACAGCCTAGCCTGCTTGGCCCTGCGTGTTTGTGCCACGACCTCTCGAGCTGATTAGCATTAGCGCCAGGTTCCATGAGGTACATTGGAAGGCGAACAGCTTGGCACCTGACCCTCCATTAATTAGTCATTCTGGTTCTTCTTTTCATTCATGAACTAATTAGTGCACTGGACTAATGCTAACCTCTAGCTGCTGCTAATACCACACTAGCTCTGCATCTAAATGGAACAGTATGTAATAAATGGGATTTTTTTTTAAATCATATAAGAAGATGATTTGTATGTATGGTGCATTTATATAAACAAACTCCAGAATGGCGTTTGAAGGCGTGGCCTTTTGTCAGTCGCTGGGAAGGAGGTGTGGCGTTTGTACATCAGTGCTGAAAGGGAGGCGGGGTTGCTGTGTCTGTTAGTTCTTGTGAAGGAGGCGTGGTCTTTCACTTATCTAAAAATAATAAAAAATTAAAACAAACATGTGCTATATCTGGTGATATTAAAACAGCAATGAAACAATCAAGGCACATCATGGAGGTGTAACAGCATGTAGGAGAATGACAGGCTGTGTGTGTGTGTGTGTGTGTGTGTGTGTCTGGTGGGAGGACGTGGATGCCACTCTGATTTGGCCAAGCGCTCTGACACGGCTCTCGGTGAGCGGCGTCTCCCTGCTGAGATGTGCTCTGCTAATTAAAGACAGCAGTACGTCCCTCTGGGGGGGGTAACACACACACACACACACAAACTTACTCTATGTGAAGCCGGACTTAACGCACAGAGCTCAGAAATAGCCGTTAGCAGACACTTTTATTAGAAAGCACGCTCTGCAGGAGGGATGTGCTACTGGAGCTAGTACGACTCCCCAGAGTGAAGTTCAGAGAACTTTCATAAAAGTAGCTGACACACACACACACACACACACACACACACACTCATCTCATCACTCCAAGCTTTACGTTTGATCCTCTCAAAGTTCATCTTGTCCTGGGGACATGGGGAGTGTTCTGAATGACTTTGCTCTGTGTGTGATGTTGATTACAGATTTTGTAAACTTTAGGGGAAACATGGATGCACTTTAATGATGTGTACACTTCTGAAACAAATATTTGATCAAAGAGAAGAATGTGTCGAGAAAGATTTTAATCTGAAAAGTTGCATTACCAACACCAGTAATACCCCTATCTCACCTGCGCGGTTTTGCGCGGTGGCTGTGAGTACGGTTCATCATGATTCACCGCAGATTTTGGCACTGTGAGTACATTTCCATCTTTACTTAAAAAAAAACAAAACTTTAAAACATGTTTAAATTTTTTTGGTGGCCCTCGCGGAAGCTTGCGGATCCTGCAGAACATAAGCGGAACGTCAGCAGGCAATCGCGGCAGCTCACAGTGCCTAACACCGCATCTCACCGTGGGTCAAACTGCATAGGTGAGATAGGGGTATAAGGAAGACTCACTCTCCCTTATTCACGGCGGTAATGCAACTTACTGGATGCCAATCACCATAGAACAACATGAAAGACCTCTGCGTCAAGTCAGTTATATTGAAAGAGGCGTGGCCTCTGTGTCAGTCGGTCATAATGAAGAAGGTTTGGCCTAGAGAAGGCAGTAAAGTACTGAGTCACATCTTTGTTGTTAAACAGACACACACCATAAAATATTTTCTAGAACATTCTTCTCTGACACAGAGGCCACGCCTCCTTCATTATGACTGATGAACACAGAGGCCACGCCTCCTTCATTATGACTGATGAACAGAGGCCACGCCTCCTTCATTATGACTGATGAACACAGAGGCCACGCCTCCTTCATTATGACTGATGAACACAGAGGCCACGCCTCCTTCATTATGACTGATGAACACAGAGGCCACACCTCCTTCATTATGACTGACACTAACCTGGGCCATGCTTCTCCTCTGCGACCAGTAGACTCTCTAGCACAGAAGTCCCCCCTCTGACATAGGCATCTACAATGGCCACACCTCCACGCCCATTTCATATAGACCGAAATATACGGAGGTAACAACATCTCAATGTTGTAACCACCCCTTCTCCATAGAGAGGCCACACCATAATTATCAGGTGCTGACATACATAGCAGACACGCCCCTTATTTGAGACTGAAATGTACAACAGACAGACTTCCTTCTTTAGTTACTGACACGGAGGCCACGCCTCTAACTGATATACAGAGAGTCTGCGCCCCTCTCAGCTAAACTGGGAGGCAAAGTGGCCCGCCCCCTTTTAATACTGGGATGAGCAGCATTGATAAAAAAAAAATACAGTCGAAAGGCTCAATTTCATTAAGGGGGATCTGTTTAATGACCCGGAAACAAACCGAAATAGTGGCACCATCTGCTCAGGCCCGGCCAAGAGGAACGAAAAAGAGCGAGAGAGCAAGGGGAGGGGAGTGCTAACATTAGCTCTCTGGAGTTTAGGCTCAGGTTAAATGTGAAAATGTAACACACACACACACACACACACGTATATACTGTATAAACAAATCAATCCCTGTTTTGTGGCATAAAAGCTTTTGGTGATTTATCGTTTAGATAAATGAGCGTAAGGCTAAACGTCTGCTTTGGTGATCGTTCTTAATCTCGGAGATGAGGTAAACCTCCGCAGATATTCACTCTGCTCTTATTCATCTTTCCATAAACAACAGAGTTGAATTCAGGGTGGCTGAAAAGAAGCACATGCTTTTAATAAAGCTGTGTGTTTTCTCTACAAACATTCTCCTCAGGTAGCCTCGAGCTAACGCTCCCCTCCCCCCCCCCCCCCCCCACCCCCGCCGTGAAGCAGAGCAGCCAAGCGAGCTCATAAATCCGAGGAAAATATTTACATAAACTTTCACAAACGCTGCAATCCACGTCTTTCTTTTCTTCAGAACGTCAGCCATGTTAAATAAGTTCATTATGCTAACGAAATATGATCGTCCATTTTCAGGGTAATTTCAGGGTAATTTTGAATCTGACAGAATTACCCATAATGCACTGTGAGTAATGGAAATACATTTTATAACAGAGCTGATCTCACCCTTCGTCCTTTCTCAGTTTGGTTTAATCTTGTGAGGTTGTGGTTTAAGATTAGCTTGTTGCTAAGTGAAGAAAAATGAATGATGACGCTAACTACGAGTTGTACTTGTTTAGCATCGCATTAGCTGTGGTAGCAAGAGTTTTACTAACATTAACATGATATAAAACACTCTGTTATTTTTTGTCACCTCATAGCTAGCCTGCTAGCTAGTAAAATGTTATTAAGATAGTGTAACTGTTGAAACAATGCCCGCTTTTTCTTTCACTACTTTGCTATAAAACTTTTCGTGAACTGTGATAAATATTATTATAAAGTCTTATAAACTAGCTTGCTAGCTGGAAAAATTCATCTCACATACTTAAGCTTGCTAAGCTACAATAACTCAAAGGTTAACTCTATACTCTACTGATGTACTCTAGGATCTGTATTATTCATGATTAGCTGTGAGCAATTGATTTACGAATATTGTCTAATAAGAAAACTAGAAATTATATTTCAATTCACTCGATAAAAATTAAGCCTTGTCTTGATTTACGTAATATGCTACAGCTTGTATGTTAGTCATGTATTAATTTTTTCTTTAACGTCTTTCTTTTTACGTTCAATGCTAGATTTTAGGATCCACTTTTGCTTTTGTTCCTACAGCTAGCGCACCAAGTGGACGCACACAGGTGGTTGGAATTATCTGAAATCATTCGAGGAGGGCGAAGCAAATCAGGTCTTCCTGTTTACTCCTCCTCAGTCTGGCAGCAATTTAGGCGCTCATCTCGCACACACCTTTTTTGTGTTTTTTTTTTTTTTTTTGCAAGCAGCGAGTGTCTGTCTGTCTGAAGTCGCTTCATTTCAGAGAAAGAATGCAGGTTGCACATAATTCCCTTTGGAGTGGGTTTCACTCCTCCAAGATAACACTATATATATATATATACTGTAGATCATTCCACTGGTCACATGTTTAGTATGAAATTATATCAGCTGATTTACCCATAGACTGGAGAGGACGAACCCTCTGTGACGTCACCCACGGGTTTCCTGAAGACCAGGCTTTAAGCTCAACTGTGGGTTGACAAGAAGTTAGACATAGGACTCTATGGGGTTTGACTTACTTTTGGACCCTTGTGGTAATTTGAGGAACTGCATGATTTGCCACTCATTTTATTCAGAACCAACGTCTGCTTCATGGATTTACGCAAAAGATCACAAGGCGAAGACGAGCATTTTCAATAGCATTCGGGAATTGATCGACTAGGTCACTTGTGCACAAGGACAAATCTTGTGGCCTTAATTACTGACAGGAAATCAATTTCAATCCATTCCTTGTCTTGTGGAGTCACGCCCGAAGGGGCCAGAGCTGCTGAAATGGCACAAGGTAAACCCAAAACCAAGGTTTATTTACTGTTAAAATTTAATCATACACACCCTTAAAAATGACATCCTTGTTTTTGGTTATGTGTAAAAGTTTCATTGGCCTGGCGTTCAGCTCAGACATGCATTTCCTACACACAGCGCCTGCTCGAAATAGCTTGCGTTGCTCTGAAAGCCTCTACTTGAACGGACACCCATTATGTCAAAGCCGGTGGTTAATGCAGGTGCCGTCGCGTTTCCACCACCTCCATGTGCTAAGCCGTCGGATCTCCTGTGTTTATTCCAGGCTCCTTTACCTTCCTGCTTATGCAGTTTGACAGTGTAACTGCAGTGGAGAACCGGAGGTCTCTGCCTGTGCGGGTGTCTAGCTCGGCGTGTGCTCGCGTGTGACATTTAGGAAACAACATGCCGTTAAGAGAAAAGGACGCAGGAGTGATGCTTGTGTCGGGTTAAAGGAGACTCAACACAATTTTAAGAATCTATTACTTTCACGCTCTGCAGGGGAAATGGTGACGCAGGTCTACGGTGCATTTAGATGCGTTTTTGTTTCTATAGTAACAGCTTGTATGCGATGGATGTCGCATTCTTACTAAGACTGATAATCTGTTCAATTATGCATTGTTTTTTAAACGATTTTGTAAGGAGTCTCCAGTTTCAGTAATGAAGGACTTTCCCCTTTGCAGTTTCTCAGTCACATGACAAGCTTTTTTTAAATGTCTAAAGGGTAAAAAAAAAGGGTGAGACCTGTTTATAACCGAAGTGAGAACAAAAGCCTGTTTTCCAAATTAAATCGAAACGGATAACGATTAAAAAAGGAATCATCGTTAGCATTTACTGTGGTATAAGAGCAATAAAACACTCCATGACGTGCTGTTATTGGAAAACAATCAGCCATGGTGATGGAGCGATAACCCCGCTTAATTACACCACCCTACTTTTTGATTATTTTCCTATAACAGCACGACGCAGAGTGTTTTATTTCTTTCATTTCATTCGATTCCATAACTCATACAGCGCCACCATTAACCGAATGAGTTCCTGCTGGTTTATAAACTCACAGTCTCATGCGTCCTCACAGCCCCTGAGGGTTTCGCTGAAGAAATGCTAATTGGTCGAGCAGACGTCTTCTTAAAACGCATTAGCCTCATCAGCAGCGTATCACCTCTGTGCTTCACAAACAGAGCTAAATGGAAGCGCAGGACGTCTCCGTTCCATAAGCCGCTCGTTAACAAGCCAATTAAATCCACCCATGCTGGGGCTGGAGGGGACAAATGGGGTAAAATGCTAACTCAGCTAAATGGCTGCTGATTCTTTAAGTAAAATAAAATAATGCAGCTTTTTTTCCCTTTTTTTTTACCACCTAAGCTGCTTACTCTTCTGAAGGAAGAATCGTATTAAGCAGTTTTGTGCCGTAACACAGCTTGAGGAATCATCTTTCGCCAGCATGATAATTGCCAGGGTGTGTGTTTTAGCCGCTTAATAACACGAGCTGCTTTACTGAAGTGGCGAGCCACTCTCTGGCTAATGTGGACTTGGACACGACACAAGAAGTCCTCCATCCCTCCTGTTCACTATTAGCATTAGCTTTTATGTTGGGTTCTGTTGGATACTGCTCAGCCTCATTCTTGCACTTTATGCCACCTGCTGCTTAGCCGATGCTAATGTTGTTGCATAATGTAATAGCTTTACATTAGCAAACGTAACATGATCAGTTGTGCACTACAGAGTGATTCTCTAGGCATTCATGAATGTTAGCACTGTTTACATTAACTTTGCCGTTTGGCTTCTGCTGCATCTAGCAATGCGGCTAAATGTCTTTGGACTACTCGTGTTAAAATATACTTTAAGAGCATTGTTAGCAATGCGTAGGACATTGCACAGGCTAAGATGGACCCATGGAACATTTTTCTAGCTAGGTAGAAATAGTTTGTGCATCAAAAGAGTTTCCAAATGTCTAGAAATGCATAATGTTATCTTTAAACTAGCCAGACAAGCCATTTCCCCGTGACATGAGAGCTAGTCAGGATGGTGCAAGCCTGTTTTACGTGGGCGCTAACAAGAGAAAAGCCAACACAGCATCCTGGAAATGTGCTAACACCGTGTTGCTCTGTCACTTTGCTCGCTCTGTGCTGTTATCCAGGTCATCATTACAGGCCGCCTTCTGTCCACCCCTGCTGAGAAACAAGACACCTACCTGAGTGTGCTCCCACACACACACACACACACACACACACAGGGTATGATGCGGTATTTCATTTACGCCTTTCAGCTTCTGTCCATAATCACCCACGTTACTTCTTCTATCACTCTTCTTCACGATCATTCCCGCTGCATGTCAGCACTGCGCACTTCAACGGCAGCCGTATGTCACTCGTCTCGACACGGCGGTAAAACTGGAAGGGGGGAGGGGGGGGATTTTTCTCAAGTACCTGTACACTGCAGGGTCAGGTGGAAAAAATAATATTTATAGTGCTGTGAAAAAAAATTTCATTATTGGTTACACTTGAGATCATCAAACTAATTTGTGATTTGCGATAACTGGCAACGATCCTTTCACATCGCTGTGGAGGAGGCCGGCCGCTCCAAAACCTTAAATTTGTATTTTTTGAGGCATTCCCAAGTGGACTTGCTGGTGTGTTTCACCAATGTTTATGTCTATGTGTGTTTTGTTTCCTCCTTTTTTCTTTTACAATTATTTCTAAAACTCCAATGTCAACCATCTGCTGTATGACTTCTCGTTCTGAACGAACTGTCGCTAGTCACCTCTGTCAGTGGCGCTGTGATAGAAAATGAATTGACACCTTCTGGCCAATCAGAATCGAGGATTTCACAGTGCTGTGATGTAATGATCATAATGGATGTTCTTCTTCTTCTTATTTTTTTTATTATTATTACAGATGACAGGTAAAAGCAGGACAAATAAAAAAACTCCTCTACGATTCTTTTTTGACAGTTTTCACCTGATCTACACTTTCTCTCTCTCTCTCTCTCTCCGTCTCTCCATCTCTGTCTCTCTCTCGGGTGTATTGAGTTCTCTGGTATCGAGCGCTGCCTGTACTGCACACTGCCGGTAATATAACCTTCCCATCACCTTACTGTACACACTTTTCTACACTCTGTCTCTCTGTGAGCGTGCGTGTGTGTGCTGGCGTTTTGATGAACGTACCACCTCTATGTGCTAATGAGAGGCATGACTCAGCTTACGTGCTGCGATCAGGCTTCTCATGTCCTGCAGAATGCTGACATGGCAGCGAGAGAGAGATAGAGATAGAGAGAGAGAGAGAGAGAGAGAGGGGGGCGAACGTATTCATTTGAAGCTCTCAGAGAAAAATTAAATGATGAATAGGTGTCCTTTTCTGTCAGAGCCTTTCTTTTCCCACCATCTGTACATCCATCCCTCCTTGTTTTTTTTTCCTGGTTCATTCCCCTGCCTCGTCTTCTTTACATCCATTACCCTTTTCTTCAATACCTTGTTTTTTTTTTGCACCAGTCTCTCCTTTCTTAGCATCTAATCTCTTTTCTTTTTAATTACCTCCATTCCTTCTTTTCCTCTATTTCCCATTCCATCTTCACCTCCATCTTTTCTCCTCTCTGTTTGTTCCCATTTGTCCATCATTTCACCCATTTCTGCCTCTTTCTCATTCCCCGTCTCCATTTTCTTTATCCATCATCCATCAGTTTCCTTCTTCACGTCGATACCTGCTTCTTGTACTTCACATTTGTCTCCTTTTTAGCTCAACTTCTGCCCTCTTTCTCAACCTCATCCCCATTAACTCATCTCTTGTTTTGCAGTTCCATCTGTTTGCTTTTTCATCATCTTTGCATTCATGTCTACTTTTATGTTTACTTCTATCTCACTTCTACCTCAATTTGCCTTCCTCTCCCTCCATCACTGCAGTGTTGGCACATCTCTCTTTCTCTCTCTCTTTCTCTCTCTCTCTCTCTCTCTCTCTCTTATAGTTCAACCAGCTCTAGTACTGCTGCTGCACTGTCGTCATATCTCTCTCTCTCTCTCTCTCTCTCTCTCTCTCTCACACACACAACTCCCATCATTGCTGCATAATCCTGTCCTCCATCTCAGACATTTTCATGAGTGGATATCCTCTTTAATATTAATGAGCCCCCCCAAACACACACACACACATACACACCGCAGCAGCGTTCGTTACATCATGAGGCTATTGTAAAATCCCCATGAGCGAAATGACACCGAGGCGACTCCACCTCCTGGAATGCCATCTATCTCTCCTCCTTAAGTCAGCAGCTTTTTAATCACTCGCTCTCCTCCTCCTCCGCGCTCCATTGATTGTTTAAGCGGCCTTACTGAGTCGATGCCAGGCTGCCGGATAGGTTCAGTTATTTCCTCACAAACGCACTGCAGCTACTCAGACGCATTGTCCGGGTTGCCAAATCCGTGCTGATTGAATCATAACAGCAAATACCCGGAACAGTCACTATGTGGCCAATTTGTACACGTCTGTCACGGTAGCGCTCAGATATTTTAATCTCAACAACTCGTGTAAATGGTTTCTACCACAAGAACTATAAAGCACTTGACTCACATCCATCCACAAACCTCAGTTTTTTTTCAAATAAAACTTCTCGCATACGCTCACTTTCTATACCAAAGTAAAATTGGCAACATTTTACATGTTTATTGTGTCATTTCCTGAGACAAGTTTTCTCCAGTTAAACTGTCATCAAAACCAATTTGGGGTATGTGAATATGTTTTAAAATGAACCATAATGTACAGTACAGTATGTCCTATTATACAACAAATCGTACGTCATTTACATTACACAGTCGTATTCCAGGTTACATCCCAATATTCATTAATGTGCTGAAAAGCCATACGGATTTTCTGAACTGAACAGTTTACAGTACTATTAAGAAACATGTGCATTCTGCTTTCTTATATTATATGATGCTGCATATCTTATGACTGTAGGGGGCACTTACTTTTGGAAAATACCTGGTTTAAGTACTGGAACCCTAACGATGGATGAGCATCATGTAGTTGAGATGATGTTAACTGTCAGGACGACGTTGTTTTTGAAAATTATAATGACTTTGACAAAACATTGAATAAACAACCCGAATGCAAGGTTCCAAGTACTGTACATCATGAAAACAGTCTAATTTGAAGGTTCATCTGGTGCATTTATGACAATTGTCATCCATTCGCACTACGTCCGAGCACATCCATGGTCCCTTAAGGTTCTAACATGGTTCCGGTCAGGGTTCCGGAGGTTGGGATGAATACAACAGCTTCCCGCACACCGTGTGTGTATCTAGTAACTAGTGTCGTAACTTTACCTCTCAGAGACCAAACTGCATCCTGTTTGCTTTCTCAGAACACATCTCAGACGCTAAGTAACCTTTTGTCTGCTTTCCAGTTTAATATTAGAGAAAATTGCTGTTGTCTGGTATTTTTTGTGGTTCTTGTTATGTATGCACACTGCTTTGACCGCTCAGGCTAACAGTGTGGTATTAATATTGTTTTGAAGTTGTTTTTGCAGCATTGTATTAGAGGGGTATTTGTTCAACTCTATCTCATCATCTTGTAGTCAATGTTCTTCTAATCATAAAACACAATAATATAAAAAAAAAAACACCCTAACCAATGTTGCCGATTTAACATCACTACGACTTTTTGACCACTAAAGATTCCTGCGAGCTTGCATGATTTAGATTTTAATTATTTGGTGGTTATACAAGCACTATATGTATTTAAATAAACAACCGTTTAATTTAGATGACGGAATTTACACAAAAAGGTAAAATGGCAAATAAAAAAATGCCGCCCATGTCTGTCTCCTGTCTCTTTCTAATTCCCAGTTTAACTCCTGGCTGTGAAGGTGCTGTTTAAAACCCTGGACGTGTTCATCAGGAGTGCGATGTTGCTGTTGGTGGCAAAGTCGGTTCCCCTTATTAGAACGCCACACAGCACGTTATCCTCGTCCCTGGTGGCCGGCGGTGTTTCTTTGAAATTCCGTCCAGTTTGCTGGCCTGATTTATTTTCCTTCACTTTTTAGAGAGCAAAGAGGGAAAAAAGGTGTGAGTGGCAATTAGTCTGGGAGTTCATTAGGAGGAAGAAGAAGAAAAAGAAGAAGAAAATATGCATGCAAGATTTTTAGAAGCATACGAAACAAGTCAGCTCTTTCTGATTAACCAGAAGGGAGAAATCGACAGCGCAAATCAAAACTTTTACAGAGACTTTACAGAGACACCTTTGAATGAGCTGGACCTCTCCAGATTTAGCTGCTTTCTTCATCACGCGTCGGAGACCATCAGTGTTGGATAGAGCTTCCATATGGAGCATTACCATCCAATTGGCCTTGCTGTTACTCAGCACACAGGCTGCAAGCCTGCGCGGACGGATTAGCGGCAGGTCGGGCTGTTATCAGCGGGTACCAGGATGTCTCCAGCAAGTCTGCGAAATACTACTGGTGCCATTGGCAGTGGAAAAGATCTTCCTCCCAGTCTGTTCAGCCTCTCTCCATGCAACCCTGTCAGCCGCAACATTCGCTGCTTTCCAGTAATCATGGAAATGGCAGGAACATTAAACAGACAACATATGCTGGCAGCATTTTTTTCTTTTTTTTTTCTCCAAAATTCTATTTGGTGAAATATATTTTAAGGTTGTGTTTGCAGTTCACGCTGCGCACTGAGAAGATTTCAACTTCACATCTTGCTAATATGTTGTCTAATCCAAGCTCTCATCCGTGTCCAGAAACATATGCCGTCATGTGAGCTCCGTCTGTCTATCGAAATGCTGACGCTTCATCTGGGGGCTCCAGCGACGCTGAAGCAACGCTGTTTTTCAACACACATGGCGGAACACAAAGCTGCTAAAACTGCAGGAATCATCAGACATTCCGGCTGAGATCAGGGAACCAGATATAATACAGATGGATTGCTATTTTAACCTTTCAGACTTACAACTCTACACCAGAGGACTGCACGTCGACAAAACTGCCGCGGATTCTGTTTGCTAAACGTTACTTGGCTTACGCTGACTATGGCTAGGCTAGTTTACTGTAGGTCCAAGTTAATTGCTTCCCCCCTTAGAATAGTTCATACCAATAGAATTGAATCACAGCTCCCGTAAGCATGTTTAAACAGCGGCATCGTTTTACGGACTCAGAGGGACACTTGGGCATTAGAGTTATGAATTGTTATCCGTAAGTTAAATATCGCGCCATTTTTCACGGACGGTAACACTATAACAAGCATGTCTAGTTAATCACCGTGTAACTGGGACATGGTGATGACTCGGGATAAGACTAAACAGTTTATAAACCCTGCCTCTGTGTATACCCAAAGACTTTCAGTGACTTATTGTTTCCCTGGATGAGAGAGGAAACCACCTCATAAGCTCCAGAGACATTTTATATACCTATACTTGTTTTGCTTTTCGCAAGCATGGCTTAGGGCAGTAGTGTTTAGCTTGCAATCATCCAATCAGCTTCAAGCACAGTTTCCCTGAACAGTTTGCTTCCGTGTAATACTTTCTGACACCGACAAGCACTTCGAGCAGATTTATCTTCTGTGCAGACGATGTGTAATCCCCCGGTGGAGTGTTTCCAGCATGACGAGACGCGTGGTTTATTAAATAATCAGACCGGCTTATCTTAATGAAGGGGCCTCACAGAGCACCCTGCTGCTTCGGGAGGAAGAAAGAGAGGGAGGGTAGGAGGAGGAGGAGGAGGACGGGAGTGATTTTTGGCACACAGCCGCAGCTGCTACTTTTGGCCACATGGCAGTTCCTTCATCCGAAACAGTTGCAGAGAGGAGCATGCTGAGTCCAGACATTGATTACATTAGGGAACTTTTCCATCGAAACAATCCTCCTCTTTTTTTCCTCCAGAGTCACCAGGTCTAGAGGCGATTGTTTTCTCCACTGCAGTCTCTGTCATTAACTCCGAAACCACAGTCTCTACAGCTCTTTAGACTTTCTGAGACAAATAGGAGGAAATGCCTGTCTCATGTTGTGTAACTGAAATCGGAACTCCTGCACCTTTTGTTTGTTCCCCTTTAATCTGCTTTTTTAATCTGCACATGTAAAAAATACAATGGAAATCTTAACCTTTTGAACTGTTCTGAAGGTAGAAATGGAGTACAGCACTTAAGGTATAAACAAGGGTACAGATCGGTCTTCCTTTTCCCTGACATTGTGTGTATGCAGGGGCTACTCATGCTGTATCAGACCTCCAGCATTCCTGGGTGAATTTTGTGTTTTTCTCCTTCTCCGTGTCCCTGGTGTCCCCCATCTCCCAAAAGCTCTCTAGGATATAAACAATAGATGTTGATGAAAGATGGACTGGTGTATAGCATTCAAACGTTGTTTTTGATAATATACATTTACGTTTTACATTTAGGCATTTGTCAGACACCGTTATTCAGAGCGACTTACATTTCTGTGGTGTAGTGTTTAGTACTGTCGCCTTGCACCTCCAGGGTCAGGGTTCGATTTCCGGCCAGGCTCGATTCTCGTCTCTGTGTGTGTGGAGTTTGCATGTTCTCCCTGTGCTTGGTGGGTTTCCTCCCACAGACCTGCAGATTAGGCTAAATGGCGTTCCCGTTGCCCGTAGTGTGTGAATGAGTGTGTGAGTATGTGTGTGTGCCCTGCGAATTAATTGGCACCTTGTCCTCGTGTCCTAAGCCTCCTGGGACAGGCTTCAGGTCCGCGCAACCCTGAACACAGGATATAGACAATGAGTGAGTGAGTATACATCTGAGCAGTTAAGGGTTAAGTGCCTTGCTCAAGGGCCCAACAGGGACAACTTGGTGGTTGTGGGATTTGAATATGGGACCTTCTGAACCGTAGTCCAATGCCTTAACCACTGAGCTATTATAATATATATGTGCATAGCATTACTGAGATCCACCAGAACAATGACAAAATAAACATATTTGAGAAGGTTTGATATTGAAAGGAAATGTAAGATGAACACAGTGTATAAAAATTCATCAATCATGATCCAGCGCTTTTGGATTCTCTACTCTACAAGTTTCTCTACTCATGGTCCTGGAGAACCTGCAGTTTGTATTTTTCTTGCCCTAAGCTGGTTTCTTAAATAAAATGAACTGTAAGAGAGAGAGAGAGAGAATAAAAAAATAAAAACAAGGTTTGTGAACTTTGTGCCATACACACTTTTTGGATCGTTTAAAAAAAAAAAACTCTGGAGCTGCATGGTGACCTCAAGGGGATGACTTTCACCTGGGAAAGTGGAGACCTTTAAAAGGTGCATAATTGGACCTTAAGGGCCACTGGAAAAGAAGATACTGTTTGGGGAAAAGAAACAGTAGCTTCTTTTCTGACACAATGTCAAGAATCCGAAGGCTGGAGCTCACTCTTGCCTTGTCATCCTTTATTCAGAAAGAAACGCCTCAGGCTCTGACAGACGAACGGCTTTAACGCGAAGAGGAGTGACTCTCGATATGAGTGTAAATGTCTCTCTGGCTCCTTTATTGTAAATTCTGCTAAGAACGAACGGAAAAGTGTCAAATCAAGAGATGCTTCTTGCTACACGAAATACAAGAATTGCCAATGTCCCGAAGTGGATATAGGTAGAAAAAAATGCCGCATTCTACAAAAAAATCAAGACATAAGAGGATTTCACGTGTTACTGCACAGTAAAAAAACAAGATAATGTAATTCTTGCTTGGTCTAGTACAGTACACTCACCCACTCATCATCTATACGGCTGTATCCTGTATACAGAGATATGGAGTTTATCCCAGGAGACTTAGGGCACGAGTCAGGGTACACCATGGATGGGGTGCCAAACCATTGCAGGGTACACACACACACACACACACACACACAAACACTCATTGACACACTACCAGCCATTTAGGAACAGCAGTTAGTCCATTCTACCGTATATGTGTCTTGTCTTGTGTCCCCGGAGGAAACCCACCAAATATGGGGAGAACATGCAAACTCCTAGCACACAGACCCGAGCCAGGAATCGAACCCAGACCATGGAAGTGCCGGATATTGGATATCACAAATTTCCTGAAATCCCCTTCCATTACCCAGTTCCTCGCAACTGCTTCATCCCAGCATTCAGTGAGCTTAGGGACTGAATTATCAAGAATAAATAAGCTGACCTTTGCTCAAGTTATGAATCACACATCAGTGGGGATGTGTGCGTGTGCGTGTGTGTGTGTGTGTGTGTGTGTGTGTGTGGAGGGATGGTTGGACACGGTTGAACAAATTTACAGGGGCCATGTGTAATAAACGCAGGGCAGCTCGGTGGGCAGAAGTGCTGAGGCTTGGAAAGTTCATGATCCATTAGCTAATAATTCAGCCAAATGGAGGACAGGAAGGGAAGAGATAGAGGACGCTCTGTCGATCCCGCACTGAGGCAGGGTTAGATTTGTGCTGTGGAGTCTTGGCATCAGTATGGTTGTTATGATGACCCTGCGCCCAGCGCGTCAGTATATAATGATGCCAATCACAATTAGCATCTGCTTCATTGGGAAAAGAAAAACCTCAGACAGATGTCTGTACCACGAACGAAATCTCTATACTACGCTGGACTTTTTATTTATTTGTTATTTCTTTACGGAGTGTCTGTTTTAACTAAACTCGCTGTCATCCAGAAACAACTGTCTGTTCTCCTGCCATTAAAGGAGCACTTCTCGCTAATGCCTGTATAAGGCGCGTGTGTGAAGCCGTCTGCGGGCCGCGTCCAAGCTGCACTACTCGGAGACGTCTCATCAGGTCATGACCCTCTTCTGCGAACACAAACAGTCCACTGGAATGCTTACTGTTCTGTCAGGGCAAAGATTTAAGACTTCAGAGCTTGGATGTGCTCTCGTTTATGGCTCCTCAGAGTTTTCCATAATGGTTTCAGATTTCTGACAAAAATAATACATACAGTATATACAGTATATATATTATTAAACTGAATTTTGAACATTATTAAATTGTATTTTCTAGTCTCCTTAAGGATAACTTATTACTACTCTCCTTGTTTACGGCAATACATCCTGCGGTTCGCCGGCGGTATAAAAAACGCCCGATGACATAGTAGCGTATTGTAAGCGTCACGCTCCCTCATGATGG
The DNA here is from genome assembly GCF_024256425.1 of Clarias gariepinus. Classification (NCBI taxonomy): domain Eukaryota; kingdom Metazoa; phylum Chordata; class Actinopteri; order Siluriformes; family Clariidae; genus Clarias; species Clarias gariepinus. The sequence continues at coordinate 2,670,295 of NC_071116.1, read as the reverse complement.
TCAGTAATAGGGCCACGTGATCACTTTGTGTATTTGCTCATGACCTATACAACTTACGAACAAATTGGACTTACGAACATGCTCTCAGAACAGAAATCGTCTGTATGTTGGGGACTGTACACCTCATTTGTTCTGTGTATAAACAAGAGACCATTCCGACACCCCGTCGTGTGTGTGCATGCATGTTTTTGTTCGTTTATTTCTCGATAAGAAGATGCAATGAAGTGAGCTTGACAGAACTAGTGGTTTGTTCATCAGATTTTAAACTTAAATGGTGTAAATGGAGCTGCTGTTTGCTAGGAGTAAACAAGACCTCGTCATTGAACCGTAAAAGAAAAAAAAAAGATACAATTCGAGCGAGCCGTTAAGCAAAGATGTGAAAAATTTCGTAAGAGTGTTTCAGCTTAGTAAGCGGTGCTGCTGTCAGTCATGATTTACCCTGCTGTTTACTTAAAGCTTACTGACATTCAAGCTCGGAGATTAAAAATTAATTATCTGTAAAACGCATCGTCAAGCAGATGGCTAAGGATGAAGGTTTTCCAAAGCATGCAGGTTTTTCCTTTTTTTTTTTTTACTGTTACTTTTTCAACTCTTAGAGTTGCTAATTGAATCAAGGTGGTAAAGACATCAATCATTTAGAACTCATCATATGAACTGCAGCACGGTAGGTCTTCATAACCACATGTCAGGGCTATGACTGACCTTATGACTGTCGTTATTAAGTCGCTTTCTTATTTTCATGAAAACAGCCTTTTAAGGAGTCTTGTGTTTCAAAGGCATTTTACAGAAGACCGGAAGTCAACATGAACACTGGGTACAACTTTTAAATGCTACAAACCACTAAACCTGGAGACTCCTTCCATAAACGTTGTAAGTTTCATTAAAGAAAATTTTCACCATATATAATAAGATTTGTTTTAACACCAAAAAAAGGAACAAAGCTTTTTGCATATTTATTCCAGCAGATCTCTCCATAGATATTTGAGCGCTTTGCTAGACCTCATTTTAAGATGGACGAGCGTATAAATCGCACCGGAGCTGCCGGAATGCCAGAGCCAGAGGCTGTAATTTACTGCTGAGCGTCAGTACGAACCTCCCGCTGCTTTTCTTTCTGATCTGCGTGCATACTCGGGGATGATTTGGCCATTTGTGGTAATTGGATGGAGGAAGAAATGCAGTCATGGTGCTGGAATTAGGCCGCCCTTGCAAGAAACTCTTACATCATCCAAGGGTTTCTGCGACCGAGCGCTAACATCATTGTGCGTGATCGCTTCTGCTGTTTAGATTATTATTTCAGCCGAGCTGTTAGTGGAAGTGGCTTGGAGAAGTTGAATAGGATCTGGGAGTTGTGGGAAAACAGACGGAACGCTTATTATCCCTGTTCTGGAGCTCACTGAGGTGTGGAGGAATGCTTAGCCATCTCTCTTTCTCTCTCTCTCTCTCTCTCTCTCTATGTATATATCCATAGCCATATGCACACAGTTTCCTGTGGAACACCTTACTGCTTTTCTCACCACTCCAGTGTTTCCACTCACACTGTTTAGTTCATCAAAATTAATATCACGTGCGTGGATTCATTAGTAAACGAATCAGCACAGCATCATTAACTTCACGCTAAAGGTCAGCCCAGCCTGATGTTCCTCACTCCTGATCGCTCGCTAAAATGATCCCAGGTCGTCATTTCCCTAAGACTTTATCCAGCAACGATACTGTATGTGTGTAAAACCAAATAATCAGCAGAGGGAGAGTAGGCTTTCATGAAAACTAGATTTTTCAAACCAGTGTGTTGCATTTTCTTTTTTTTTGTAAACTACAAAATATATAATAGAATATTTCTATAAAAATAGAAAATACAATCTTTTATAGATGTATATTTGTTTTCCTAAATAATGAAAACCCCAGTGGCAGCCCACACGTGGACTCCCAAACAGCGAGTAACAGGAGCTCAGGATCGAGCCCCCAGGCCCTGGAGCAATGAAGCAGAGTTTACTTTAGTTCTACTAGATTTATTTTAAGCAGCGATTTACATTTCCTAAAATATAATTATGACAAAAAAAAAAAAGATCAAAAACATAACAAGGCTTTGATCACAGCAGCTCAGGTCTCTGGTAGTGAGTCTTGTTGTGTTGCATTTGTCACATTTATGTCTGTGGAAAGATTTATATTTCTGAATTCTTGCATAAACACTAGCTTAAATCTAATTTAAGCTTTTAAGTTAAGTTAAGCCTTTATTCGTCACACATACATTACTGCACAGTGAAATTCTATAATTCTATAATTTGATAAATTATATCAATATTAATCAGATTCCTAAAATTATCTTAGATAGAGTACCTTAAATTAGCATGTGTATTTAGCCAACTTTTAAGACTTTTATTATTATTTATTTAAAAAAAAAAAATGTCAGATGCCTCATGATTTTATAATTTATTCAAATTATATTTAACATTTTTTTTGTCATGTAAAGTAGAATGTTAACAACAGATTTTTTTCTTTATTGTATTTTTATTTGATTTATTTGTCATATAGCATTTTTTATATGCAACAAATTCCTTTTTTTTACTTTATTTTATTTGTTACAAAATGTTTTTCTAGTTACTCCACATTTCTTTCTCAATATAATTTTTTTCTGGGAAAAAATTTAATTCATATATTTAATGCATTTATTTGTCATGCAAAATCTTTCAGATACAGTAGACCCACATATTTTAGATAATCCCTGATATTTTATTTAACTTAATATTTATTATAAAATTTTTATTTGTCATATACAGCATTTTTCAGGTAAAGCGCTTGCTCTAAATTGTTTATTGAGCCAGTGCATTTTTATTGTATTTCTGTCAGATATCCTTTTTTTTTCTATTGGTTTTATTTTACATAATGCTTTTTTCTAAAACATTTGTGTTTTTGTATTTTTTTTTTTTTGTTTTATTTGTCATGCAACAATTTATTCTTTTATTCATTTCCTGAACAGCAGTGTAGAGACACACCTAAGCTCTGAACGCCAGTATTGTCCTCAAATCCATCACCACACTGTCTCTTTCTTCCACACACTTCTCCTTTTAGTTAATAGAAATAGATCGTGGACGGAGCACTCGACAAGCCGGGGCAGAAATGAGATTTTACACCCGGTGCAAAAAACAGAAAATCCATTTATTTTGGACGGAGAGACTCTGCGAGCTAAAAGGGGATGCACATTGATTACATTTGAAGCGCCATAATGCCTTGAGTGCTCGACTCAGACTCCAAAGCCGGAGTAAGATGAAAGCCGAAGCGAGGTGTCTTTTCATCCGGATGAGTTGTGTTGTGCAAGAGGGAAAGTAATGGCACCGAGGCCATCAGGGGGAAAAAAGAAAAAGAATCAAATAAATAATTACCCTTCCTGTTGTTATGACTGACGCTTTCATAACCCTCCTTACAGTATGTACGAGACGACCATGAGTAGCCCGTGGCAGTGGTGAAATGTGCTTTGGTGTGCTGAGAAGTCAGCGTGTCTGGTTTCTGAATCTAGTTAAAGGAAGCTAAACCATGGTGGTGTTCTCAGCATGGTTTCTCCCAGCTGGAGGTTAAAAAGCTACACCTTGGAGCACTCCTGAGTCTTTATTGTGTGATTTGGTGATGGAAGTTGAGTCCTTGGCCCAGTTTCTTCACACACTGATTTAATCTAGCAGCAGGAGCTGAGGTTCAGGCCAGGGAGGACTGCAAGTAAGAGAGGCCTTTCTTTCCTTTCCCTTACACTTGTCCACTTTTTTTTTTTTTTTAATGCAACCTAAAATCTAAGTGGAAAGCTTTCACCTGTTGGTGTCGGTTTTATATCCTGGGTGGTTTTCTTCGAAACGCTTTGCATCATCCGAAGATTCCTGAATGGTGTTGAGATGCTGGGAGAGGAGCAGGTTTCAATGAGCGATCTCAGACTAATAAGATTTAATGAGGAAAAAAGCCAAAAGGAAAGCAGCAGAGCAGTAGTGGAGACCTCGGTGCTTAATGTTTCAGAACGCAATGCAGGTACATGGCACAGTTGTGTTGAGGTGCAGCAGAACGGGCTGCACAATAGCTTAGTGGTTAGTACTGCACTCAGTCTATGTCTATCCATGGAGTTTGCATGTTCTCCCCATGATTGAGGGTTTCTTCCGGGTACTCTGTAAGCTGACTGATGAGTGCATGTGTGTGCGCTTGTGCCCTGGGGTGAGTTGCCCCGCACATTCAAGGTGTCAAGCTTTACAAGTTCACAAAGCTGTACAAGGTGATCTCATTGAGCAGAGCGTACAGAATAAATTTGGTATGCTGTTCAAGATTGTGAACTCATTCTGCCTAATTCTAAAGCGTGATCTTCATAAATAAAATCATCAGGGTATCTATTTAAGCATTACATATAATATCCTAAATGTAAAAAATGACTTCTTTCTCTCTCTAAGCAGCTTAGCCTAAATTTTTACGATAAATTATACGATTCCTCAGCTTGTAACTACACCAGATTTCCAAAAGCAGCATTTTTTTTTTTAATCCTCGAAGTTTTTCCTCCAAGTCTGCTTTAAATTAACCTGTGGAATGTCTAACATTTGTTCAAACAGTGTTTGACTTTTTTTCCCCCCAGACTATTACCCCCACCCGCCTCCCCTTTCTATTCCTTCTGCTTCTCCTCACACGCACTCCCCCTGAAAAACCCCTAGCCTGCATTTATTGGTGAAAAAGCACACAACAAATAGTTTGCATCCTTGAAGTGGTGCGCTTGGGTACAGCTGCTCCACAGTCCCATCATCTTTCGCATTGCGGGTTTGCGCTCTGCTCCTGCTGCAGCATCCAAACCGCCGTTTTAACAGCATGTACCATTAGAGTTTATGGCGAACACCAGTGTAGACTTTAAGGCTTTGCTTGCTTGTCTTGCAATTAGTCACGTTTTATGCGCCAGCGTGTTTTGGCATTTAGTCAGGTTTTTTTTTTTTCTTTTCCTCCCTCTCTAAGGCTTCTGGCTGTTTATTTTATTTATAATTGTTTCGTTTTTTTTATTTTTTAATGAAAAGGAACTGAACACAGCAACAAGGTAAAACATTGTTTTGCTGCACTGTAGATGAAGTCAGCATCTGATTCCGGAAGATGAAGATGCATTTCGCTCTGCAACCTAGTCAGCTACATTTTTTACCTAACGGGCATAAAAGTTGCAAATTGCAGCAGAACAGACTTGGCCTGAGCAGGCGCGTACAGCGTATCGATTTTCACGGGTCAATGCCGGACCTCGAGTCTGAAGGCTGGAGCCCTGAAACAGAAAGAGTGCTGGCGGAGACACGCAGCATGGATTCGTATGGCACTTAGGTCCCGTGATTATGCGGTGCAGAAATATTTTTCCATTGACTCCTGAAGAGGGAAAAGAGCATTTTTATCGATTCCGGAGTGCAGCTGAAACAATTCCATCGACTGTCTGGCTTATTATAGAATCTAGACTTTTAGACGGCTTGAGTGGAGGATATAACTGTATACTGATTGACTCTAGAGAGTGTCGTTCGTTGCCTGTGATCTTCAGGCTTAAAGGAAATGCCAATAACACACACCGTCTGCCATAAATCTTTCATTTTTATTACATACTGAAAAGATTCAAAAGCTCCCGGTGACGTACGGGATAAGCACCAGGAGTGTAAAAATGTACTGAAGCAATACACCAGCATGAATATTCACTATCTGACTGCATCAACTACTGAAGGAGGCATGGCCACCCTGATTGACTCACAGTAGGAGGCGTGGCCATTGATTGTCTTACTGAATGGGGCGTGGCCTTTGTAACTTACTCAGTTAAGAAGAAAGTGACCTCTGTGGCTCAGTTTTACTAAAGAAGGTCTCTTATGGAAGGAGTGTGGCCTACTGTATGTGACCCAATCTCAGTTAAGGAGGCGTGGCCTATGTCACTCAGTTTCATTGAAGAAGTCATGGCATTTGTGGATTGATCTCACTGAAGGAGGTGTGGCCTTGGTGACTCGGTCTCATTTAAGGAGGTGTGGCCTCCGTTGCTGTCTGACTGAAGGAGGAGTGGCCTCTGGATCATTCTTTGTGAAGGAGGTACTGTATAGCCTGTCTTACTGTAGTAGGTGTGGCCATTGACTGTCTTACTAAGGGAGGCGTGGCCTATGTAACTTACTCAGTTAAGGAGAAGCGACCTCTGTGGCTCGGGTTTTACCGAAGGATGTTTGGTCTCTGTTGATTATTCTTATGGAAGGGGTGTGGCCTATGTGACCCTATCACAGTTAAGGAGGTATAGCCTCTGTGACTAAGTCTCAGTTAAGTTGGTGTAGGCTTTGTGGCCCAGTCTCACTGAAGGAGGTGTGGCCTGAGGATCGTTCGATGTGAATGAGGAGTGGCCTCTGTGACTCCCAATTAAGGAGGTGTGGCCTCAGTGGCCCAGTCTTACTGAAGGAGGTGTGGCCTGTGGATTGTTTGTGTGAATGAGGAGTGGCCTCTGTGACTCCTGATTGAGGAGGTGTGGCCTCAGTGGCCCAGTCTTACTGAAGGAGGTGTGGCTTGTGGATCGTTCGATGTGAATGAGGAGTGGCCTCTGTGACTCCCGATTGAGGAGGTGTGGCCCAGTCTTACTGAAGGAGGTGTGGCCTGTGGATCGTTTGTGTGAATGAGGAGTGGCCTCTGTGACTCCTGATTGAGGAGGTGTGGCCTGTGGATCGTTCGATGTAAATGAGGAGTGGCCTCTGTGACTCCTGATTGAGGAGGTGTGGCCTCAATGGCCCAGTCTCACTGAAGGAGGTGTGGCCTGTGGATCGTTTGTGTGAATGAGGAGTGGCCTCCGTGACTCCTGATTGAGGAGGTGTGGCCTCAATGGCCCAGTCTCACTGAAGGAGGTGTGGCTTGTGGATCGTTTGATGTGAATGAGGAGTGGCCTCTGTGACTCCCGATTGAGGAGGTGTGGCCTCAGTGGCCCAGTCTTACTGAAGGTGTGACCTCTGCCCCTTAAGCTCATTGAAGGAGGCGTGGATCTGTTTTACTGGAGGAGGCTCGGCCTTTGTGAATCAGTACTACCGAAGGAGGCGTGGCCTCTGTGGATCAGTCTGACCGAAGGGGACATGGTCTCTGTGACTCCTTCTTACAGAAGTAGTCGTGACTTATGTGACTCATTAACACTCAAGAAGGCGTGGGTGTTGTGACTGAGCAAATGAGATGTGTCCTTTAAGTTCTACTGTAGGCGATGTTCAGTAAGTCCAGTGAGTCCCAATAAAGGAGGCGTGGCCTTTCCGTTCCTGAAAGATGAATGTGATATACTGAAACAAGGCTAAAATTATGCGCACCATCTCTCAAGGTATTTCTGTTCTTTCTTTATTTTTGAGTCGACCAGGAATAAGACGAGATATTTTATGCTTTGTGTGTTAGTGTTGCACCACTCAGAGGCCACCGTATTGGCACTCAGCCCAGCGTGTGTGTATGTGTGTGTGTGTGTGTGTGTGTGTGTGTGTGTTTCTGAGACTGGAGCGTGTTGGGTTTTCCTCTGAGACTGCAGCAATTCCCCCTACAGGAATTGGTCCTTGTTAAAGTGTGTGTGTATGTTGGTGTGTATGTGGCGCAGACAATGTGCTCGCTCCTAGGTGAAAGCTGGGCCCGAAACCAACAGGCCTGTGAGAAAGACACATGGCATGTGGCCTGGCACACACTCGACTGGCAGTGTTCAAACAAAGCTCACGCCTAAGCCGTCTGTTCCGTTTTTGGGTCAGAATGACCCAGTTTATGTTCTTATTAATATTTTCCCCTTTCTAAAAGTTTTGTGTGATTTGTTTAATATAAAGCTCAGTCTGTAACAATCATTTAAATCAGGTGATGACGTCAATTAATATTCCGCCGCATCAATACTAATTATTTTATTAAGAAAGAATATTCACTAGTACTACTGTAAAATTTAATCACATGTTCTGCAGTGCGTTTCGGCATGTCGTGTACTGTACGTTAGCATAAACAGTATAACTTTCAGAGGAGCTGTTCAGGCCAATTCCTCTGTGACTTACGCTTCCCCATAACCACCACCCCGGCTTGCCCATGCAGACCAGCGCACCTTTATGTAAGCTTGCTGTTCCTCCTTCCTCTCCTAGTGGCGCATATATCATAAATAATGAGCAAAATGCAGGCCAAAGCAAGAACAGTTGAAAAACCAAGTGGAAGACTACATCGCCGAAGGACCTGTTATGAAATGAAAAGAGGAAAAGGAAAAGAAAAGGAAAGGAAATGGTTATTAAAGCAAGGAAGAACATCATAAATAAGCCCACTGGCTGTTTAAGATCTTTATTATGCAAGCCTAATTTCACTCTTCGTTTTTTATTTCTGTTTTTATTACAATGTACAGTATGTATAGAAAACATCTGCAGTGGTGTAGAGACGTTTGAGTGAAGGAGGGGTTTGAAGTCCTAGTCCTCAAAGCATACAATGAGGAATTCCAGCATGAAACAGGAAACTTTTAGAAGGAGACACTGGGTCTTTGATTATGATGCAAGATCTGCGTCATGACTGGTGGTCCCAGTGTGCAATGTGCTTCCATTGTCCAATTATCTCAGTGAGCACTGTAATTTAAGCTGTACCAGTCTGTACTGCCATTCCAGGTGCAACTGTCATTTTGGTCATCCCATTCTGCACCTTCATTCCAGTTATCCCAGTCCACGTTGTGATTCCAGTTGTCCTAATGTACACTTTGATTCCGGTTGTCCCAGTAATCCCTGTGACTCCAGTTGTCCCAGTCTACACTGTAATTCCAGATGTCCAGCATTAGCACTGGTGATTCCAGTTGTCCCAGTGTACATTTTGATTCCGGTTGTCACCATGAGCCCTATAATTATTGTTGTCCCTGTCTACACTGTGATTCTAGTTGTCCAGGTGTATACCTTCATTCCATTTGTTCCAGTATGCAGCTTAATTCCAGTTGTCCAAGTCTACACTGTAATTCCATTTATATAGTGTGGACTGTGATTCCCGTTGGCATCGTCAACACTGTGATTGAAGTTATCTCAATGTACACCTTAATTCCAGTTGTCCCAGTCTACATTGTGATCCCAGTTGTCCCAGTGTGCACTGTCACTCCTATTATCTAAATGATCTTTGAATTCCAGTTGTTCTAGTGTGTACTGTGATTCCATTATCCCAGAATTCATTGCAATTCGAGTTGTCCCACTGTGCACTATGGTTCCAGTAACTTTACCCATTTGTCAGCGAGCCAGAGTAACAGAGATGCACAGGCTTGTTCCCAGTTGTCCTAGTGTGCACTTTGTAGACAATAGAAAGCCAGGGTTTTGGCTGAGTCGAGTCGAAAGCTGGTGGATGAGCTGATTTTTCAATAGCCAAGCCCCTGAGCATGTCGTGCTCTAATAAATCCCCTCCCCTCCCATCACACACACACACACACACACATACACACACACACACACACACACACACACACTTAAGCAGGACCCATTAGGCTAAAGAGCACAAAGAGTATATAAAGTAGGTTTGAGTCCACTAGCATGAACTGTTTCTGTCTCATCAGGTTCCAAAAATTAATATTCTGCCATCAGTTCGGTGCAGGAGGCATGGCTTTGTGCCAGTCATTAATCCCACAGAATTCACCAACTGCCCCTATAACAGCCCAGGAACAAGTCCCAAATCTTCATCTTGGTTATAACATTCAGTACATGATGTGGTGAATAGAGATTAGGTGGGAAGTAGGTGTGTAAATGAGGTGTGTTCTTTAAATGCTGTGTTCTATTTTACCTTAACAAAAAGAAGGTTAGTTTTAGAACAAGTTATAGGTCTGGTGAGGCAGAAAGGGGAAAAAAAGAAAATTATGCAGTGAAAAAAAAAAACTCTGGAGAGAAACATATGGCTGGAAAGAAAAAGTGATAGAGAAATGAAGAAAAAGAGAACACTGGGTTTCAAATTTTAAAGATACTAGTTCTCTCTTTCTCTTTCCACAGTGTTTTTCTTTCATGCTCACCTTAAATACTTTGTTTTTAATCTTTCTTTTCTCCAACCTTCTTTATCTTTCGTTCATTATCTGCCCCCGTCCCCCTCCCTGTGCATTCCTACCACACTACCCCACTCTCCTGCTCTCTCTCTCCAATCTCCCCTTCCCTCTCTCTCACATATCCATCCGATCTCTCCCATCAGGCGACGAAAACGAGCTCAGATCTTATCTTTACGTCTTCGAAGGGCACCCATTTGCGCTAATTGCTCTTAAACGTGTCCTAAATTATCACCACCCCACACAGACTCCACCTGGATGGGCCTGATCTCATTTCAGATTATCCAGCCTACATTTAACCCACTTAGAAACTTAATATGCGTCGGATACCCGGCGATGTGGGGCATGCCTGTATAATATGAATCAACTTCAGTCACTGAGATGGAAAGCAGATTTCCAGGCTTACTAATTGTGATCGATGACTTAGCGCTGATATATGGGACATTTTCCTTTAGTTCCAGCTTTGCACCTATTTTAGGGCTTTGGAATCTTGCTGAAGTGTAGTGTAACATTTTGTTCATTACTTAGCCATATCCCGTGGCCAATTCCTTAGATTTAATAGCATTAAAATTGTAAAAATGTGGTCTTAAAAAACAGTCAGGTATTATATAGAGTATTGAATAATAATGGCACCCAACGTGTTTCATATTCTGCGATTCCTCCTTTTGGCAGTAAAAATGATGATAAACGTCAGCTTTTTATTTCTTTTAATAAAAAAAAAACGATTTTTAATCTGTGTGTTAATGATGCAATTACGGCCTTATCCAGATGACCCTGGGATAATTACCCACAATTCTGCAGCGCATGAGAGAGAAAAACCATTGAACACGTGACACCTGGCATCAAAACAAGAAGTGCATGCGTTAAACATGATACTCGGTACTTGTAAACCAAGACTTGCTCGTTTTCTAAGTCAAAATGTATTACAAATCTTTGCTCGTCTTGCGGAACACTCGCAAACCGCGTAAATCACAATCCAAGGTTTCACTGTCTTGTAAATATCCTTCATAATGCTATCATTTGATGTGCAGATATTATTATGATTATGATTGTTATTATTATTATTGGAATACTTCTATAAAGTCTTTATAGAAATCTGTGTGCAGGGCCACAGGGCAAATTTCAGACTTTATGTTGCATTATATTCCACTGCAAATTAAATTTAATGTACGTACTGTATATAAAAAAACTTCCATACTTCAGATGAGTGACATTTTGCAATTATAACTAATTTCTATTGTTGTATAAAATTATATTGAAGCAAAGTTTGAAAAAGGAACTCAGAGGAGAGTAAGCAAGAAAAGAGAGAGAGCAAGAAAAGAGAGAGAGAGAGAGAGAGAGAGAGTACTATAATTTAATGGCAGGGTAAAAACAAAGGCAAAACAGGTCAAACGTGGCCCGAGGGTTCCAGCCTTGTTATAGAGTGTGTACAGAGGTGCTGCTTCTTAACAAATAAAGCAGAGAACTGCTTGAGGCCCCAGACTAGTAAGGGGCCCTCTGAGGACAGACATAAATATATATATTATTTATAAAATAATGGTAATAAATGCTAGTTTAAATTTTTTGTTTAGAGCCTCAACAGACTTTAGAATCACCTCTGATTATGTAATGTTATACTAAATACACTGTTATTCCAGTTATGCTTTCCTTGGTTGTGCCTTAAATTACAATTTCAAAGGTTTCAGTATTTTACAGAAACAGTTTAAAGTACAACCCTTTATGAAAGCTAGGGACCAATACACATTGCCAAACCTTCTTTACGGATTCTTTATGCATTTGTGAGATCATTGGCTTCCAAAAGGTATTTCTTCTAGGAAGGACCTTGGAACAACACATTGTTTTGGGATTTTTCAAATGTTCTTTAAATTTCTATTAAGGTTTCCCTTAAGCTATTAAGAGTTGTTTTTTAAACGTGCATAATACTGTATACACTGGTATTGGAATGATTTTGTTTATTGGCAAAAGATCAGAGCCAGTTGGCCAATCCTTTGGAACAGTGCTGGCTTGTTGGAGGGTGAATGATAGACACTCGTGCTCCACAATCCCAAGATCATCTGCTTCCAGTTGTAGATGATCAGAGCGTTAATCTGTTGCTGTGATCCAGAATCAGATATCCGTGAAGATTACAGGCAAAATGTCAGAAACCTCAGATCCATCTCTTAAACACAGGCAGTTGAATAAATATCCCTGGAATCAGAATTACAACCAGAAACAGAACTTCTTCTCATATCTTTCCTTACTTGTCTTTGTGCTAGAACTTTTACCTAGGAAAGTGAATTTAATGCACCATTTTTTTCAAACACAAAACTTTTATCCAGCACAATAAACAAAGTAATTGTTAGAACTTGAAGAGACACATTGGTATTTGCTGTCTCTAATTTATGTTAAGTATAATGAATTTGCCAATGATAGCTCTACTTTATCTTTAAATGCTTTTCTTCTGGAGCCATGGGAAATTTTCTCAATTGGTTTGCACTTTTTCACACCAGCTCTTTTTCTAAGTCTTTCTCTCTTTCTTATCCATTTATAATTCTCTATTAGCATGAGTGTCGATATGTAATTTCGCCAGACCAGTGCAAAGAGTGAGTTGTGATCACACCATAACTGCTTCATCAATACGGTTAAATATATGGTGGCTTGTAATGATAGAACAACAGAAGCAGTAGAGGTTGAAAAAGATAATTGTAATGTAACAAATAAACATGCAGAAATAGCACAAGCCATGGAGACATAATAATAAAAGTTAGTTCGTCGATGGAGAATTACATTATGCAAAGATATTTCCAGAATAATAAAAAGCTGATAATTTTTTTTCTTCAAATGATATTTATTACTCACATCAAGTTCATCAGGTCTTTTTTTTTCTCTCGGCAGTGTTGGGAGTATTGCGTGTGCATGGGCAGACAGAGATGAAGCGAGTGGTGGGCGATAACGCCACTCTGCCATGTCACCATCAGCTCTGGCATGCCGACACCTCACTGCTGGACATCGAGTGGCTGGTGGTAAAACCCAGCGCCAAGCAGAAAGCGGTAAGACATCGCACGCTGCCAGAATCTGCAAGAAAATGGCAATCACTTCATGGAAATTATGACTGTGTTTATCTCCCTGTTTACAGAAGGTCCACATCATGAGCTTCAGAACATCTAAGCCTCCCTTCAATTAGAAGCTTTGCTCATTTTTTTCTGGCCAATGCTGGTTTTTCCTCTTCAATTATTTTAATGAAAAGATGATTCAAAATTGGCAGGCATTTTCATTTTCCATTCCAGTTTGGCATTTGGTTATCTAACACACTGACTTTTAGCTAAAGTAAAGGAATCTCCTGCTGTGCGTGGCTCTGAATTTCAAATAGTCTGTTACTGATTATGTGTTGTGCGATAGGAACGCTGGTAAAAGCAAACAAAACAAATTTTTATTTAAAAAAAAAGAAATATGTTGGAAACGTAGAAGTTTAGACACGCATAGACGAATGTCATGCAAAGTCTAAAAAATGCACACGTGGGTGCATTGTGAAAGGATAAATGGATGGATGGATGGATGGATGGATGGATGGATGAATGTAAGGATGGATGGAGGGATGGATGGATGGACTGTTGTTTTGATGAATTGGTGGTTGGAATTGGTGGTTGGATGTAAAGATAGATGGGTGGATGGATGGATGGATGAATGGACTGTTGTTTTGATAGATTGGTGGTTGGATGTAAGGATGGGTGGAGGGATAGATGGATGAACTGTTGTTTTGATGAATTGGTGGTTGGATGTAAGGATGGATGGACTGTTATTTTAATGAATTGGTGGTTGGATGTAAGGATGGATGGACTGTTATTTTGATGAATTGGTGGTTGGATGTAAGGATGGATGGACTGTTATTTTAATGAATTGGTGGTTGGATGTAAGGATGGATGGACTGTTATTTTGATGAATTGGTGGTTGGATGTAAGGATGGATGGACTGTTATTTTGATGAATTGGTGGTTGGATGTAAGGATGGATGGACTGTTATTTTGATGAATTGGTGGTTGGATGTAAGGATGGATGGACTGTTATTTTGATGAATTGGTGGTTGGATGTAAGGATGGGTGGAGGGATGCAAAGATTGTTGGATGGATAGATGAACAGATGGATTGGAAGTCACTGTGCTAGGTAGTAAAACTGGGCGATATGACCTCAAATCAGTTTAACAATTAATTTTCATTAATTTTTTTGCCTTAATTTTGATTAATGAACAATTATTTTTCTTTGTTTCTATGTTTGTTTTGTTGCCATCATAGTACACTGAGAAGGTTTTTACAGTAAATATACTCAACTGATAAAGCTCTTTATGAAAGTGTTCTCAATGTTGCTTTCATGTCACAGATTCATGTGACCACACATGGACAGTATGTACAGTTTGGAAAGACTTACCGTGGTAAAGAATATGTCGATTAGAGGTTTTGAATGAGGGGTTTGACTCCTTTTTCATTAATTTTCCGGCCCTGCTTAGTATTCATTTCAGACTTGTTACATATTAAACCCGAAGAAAAACTGCTTTGTTTTTGGAACACCCACTCTAAAATAGTGTCATGCCTTGGAATGAGATTTTATTGTTGACACTGCTGCAGGTGATCACCTACTTCGCAGGACGAATCTACGACCCGAGCGAGGGCGAGGCAGGCAGGTCGACACTGGCAGGCGATTATCTAAAGGGCGATGCCTCACTCATGATCAGCGATCTCTCGCTCACAGACTCCGGCGAGTACACCTGCAAGGTTAAGAATGGAGGGAAGTACTATTGGAATATGGTCAATCTCATCGTCCTTGGTGAGTCCCTACACGCTACAGATTGACCTTCGATTGTTCTATAGCCTGCGGTCATATCCGAAAGGTTTATCTTTTTCATGTATGGGTGTGAAGGGAATATAAAATCTCTACATAAATCACCATTATCTGTATAAATCTTTTTTAAAAGAGACCACAGGACAATGGCTTAATGAAATCTTGTCCCAGGAAGTGACAGTCTTGTGTCGAGCCAAATATAGCACTCTTGCCTTATGGCATGGTGACACAGTTGCGCTTGCCATATAGGACAGGACAGGAATGTCACATTGATTATGAAAAGGCTTTTAAATATTACTTATGATCTGAGACAAAGGCATGATGGTGACATGACAACTACAGTCAATTGGTTTTATTTTACATAGTGAGTTTTATTCGGTTGACGCTGAAGTTATGTTTATGTTTTTAATGATTTTTTTTGGAACAGTTCTCCTTATTTTGTTTAATCCATACTTTAATCAGCACTTTGTGGCATTCATATATAAAATCCCAGACATCGAATATCCAGTTTGTGTCATTTTCTAAAAATTGCGATGGCGGGGCATTTATTAATCTTAATGGTAATGCATCACGATCGTACTTCATGGAATTACCGATACACCACCATATATTGTCTTGTTACTTCCTGTGCACAGTCCATGTTTGTTATTGTCATGAACAGTTTCAACCAATAGGAATCCCTTTTTAAATCGAATACATAGACTTTCATCTTGTGCGAAGATCGGGACAATCGTTTCAATCTGGACAACAGGAGGGACAATACAGTAGGTATGCGTGTCCTGACAGCATCAGGTTGCTGACTCTTTGCTTTCTATAAAGACGTTTTAAAGAGCTGGCAAGCAAATTCACGCATACATTTATACAAATTGCCGCCGGCTTTGCGACGACACTTTCGATTCGTTGGGACAGGCATTAGCGTTTGTCTTGTTCAACACGAGCATAATGGCTTTGGCGCAGGCCCGAGTGCCTCCTCCTCTGTGTAAGTGATCCTGACAGAGGATAAGATGGAAGGGCCACCGCTGCCCGGCTCCACTCCGTTAATTGCATCCTGCAGTGAGAGCCTGAGAGAGTGCGTTTCTGTTCTCCAGACTCAGCACAAACCAGCCCGAGCCTAGGAGCTGGGACTTGGGAGTTCATGCGGTAGGGTGGGGTGAGTGAGTCGGTGATTGGTGATGCGGTATGAGCTGATAGCGAGCTGGGGCTCCTTTGCACTTACATATTAAATGTCCTCTGCGGAACCGAGCAGCCCCTAAATGGTACCTGCGGGAGAATACGGGCACAGCTGTGCAGGTGTTTTCAGAAAACCTATAATTGCTTAATGTTTTATCGCAGTTTGTGACATTATCGCTATATTCTACGATAGGATTCCTACAGGTTTTAGCTCTACCTGTTCTCCCTGGGTACCTTTTCTACAGGAAAAGGAACCTCAGCAGAATTTCATTCAGGATTAATTGCTTCTGAGGGTAGTAAGGTAAAGACTTTTGTTCTCCAGTTGCACCAAAATGCTAACAAAACAATTCTAGCAAGCGGACCTGGATGTTTGCTGGTGGACAGGACAACTCCAAGTTCAAATGCGTTGTCATTGAACTGATACTCAACTGAACTTTGGAGACTTTAAGTTCTTAAGCAAAACACTAAATTATTCTTTTTTTATTTTTTAGCTTTAGGTCTATCAAGGACAACATGACAAACATACGCTAGCTACGTAACTAATCCTAGCTATCACTGGTTATGCCACATGACTTGTCATGTTTGTTAGCTAATGTAAATATGACCACATACCATTGTTTAAATTAAGCATATTGAACACATTTACATGTTTTTTTTTTTTTTTAATCTTCTCACAACTGGAATATAGCCTATTTAAATGAGGCTGTTTAATATCAACTTTGCGCGTTATTTTATTGTAGTTAAGCCGTCGAAGCCACGCTGCTGGATGGAGGGACGGCTGTTGGAGGGCAGTGACGTAAAGATGAGCTGTAAATCTGCGGATGGATCCGACCCCATTTATTATAAATGGGAGAGAGTGCTGGACAAGGGCAGATACGTGGGGAAACTACCACCTCTCGCTCTCCTGGGTAAGATCTCCACTTCTGCAGCACAACAGTGGGTGCTTGGTTGAGCTGGGTCTAGAACTGCCGCCCTTAACACACCTTAGAGCCTTAACACCCCAAGCTGCCACCACACCATTCCTCAGATCCCCTGTGTTAAACACCTCTTCCAAACACACCATTTCAGCATCTATGGAAATAAGCTATTGCAGGGCCACACCCCTCCAGAGAACTGCAGAGCTGAGCAGCACTCCATGAGGAGAGGAACTTCTTATATAAGGTCACATTAGGAGGAAATTCTAATTGGCTGCTTTAAACAAAAACGGAGACAACAATGGTAGGCAGGGAATTTTTTTCTTCACAATTTGTTTGTACGCACACACTGGAGACCAATCTGAGAAGTCCATCCTGCATAATTGTTCTTGCTTAATTTATCTATTTTGGCACAACAATCTGAGGACCAATCATGTGCAATAAAGGGTCTATTGTCCCGGATAATCTCTACAGATAAAGCAAAAATAAAAGTACAAATATTGTGCTATGGAATACCCAGTGGATTTTGTCTCCTTTCTCACGTCTTATCAAAGTAAGCCTTGTTTTTGGGAATTAGGCTTTTTTACTGCTTCTGATTTCTGATAGTTAAAGTCCCAGTGGGTTATCAATGCACGCTTCTTGGTGCATCATGTACAACAGTAACACACAAACCCAAGTAGAATGAACACCAGTTAAGATGGTATGAATGAAAACTAATGATTATGTGTATGATGACATTTTAGTTGCAAATTTGCATTTTGGTCCAAGGTACAGGAACAGACAAATCTTCCGTAGAAAAATTTCAGCCTAGTAAACAATAGTGTGCCGAACCACTGTATACGCAACACCAATCGGAGACAAAAACTACAGCTTCATTTTAGAGATTTACAAAAAAAACTGATTATATATTAATGCAAATTATGTAACAAAAAGTTCTTACATGTTCTGAAAATACTATACAGACCTGAAGAACCCGGAGATTGTGACTCTAAAGAACCTGAGCCGAGAGAGTGCGGGCGTCTACAAGTGCACAGCCAGCAACGACGTGGGAGAGGAGAGCTGCACCGTGGAGGTCAAAATTCACTGTAAGTGTGTGTTTGCCTTATTAAAACGCTGTGCTCACCGTGTGACTAAGGATTTTTTTTATAAGTTACTGCTGATCTCACATCAGGACAAACAAAGCAAAAACCTTTTATGTTTGTCTACTCTCTGTAACCCACACCTTCTCATTACGGTGCCTCAGCACAAGGCCAAGATATCCCTGTTCTCCAGGGAGTGCATGAGGGAGAAACGGTTTCAACAGCATACTTTAAATTTGACTTGAAAAATCTGAGAACCTGCATAATTGGGTTTGGGAAGTTTGCGAGCGAACATTAATTGGCGTTAGAAACTTAGTCATGCATTGAAATGTACTTCTAGAGTATACTCAAGGAGAATTGCTTGATTAATGGCTTGTTGTGTGTGCTGTGTATTCTCTTGATGCTGGTTGACGGATTGCTTTGGATACTCAATCTGCGGCGCACTGGATGGGGGCTTGTTCGGAGGCTTCGCCTAAATTGAGCCATCTTTCCTAGGACAGGTTTAAACTCACATTTGTGAGCGACTGCGTGTCACTTAAGCACATTGATGATATTTTGAGCAATGCTTAGCGTGTGGACAGTGTGGAGCTCCCTCGTTAAGATTGAGTATTGGGGATTTGATTGAAAAAAAAACAAACACTATTAAAAAGATGATATTTTTTCTTTCTGTCACTTGTTCATGTGTTGTCATCGGAAAGGTTTGTTTGGTTAAAAAGTTCTCTCGTCCTCGGCAGATGTACGAGGTATGGGAGTGATAGCCGGCGCTGTGGTGGGCGTGTCCTTGGGCGTGCTGCTCCTCATTCTCATCGTCTGGCTGGTGTTCCGTAAGAAGGAGAAGAAGAAGTACGAAGAAGAGGAGACGCCTAATGAGATCAGGTACGCAATAGTGCCTCGAGGTGTGTCTGTGCAATTGATAAGTCAGGATTAAACCACTTTTTGTTATATAGAAGTAACAACATCAACACAAAGGAACATTACAAAGTGTTTTATTCCAATTACAGTTTATGCTAATTTGCATGACACGAATGGCACGTTATAATGGTTTTTAATGGTTTATAGTTCAATTTAAAATTTCCCCAAATTTTATGCTAAATTTTTATTTTCTTCCCAAAAAAACTTTGCCAAATTAAAAACTAAAAAAGTTTACCTCTAGTTATTAAAGGTCTCTGACACTGGCGGCTCCTTCCACGAATAGTACTGTATATAAACATCCTAACAGAAGAGCAAAAATAAACCCAAACCCAAAACTATTTTTTCACATTTTTGATAAGTTTTCAGCCATGTTGGTGTTTTCATTATTAAAAAAACATTATTTCTAACGCTACGGCCCGCTGTAGCCGGTAGTGTAGAGAGCAGACTTGTTTGCTTCCTCTTACATTAGAAAGACATGTTCATCTATAAGCAGCCAAGAAAATGGGGCAGATAGCAGTTTCCTCCCAGTGTGTTGCAGCGCCACCTGTCTGTAGCACAGCAGTTTGAAAAGATGTACCATTTGTACCTTTGCAGTCCCTGCTTGTAAGAGGGAGTGATGCACGATCTTAGATCTGACTGAATTAGGGAGAAAATTACACTACAGTATATAAGGACCAATGCACAGATATACTGTACAGTACACTTTTTCGGTTTTACATTTACAGCATTGGCAGATACCCTTATCCAGAGCGACTTACATAAGTGCTTTGAAGTTCTCATCAACAAATATATCCTTATACTGGTTCACTGTGTTACCAACTACCAGCAAGTACCATCAGTCAAACAGTGTTTTGAATTTGATCCGGGCAGCTGCAGGAAGCCAGTGGAGGGAGCAGAGAAGTGGGGTGATGTAAGGAGAACTTAGTAAGGTTGAAAACAAGTCATGCAGCCGCGTTCTGGATCAGCTGCAGAGGACGAATGATGTACGGAGGCAGACCCACCAGGAGCGAGTTGCTGTAGGACAGTCTTGAAATAACAAGGGGCTGAACAAGCACGGATGTAGCCTGGGGGGAGAGAAATGGACAAATGTTCAGGGTTACTCCAAGGTTATGTGAAGTTATTCCAAGTCACTACTGAAGGTGATCCTGATGGGGGATGAATCTCCTGTGATGAACTGTAGTTATGTTTTGGTTGCACAATGTTAGAGCTACCACTCACGGCCCTCTGACCAATCAGCTTTAAGAATTCACCAGACGTTTTGCGAAAGTAATACATTTTAAAAAATGCAGGTAAATTCTCAATGCTCAAGACCTTATTACCTCTTTGAGACAGTTTAGTATTAAAATCGGACAAAATAAATCTGTACACGTCCAGGTTTATTTGCAGCACGAGGATGCGTAATTCAGGGCGGGAGAATCCCGGGCGTGCCGGGAGGGGAGAGCCGCTTTACCTCGCTCTGTTTATGTATTCGACTTTATTGTCATGCTGATGATGGAACACACTCCAGACTGGAGCTTTTGCACAGGGACAGCGTGCCATAAGCCCTTTTAGCCCCTCGTCCTCAGGGCTTTAAAGATATCGGATGATTTATAGTGATATAGAATGAAATGCTGACGCTGTGGTGTCGAGGCCGGCCGTCTTGTGCTGAGTGGGAGAGTGGACTGGCAGGACTCCCTGCTCTTTCTTTCTGTCTCTCTCAGTCTCTGTCTCTCTCTCACCTACATGTACATGGATATGGTTAGGGATGACACTATAAAAAACTTGGATATCAAAAAAAATAGATTGTCTCAGCCTTCGTTCTCTTTCTTTCTCTCTCCCATGCTCTCTGTCATATCGCTTGTCCTTCTTGTCTTCTTGTCATCTTTTCCACTTTTCATCTCTTCTTCTTTTTTTAGAATCTAACCTCTTTCTTCAGTTCATTCATGCTACATTTTGAACACTTCTCCATTCCATCACTCTCTCTTTCTCTCTCTCTCGGTTACAAGTTTAATAAGGCCATAAACATTTTAATAGAAATGATAAAGGAGTCATGATAGGTGTACTAACTATTTAATCTGTCTCTCTTTCATAGTCCATTAGTCATTAAGCTTTATCTCCAACATTAGAGTTACAAAACAAAACCTGTTCTCCAATTCTGCTTGAAATCACGGCTCATCATCTGCATTAATACATTTTCATTTTAAAAAGTTCATGTTTAATTATCAGCGATTACGAAGCAAATAGTTCTGAAACCTGATGCTGAACGCTGTTGTAAAACCGTTGAGACGCACAAACCTGTGACCTCAATACAATAACTGTTCTGTCTATAGAACTGTTTATGAAAGGTTCATTTATTTGATAAACACGTGATGTTAACACGCTCTTTCTTTCATCAGGGAGGACGCCGAGGCTCCTAAGGCCAAGCTGATGAAGCCCAACTCTCTCTCCTCGTCCCGTTCGGGAAGCTCCCAATCAGGCACCTCCTCCACCCAGTCCATGGTTCCCAGCGGCGCCCCACGTGTCCACAAACCTCACCCACCCCCACCCTCGGCAGCGTCTCTGAAAGGAAGTGTCCAGCCTGCGACGTTGCCCTCCATGCCCCCGGCGTACACGCAGGTTGCCCCGAAACTCCCAGATCCTCACTGCAGTCCCAAACTAAGCCCGGGCAACCTGGCAAGGATGGGCGCCATGCCGGTCATGATCCCGGCCCAAAGCAAGGCCTTCCAGACTGTCTAGAGATTCATCGACATTATCACACTCATGCACACACACATACAGTGTATATATATATATATATATATATATATATATATATATATATACACACACACACACACACACACACACACATATATACTGATTTTCTCCAGGGACAGATGTCTGATATGCATGAGTACCACACCAGTGATGCATTTTGGTCTTCTAAAACTCAAAGCAAATTACACACACCAACACAAATCCTTACACACACACATACACACACACTGTGAGTCTTCAAAACCAGTTGGACTCACTCCATCAAGAGGAATAAAGCAAGCAAAGACAAATAAAAAGGGAAATAAAGGTTGAAGTCACTTGAAGCGTCCCTAATCGCTGTGTCAATAAAACCCCACACATGGGAAATAACAAGCGATTGCCCCCTCGACGTGGACGATAAAGGAAAGCGGCATTTCCTCTTAACACACGCCATTTGTTTTTTCATTTTTGATGGCAGCGCCGGGGATTCTGCATGGCCGGGCGGAACGGTTGATTTATTTTTAACAAGGAAGTAGCCGTTGTAATGGAAAAGCCACACTCCATTCAGCAAAAGAAGATTCTCATTCATTCTCTACTTAAACTGGTGACCAGCTACGCGTCCTTGCTTGCACGCTCGAGGTGTTAACGTCAAGAGAGGAAAGGACTCGTTCCTAACACCTGCTCCGTTTTATTTCCCAGTCACGGAAACATGACCGGCCCCGAACCAGGAAGTGAAATCAAATCACACGCTTGGCTGAGTTGTAATTTTGTTTTGTTCTACATTATTAAAAAAAAAAGTCTGTAGTGAGGTTGTAGGAAGTTGCTTATAATTAAAAATGTCCTTATTGGTTGAGCGCTGTAATGGAATTTCCCAAAACCCCGGTATAAAGACAAGAAATTGGATATAATGATAAAGGGGGGGTGTAGTGGTTAGCACTGTCGCCTTGCACCTCCAGGGTCCGGGTTCGTTTCCCGTCTCTGTGTGCATGGAGTTTGCATGTTCTCCCCGTGCTCGGTGGGTTTCCTCCGGTTACTCCGGTTTCCTCCCACAGTCCAAAGATATGTGGATTGGCGTTCCCAAATTGACCATAGTGTGTGAATGAGTGTGTAATTGTGTGTATGTGTGTGTGTGCCCTGCGATGGATTGGCACCTTGTTCAGGGTGTACCCCGCCTTGTGCCCTAAGCCTCCTGGGATAGGCTCCAGGCCCCCGCGACCCTGAATACAGAATAAAGCAGTATAGACGATGAGTGAGTGAGTGATAAAGCGGTGTTCTATCAATAAGCAAATTAGAAACTCAAACTCAACAAACCCCGCCCCCTCCCCTTTAATCACTGCAAGAAGTTAAAGATAAAATTAGGGCGGAGCTAGCTAGTGGAGCTAGGTTTTTTTTTTCGGGAATTGATATGAATTTTCCTTAAAATCAAATTAATCATATTTACCTCATTTGCATATCGAATCCTGTTTGGCTTTAAGGTTTTTTTTATGTCATACCTCTTACCTGTTGTCTTCAGTCCTACTTTTTAAAGACTTTATCATATTTCCAGTGACATTTTTTTACACCTTGACCTTACAAATATATCTGAATCATAAAAAGACATTTTTGTGAAACTAACACCTTTATTTTAACAGTTGAGAATTTACTTCACATTGCGAGTGACTTTTACAAATTTACATCCTGAATAATAAACATGGCTTTCTACACCGACTTCACCTCCTGGAGTTCATCACCTACAGCAGCATATGTTCTAAAACCAATAAGGAACACGACATGATTGTTACGTATGTTTTCGTGGTGTGTGTGTTACATTTTTATATTTACATTCGCTATATAATGATACACTTTACTTGTTCAGTACAGCATTTAATAATAACATCCACAGCAATAACTTAAAGGACTCGGTCGGTTCTGTTGGACAATTATGACTTTGCCTTACAGGTTAAATTATTAACAAGGGTTCTCATTCTTTGTTTCTTTTAAATACAGAATGCTTAGCATCTTAAACCTTTGGTTTCATACTCATGCTCTTGAGCTTCACTTCTGGTGACTCGAGGTGATGGAAGGTTGTGAACTCAAATCTTTTTAAAAAGTGTCCAGAAATAACTTTCTAGGGTCCATGAGCAAGCGCCCTTAACTGCTTGTTCTTCTGTCTGTGCTTAATACGTGAACTTTAATTTCATACTTTTCAGCTTGACCTAAATAGGTTGTAATTTTATCCCAGACTGGCTCATTGTGAAAAGTGTGTCACGCCTTCTGCTCAGGTTGCTATATTTTCAGATGCTCCACATTTTTTGGGAAGGTTTGCAGCTCGCTCTGGGTTTGTTTTGTTATTTTGTTCTTTTATTTATATGATAAACCCGGTTAAAGCCGACCCAGTCCCCAATGTCACAATTTAATAAAAACTGAACACTCGGTGTAATACACCCCCTTCCCCCCCTTGAGGCAGTTTTGTTATTTCCAACTTTCACTCTTTTTGGATGAAATAAGGCAAGGATGAGGACGATTGTGATGGAGTGATTGTGATGACCCTTAGGGATAGAATATGGTCCTAGAACATCACCTCACTGTAGATAACGTAGCCTTTTTGGGCAACGTTCAACTCAATGGATGCAAAGATCATTTTAATAATTAGGGTCATTTGTTTAAGCTGATTGATTGTGAATTCTGATAATAGTGAATGAATCAATGACTTCTGCCCAATCAGAATCCAGAATTCAGTAGCTCTATGGGTTAATAGAGGATGATTTGACCTTCACCCTGTGCATTAACCTTTCAGCAGACCCAACTTTAGTGTTACTAACCAGTCTCCAAAAAGTTTCCGAGTTAAAATCACAGAATTTCCATCGTGTCAATGATGTGCCCTTAATCGAAGTGATTAACCCACAGGGTCTAGGTTCATTGTTCACAACTCTTCCCATCATATGAATGAACTGTAATCGAAGCTCTTGTTTCTTACTCGGGAATTTCTTTGATCCTTTTCACTCTAAGGATTTGATGATGTTGCACTTTCTTACGTATTAAAGCTCTTGGAATTGCGATGGAGAACATCCTCACAGCCAGCATGAACGAATAACCGAACGAATGAAATGTCTGTTGAATTTTAATTTCGAATGTTTTATGCAGAGCCTTTTAACACAGTTGTTACTGTACAAAGCAGCTCTTGTTACAGAAATCTGGGTCTGCTGCAGATTCCAACGAGTTATCCTGCTATAAAACGTTTCTAAGGACCTTTGAAAGGATCTGAAAGTCACTTATTATGGTGTCTTCAGTGTGTGCAAAGTCTTTCAGATGTTACACAATATAAAATGTGACAAAATCAGTCTTGAAGTGGGTCAGTCGATGTGCTGAAACTTTTTTCACAAGACATGAATTGGACTGGCTAGAAATAAAGACAAAGGGCCTGGAGCTCCATTTTTTCCTTTTCTTTTTTTATGTTTTGAAGATGTTTTAAAACTTTTGAGCTTATACAAGATGAAGAACACACTTCTTGACTAAAACACAAAACAGATGCTGGGTTTGCGTTTCCACTGGCATTTTGAAATAAATCTAGCAGTGGGTAAAAAAAAATAGAAAATCCCAATCTTTATCCCAGTGTTCATGCAGAAGAGGCTACTTTGGGTCATTCTAAAGTATTGGTCCTGAAGTCGTCTGGAGTTGAAACATTTTTAGGGCTTTAAAGGATCCTAAAGACGTCCCTGATAGGTCTCTAGTCCTGAACGCGTCTTACAGATGCAGCCATTTCTAATACCTGGCTGGCCCATGACAGGACCCAAGTCGATCCATGACCGGTCCGTGCCCGACCCATGCTCGGAAAGATCCCTCATGATGATGCAGTGAATTTAGCTCCGCCTCATCAATGCCCATTTGTTTTAATACTGTACATTTCTGCTTCAGTGAACTCCAGTGTCAAAGTCTGAGTAACTACCCTTTAGTTATTTGTTAATTCAGGTCCTTTTTTACATTCATGGAGGCTCACCAACATGAAAACTATAGTTACATGCTGTACGCCCAATTTGAAATTATTTCCTGAAAAGATCACATGTGCACACTGGGAAGTGGCTCCTACAGTAAGTCATGTGATCTGATGATCTGATGGTTTGCTTCTTACATGTACATTAACAGCATTTAGAAGACGCCTTTATCCAGTGTGATCTACACAACTTTTATAATCACTATCAAGAACAAGGTTAAAGTCATCTTAATGCTAAGCTTTAAATTGGTTTTTTTTTTTTGTTTAGAAAATTTCTAATTCTAATCCGTGTTTATCGAGCTATAATATTACCCAGCAATACTCTTTCACCGAATTTGGAGAGTGGGGTTTTGGTGTTGTGGTTTGTTTGTCTTCAGTGTCCAGGGTCAGTCCTGATCTCAGGTTACTGTTGCCTGTTGTGTGGAGGTTCAAAGCTTCCGCTGGTAAACCGGCTATGATAAAACACCCTAAAGCCTCGGTCAGTACAATCATATGACATTCTGTTAGTCTGGTTAAAAGGGGACTTACTCAAATGGTACTGAATTGAGCTTCTCAAAGTCGGACTAGCACACCAAGATAATACGGTTGAGAGTCGAGCTTCTCCATCACGTTATATCTCAATGGGACACTGAAATCGGCAAGGGTGCTGTAGACATGCTCCACAGTTTCCACCCCGGGCTTTGATCTGAAAGTTAAACAGGTGTGGAAAAACAGAAGGGTGTGTGTCTGGGATCCACTCCGTCCCTGAAGACAAAAATGAGCGGGTTTTAGCACAAGCTTGCTATCCTGCGTGTAATGATATTAAACTGTGTTGAGGATTTCATTCTGTTCCACCTTCCTGCTTTGTAACTTTTCAGGATTCATGCGAGCGTTGTTTTTATCCATTTCCTGACCTTGTTCGATGACCCTGCCATGTTACAGCAGAGCATTGGCAGCGAAAACTTCTATAACGATTTGAGTCCACAAACATTCCTTAGTCTCGAATCTATCAGCTACAGCAGACTGAGCAGTCTTTTACAGCCTGAAACACCTTTCTGCTGGTATTTTTTTTTTAATCCCTTGCATGCTTGCTCTCAAGCTTCAGATTATGGGTGTGTACTTTATGTGTGTGTGAGAGAAAGAGCGCGACTAAGAGAGAGACGGCGAGAAAATGGAAAAAGAGCTTCAAAATGAAATGAAATGAAAACGATGACGCAGACCGAAATGGGTTATAATTTTATCCTAATGCAACATAAAGATTTTATAGCGGAGAGAAGGAGTGTTAATTATCATGCGTTTGCATCCAGAGTGTGCACTAATGCATTGCAACGGGAATGCATGTTTCAGATCTCGCAAGGGTTTGTTTTATGCCTCTATGAGTATGTTATATATCAAGAAATAATAACATTAAATGCAATTTTTTTTCTTTTTTTTGTTACTCGATTGCTATTACTGTGAATGAGAGTTTTCTATTTGACTTTTTTTCTGTTCAGTTTCTTTTTGAATGACGGCGAATGAACTTTTGAGAAAGTGTGAGATGAAAGTGTCTCTTAAATGTCTCTGATGTGCTTTGTTCGGTTAAAACTCACAACCTGTGTATATATAAACACTCTGTGAAAATGTATATTTGTACAATATCTGAATTACTCTCCGGTTTGTAATAAAGCATTTAAAGGCAAAGGGGAATGAAGATGCTTGGAGTTTCTCTGGTTTGTGTAATGAGTAGTTTTTAACATCACATTTTAACAGAGAGGGAGTGTGTTGGACTTATTCATGAGCCGTTATTTATATTCAGAATAATGATTCTTTCACTATGATCACTTTATCTTCATCAGAATAGACATACTGTACATACAAGGGGAATTCAAGTCAAATTGGGACTTTCGATTGTGCAGAATAACAGAAACTCCCTTTATTTCCCTAAATGTCTGAAACGCCGGTCTCCCAGGAACTCCTTTAATGGCCCAAGTATGTAGGAATTTCTTAGCGCGAGTTCAGGACTGTACAGGGGCTGTAGCAATAACAATAACTCCCAGCTGAGTCCCTGTAACGTGCGAGTGATGGTGGTGAAGGAGTGTGTGTACAGTTCATACTCCGAGCCACCTCAGCCAGGATCGTCATCCTCAGAAGTACGGCCTTCTTTAAAACGTTTTCACCATTTAAATGTTTTACTGCGGCTAAGAGTCACATCACCGTACTGTGCTTGAAGTCTCCTGTAAATGTCAATCACTTTTACACTTTCATTCACCAGAAATGGTATCACAAGTCCCGGTTTGACTTGAACGCCCACTGTAATCACTTTTCTGACCTTATAAGATAGATCTAAAAAAAATGAAAAATATTTCCGTATGAAGAACTTACACACATCCACTGCAATTAGAAATGTTTATCAGCCTTAAATTTATGTGAAAATAGCCACAAGAGCGTTAATTAATTAATTAATTGATTAGTTAATTAATTTAAAAATAAACACAGTAGACTTTATATTCTAACCAGTTGTACAGCAAAGCAGTACAACATTACATCCAGAATATCATCGAAAATATCTCACTTCTGAAAGGAAATACATTCACAATCTATGAACTTCTATCTGAATGCTAGTACATGTAGCTTTTATATGTAGCTTTATTATTGTATAGGAAACAGAGCAATGGTCTATGATTCAGCCTCGGATTTATGACTCTGTGTTAAAATGATACCTGAAAACTACAATTTCCGTGGATGTGGTTTTTGTGTTAAATCATTTTTTTTGCCCAAATGCAAATGATCTCTGCTCCCTTTCCGTGAAAGTGGAAACGATGCAGGATACATTACACTTACTTAAAAGTGTGAAGTGTAGGTTGCTCAGTCTAAAACTAGAAACCTAATATGTTGCTTTGTGCTAATTAACAGCTTGTCGTAGGAAAAGAAGACACACAGTAACACATGCTGCATATATTCTTACATTTGCACAAAAATAGTCATTTAATTTTCTTTCTTGTTCCGAGATCAGGGATTAACTATTAATCCAAATTCCGACTTTTCTTTGTTCTTTGTTTCAGTATTTGTCACAAAACCCAAATGCAGACTTTTAACCCAACCGAATAAAAGTTTCTTTTGTTCATTAAACTTGTCCTTGTAGCTACACATAACCCACCCCTATCTGTGCAGAAACATTCATCCATCCAGAGTGTTTCCTGCAGAAATGAGCTCAATGATCTCCCGTGGGCCGGGACAAAGAAAGAATCTTCATTACGCACTCTTTAATCCTACAAAAGTCAGGTCATTGTTCTCCCTTTCAGCCAGTGCTGCTGTCATTAACGTCTCCTCTGCACACGCTGATCAATAGCACAGAGCCAGAGGCTTCGCTTCACCTTTCAGCAGATAAATGGAGGAAGTTCAGTGCACTGAGAGGACTGGACGTGAGCACACACCGCTTTTAACATTTTATTCTAACAAAGAGTCTGCACCGCAAGGTTTATAGCATTATTCTGAAAAATGATACGGGATAATCTCTCTCTCTCTCTCTCTCTCTCTCTCTCTCTCTCACTCAATCTTTCTCTCTGTTCCTGATAGTGTCTCTCTCTCCATCATATTGTGACTTTAAAATGTTGAATGATCATGCCCTCTACTGGACAAAGAAGCTCAAGAACCATGAATGGATAAAGGGACTTTACAAAGAAGCTTTCTGGTAGATTATCCACCCATCCTATCCATCTTATTCATCCTCCTTCTGTTCATTTATTTACGTAAGTACCTACCCATACTTCCATTACATTGTTCATTCATTCATCTACAGTATATATGCAAATAACCGTCCATTTATACAGTATGTCTATTTATCCATCTATCCACCTGTCCAGCATCCACTGATCTACCCACCTGTCCTTTCTTTTACCAATCTGTTCATGCTTCAAAGTAGCTATCAATCTATTTATCTTTTTCTCCATCCATCCATCTATCCATCCATTCATCCATCCATCCATCCATCCAAGTAACTATTTGTCTGTCAATCAAGTTTCTGTTTATCAATACATCCATTTATCCATCCATTAATAAACTGGACTCCATATTAACTTAAAATCATCTCTTTTTATATTAAACTTTTAGCTGCCCAACACACAGTATGACCGCAGATCAATTATTGATCTCCGTTATCACCCAAATGAGGATGGGTTCTCTTTTGACTCAGGTTTTTCCTTCTTCATCTCAGGGAGTTTTTCCTTGCCAGCATCACCCTCAGCTTGTTCATTAGAGACAATCTGATCATTTTTTCACATTTTATATGCATTTTTATTTGATTGTGTAAAGGTGTGTTACGGCAATGATCACTGTTAAACGGACTGTACAAATAAAATTATATTGAATTGATTCGAATTACTCTTGTGACATCGATTGATCGATCCATTCATCCATCCATCCGTCTATCCAAGTAACTTTCTGTCTCTTCATATTTCTGCTCTTTTACCCATCAATTTAACCAATCATCTATCTATCCATCCATCTAGGTAGCTACCAATCCTTTAATCTTACTGTCCATCCATCCATCCATCCATCCATCCATCCATCCATAGTAATGGATTTATCTACTCATCAATCATCCCTCTGTCCATCCATCAATCTGTATATACATTAAATACTTAAAATACATACAGTGGGGCAAAAAAGTATTTAGTCAGCCACCAATTGTTCAAGTTCTCCCACTTAAAAAGATGAGAGAGGCCTGTATTTTTCATCATATGTATACCTCAACAAAAGAAAAAAAAGAAAAAAAACAAAACAGAAAATCACTTTGTAGGATTTTGAGAGAATGTATTTGCAAATTATGGTGGAAAATAAGTATTTGGTCAATAACAAACTTTCATCTCAATACTTTGTTATATACCCTTTGTTGACAATGACGGAGGTCAAACGTTTTCTGTAAGTCTTCACAAGGTTTTCACACACTGTTGCTGGTATTTAGGCCCGTTCCTCCATGCAGATCTCCTCTAGAGGAGTGATGGTTTGGGCTGTCGCTGGGCAACACGGACTTTCAAATCCCTCCAAAGATTTTCTATGGGTTTGAGATCTGGAGACTGGCTACGCCACTCCAGGACCTTGAACCCAGCCACGTTTCATCTTCAATGCCCTCATCACACAAAATCTCACGATACATGGCCCCATTCATTCTTTCCTTTACACGGATCAGTCGTCCTGGTCTCTTTGCAGAAAAACAGCCCCAAAGCATGATGTTTCCACTCCCATGCTTCACAGTAGATATGGTGTTCTTTAGGTGCAATTCAGCATTTTTTCTCCTCCAAACACAAAGTTCTATTTTGGTATGACCATATGACATTCTCCCAATCGTCTTCTGGATCATCCAAATGCTCTCTAGCAAACTTCAGACGGGCCTGAACATGTACTGGCTTAAGCAGGGGGACACGTCTGGCACTGCGGTATTCGAGTCCCTGGTGGCGCAGAGTGTTACTAATGGTAGCCTTTGTTACTTTGGTCCCAGCTCTCTGCAGGTCATTCACTAGGTCCCCCGTGTGGTTCTGGGATTTTTGCTCACAGTTCTTGTGATCATTTTGACCCCACGGGGGAGATTATCAGCGGTCTTGTATGTCTTCCATTTTCTAATAATTGCTCTCACAGTTGATTTCTTCACACCAAACTGCTTACTGTACCTATTGCAGATTTAGTCTTTGACAGCTCTTTGGTCTTGGCCATAGTAGAGTTTGGAGTGGGACTGTTTGAGGTTGTGGACAGGTGTCTTTTATACTGATAACAAATGCCATTAATACAGGTAATAAGTGGAGGACAAAGGAGTATCTTAAAGAAGTTAAATGTCTGTGAAAGCCAGAAATCTTGCTTGTTTGTACAGTAGATGACCAAATACTTAGTTTACTTATTTACCAATTAATTCATTAAAGTCCTACAATGTAATTTTCTGGATTACCCCCCCTTATTTTGTCTCTCATAGTTGAGAGACAAAATATTAATTGTACTGTATATAAAATTACAGGCCTCTCTCTCAATGCACAATTGGTGGATGATTAAATTTTGCCCCACTGTATAATCTATCTATCACCCATTCTTCATTTACCCATCCATCGATTCAGCTGCACATTTATTCATTTATATACTTGCATCTGTCAGTTTATTAACTCATTCATTTGATTTTTATTTCAGCAGAGAATAAACCAACTCAGACTCAGACTCATTTTTTTTTCATTTAAGCTTTATAACACGACTAATTAATACAGAGCACTTGCTCTAAATTTTTTTTTTTGTCTATTTATATTTTTATTTATTTTATCATTATTCCCATGAGAAAATGTAAAAAGGTTTAAATGAGCGAATGCCAAATGGCTTAAAATCGAAATAAAGGAGTTACAGCAAATAAAAGCACAATGTTTGCTCAACATGCTCGTATTCACATTTTACGTGAATCAACTGCTTACTAACAACTTTCACAAACTGTTATTCGTCTTTTCGTCTCCAGTCTGTTGCTCAGCAACTATTCGACTTCCTAAATTAGTAGGCATCTCAAACGTGTGAAATGCATTTTATCCCATTTAATTATTGCACACTTCACAGTTGCTGTTTAACAAACATCTACACATAATTCAGTATCATCGAAACGGCACTCAACTTTTCAGCTATAACTCAGGAAAGAGCTAACACTTTACAGCTCAATCAGGCATCGCATTGCAGAAGCATCTGAATCTGAATAAGTTGAAGAGATAATGCACATTACTGATGGCACGGCATGCCAAGATGCAAAACATCATTACTGGCAGACGAATCATTTGGGATGCATTTTAATTGAATCAGCTAAGAGCCCATTCCTGTAATTGAGCAGATCCATTAGGCAAATGAAATGCGATGCTGAAATGAAATCAGGGTTGAGATGAAAACATAACCTCAAGGCTTTTATAACAGTAACTTGAATATCTATAAACCCCCAAGGCTTCGGTGGCATGGAGTGTTACCAGAATCTTCTAAGTACATTCCATTACATCCATCCAAAACCTTACACAGT
The DNA here is from genome assembly GCF_024256425.1 of Clarias gariepinus. Taxonomy (NCBI): domain Eukaryota; kingdom Metazoa; phylum Chordata; class Actinopteri; order Siluriformes; family Clariidae; genus Clarias; species Clarias gariepinus. Next base: position 2,637,769 of record NC_071116.1, on the reverse strand, counting down.
CTTTTGTTTTTGCTCTAACCTGCAGTCAGAGACACTGAGTACCTGGTTCATCCTAATCATGCTGGCTGTTACACGCTTCAGGATGATGAACACGCAGGGATGGACATTATGTAAGAAATAAAATGTGCTGTTGTTGGAAAAAACAAACAAAAAAAGACAAAAAATTGAGGAAGAAAAGTAATCACATGAAAGCTGATTATTATTCTGTAACATCACATCGGAGTTCTTTTTCGTCCAGAATTTTTTTTATCCATCCATCCATCCAGCCAGGCAGCCGGCCAGGTACCTATCCATTTATCCATATGTTTAAGGAACTGTCCATTAATGCATTCAACTTTCCAAGTCCTCCAAATAACCATCAGTGTCCAACCGGATAAAAGCCTGAGCTGTCCACCTTGTTAATTATGTAATGCAACTGCAGGGTGAAACTCGGCATTAAAGTATCTGTTTATCCATCCATCCTTTTATACTTTCAGGTAATCATTAGCCTACAGTATTTATCCTTTAATCAAACTTCTGTCCATCCATCCATCCTTCTATACATTTATATACTTTCATCTTTTCAAGTAACTATTTCAAATAAGCATCAGTATCCATTAGTATATACCCATACTTTCAAGTATTAGTCCATCTGCTTACTCATTCTGTAAATATTCCTTTTTCCTTCAACTTCACCACTCTCTTTAAGTATTTTTTTTGTTTCTTAAAGTTACTAGGATGAATGTTTCTCCATAAACTCTCTATAAACGCATAAATGTCTCTCTATCTGCTCTATCCTGTACAGAAAGAAATAAAATGTGTACTGTTACAAAGCTCTGACACTGGAGACTCCTTCTGTAAACAGTGTTGTGGTATAATATATATATATATATATATATATATATTATATTATATTTCAATATAAATTGGTGTTTTATTAACGATGCACATATTCTATGACCATATTACACAATCAACAGCCATTTTCAGATAGCTACGATGGTACTGTATATCCCCATGGGGCAGCAAACTGGAAAATTCTTCACTTCTCAATTCTCTAACTTACGATCCATCAATGTACAAGTTGGATTAATTTTTTAGCTTGGTGGACTAAAGTGGAAAGTGGTTTACTGTTTATTTAGTGAACTACTGGGGCACAATCTATATTAAATAAAATGAAGCTTTTGTCTGTACATTGGTCAGAACTCATTCTTTTATGATATCTTCACGTTTCATACATTGGAGAACCCAAAACCTCAGAAAGAATCAGAAAGTCTGATCCAGCCAGGTTTTGTCACAGCATTAAATAAAACTGACTGGACTAAGTTTAATAAAACTTTGGCGGTACTTAGTTTTTTGTTTGAAGTTAATAAATAAACCATAAATTAAATCAAAATATTGAGTAGAAGTGAAGGAGCCAGATTACAACTCGGAGGTTTTGACAGTGTACTGCGCATGCATCAAACTGTGGGCGTGTCTTAAATCAAACAGAATTTAATGAATCTTTTGCAGACCAGTTACAGTATGTGTCAGATTTTATAATCTACTTTAAAATAAGTTACTGTACTAATGCGCTACTTGCTCAATGTAAACAACAGTGTTGGGGGACATTACTTTTTAAAGTAACTAATTACATTACAAAATTACTGTCATTAAAAAATAATCAGTTACATTACAGCGTTACTTTCTGATAAAAGTGATTCCTCTTGCATGTTGTTTTAGTCAAGACCTTTATAATTATTCTACCATCATCACTCAGGGAACTTTGGCCCACAATCTGTTAACTACCAATACCCCTACCTCACCTACGCGGTTTCGCGCGGTGGCCATAAGTACAGTTCATCATGATTCACCGCCAGTTTTGGCTTTGTGATTAGGTTTCCATCTTTTCGGGCGTCGATCCTCACATAGTAGTGATGAACCATTCGTTCTTTTTGAACGAGCGATCTCGGAAAGTGATTTGTTCATTTTCTACTGGACGCATGCACAAATCATTGCAAAACTCCCGTAGGTTATATACAGGAAACAGAATTGAGTGATTCTTTCTCAATGCCTCTTCTACTCTGAGTCGTGTGTTCTTTTTAGTTAGCTCAAAATTAAAATTAAAATTTTATTTGTCACGTACACAGTCATACACAGTACGATATGCAGTGAAATGCTTTTTCGACTACCAGTGACCTTAAAATAAAAACTTAAACATAAGAATAAATATAAATAAAAGGTAATACGGTATATTATTAATAAAGTTAACTGGTAAAATATACTGTACAAGTAAAAATAAAGACATATTGCAGTAAAAAAAATATTGCAGAAAAATGAAATTAACTAGTAAAAGTAAAAATATACTGTGCTACCTAAAATAAAATAAGAATAAAAATATACTGTAGAAATAAGAACAAAATATATATAATATAGAAATATGAAAAAAGAAAATAGAAATTTGTCCATAAGTAATGTAGCTGCATTGTAATATTTTCATTACTGGAACTATAGCTAGAATTTGTGTATGTAGAGGTGTTGGGGGTCTTTTTATTTAAAATGTAACATTATATTTTATTTCTGATTAAAATGCTGTAAATCATTATAATATATAATTTGTATTTACTTCTAGTCTTTTATATTATACAGCACTGCACACTAGATTCTTCATGGTTATGGACATGTTGGTGCCACATGATGAAACTTTTTTTGTTTGTTTGTTTGTTTGTTTGTTTGTTTCACCCTTTTGGTCTTCCACAGTGCCTTTGCGCGCTTCTACGGCACGCGCTCTCCACTTTGCGCACGTGTCTTTTCCGAGCGTGCGTGCGCGGGCGCGCGCGCGCGCGCTGTCCGATTTCAGCACGAGCTTCCGCACCGCCCGCTGACACACAGACAGCCATGTCCTGCACCGGACACGGCCGCGTCACCCTGCTGCTGCTGCACGCGCAGGACGAGAGGGAGAAAGGGAGAGCACCGAAGAGCGGCTCGCCTTCATCATCCTCATCTTCATCCTCCGCCTTATCCCGGAACAGGAGGTGCACAGGGAGGGTGAGCTCTCCCAGGAGACATCCCAGGTAGGATTCTGTCCCTCCATCCATCCATCCATCCATCCATCCAAGCAGGGCTGTATTGCGTTAAATCAACAAACAAACAAACAAACAAACAACTTTCAGCAAAAAAAAAGTTTGCATTTTTTTATTTTTTTTTATTTTAAGTTGTAATAATTTTCTTTCTTTTTTTTTTAAATCAGTTTTAATTCAAGTCATTTTATTAGACGGCATAGTGACTTAGTGGTTAGCACTGTCGCCTTGCAGAGGGTCCCACCAGGGTCTGGGTTCAATTCCCACTGTGTGTGTGTGTGTGTGTGTGTGTGTGTGTTCTCCATGTGCCTTATGGGGTTTCCTCTGGGTGCTCCAGTTTCTTCTCACTATCCAAAGATTTAGCTTAGGTAGGTTAATCAGTGTTCCCAACATGCCCGTAGTGTGCAAATGAGTGTGTGTGAATAAGTGTGTGTGTGTGTGTTTCTTAGATATTTGGGTTAATTATCCCTGATTAACAAAAAAGCTTTCAGTGTGTAACTGATATGAATTAGAAACCTAGTAACCCTGTGTAAGGATCGATCCTGTGATGGAAACTTCAAAGCACTTTTGCGAGTAGTTCTGGCTACACTGTCTGCAAAATGCCTTAATGTGTGTGTGTGTGTGTGTGTGTCCTGCGATGAATTGGCACACCACCTCTTTAGATGCATTATATATACTTTGTATTATAGTGTATTCTATATCGTATTGTCATAAGTGTATGTACAGTAAATTCCTGCAAAAAATGTGTGCAAGAATATTGCGACATTGTGCACATGAAAATCTATAAATCTTTTTCCTCTCTGTTAGTAAAAATTAGGACAAAATGAAGAGTAGTTTTTTACTAGTAATTTTTTAATTGTATATCTGGATTAAAATATACATATTATTTTTACTATAAGAATACATTGGCAATAAAGTTATGATGACAATGAAACTAGTGTCACTTTTTTAAACTGCAAAAAGACAAAAGATCTTTTATCTTTTTTTTAAAGAAGAACTTTTACTCCAAATTAGCACCAAACCTTTTTACTTGTAAAAAAAATATATTAAAAACAATCATCATGATGCATGACGCTACCTTATTCTTATACAGTACTTAAAAGTCTTTTTACTCTTTGTGCATTCACTAGATGTCAGTATATGTGTGTGTAAGTGTGTACTGTGTGTACTGTGTGTGTGTGTTCTTGTAAATCTGGGAGAAATAAACCCCAACAGCTCAGTTTTAATCCATTTTGTAGATTAAGTGTTAAGAAGTTTTATTGTTTCGTTCTCTCCTCCTGATGGCTGTCAATCATCGCCTGCTGTGTCTCGGCGTTCCCGTCGGAGTGACGTGATGAACTCGGCACTCTTTGATGTAATGAAATGAGTTAATTAGCAGTGATCACGTCAGTCACTGAGCTCTGAGCTGAACACCAAACAACACGTAAAAACACGCTCCTTTATGTAACGAGACCTTTTCATAGAATAAGTCTAAACAAGAACTGAAAAGTAATGGCACCTCAGGTATGTGTCAGATATCTGTAGTGAGATACTGTACTGTATGCGAGGAGGTGATAAAAAGTTTTTTTTTGTCAAGTCGAGTCCACACCTGATAGAAATGGGCGAAAAAAAATCAATTCAGGTACAAATCATGATTCTTTTGTGTGGGAATTCATGTATCGCTGCACTGAATGCAAAATTGATTCCCGTCCCAAATGTCTGAGTTTATAACCTTCTACTGTAGATACAAATCCGGAGTGTATAAAGTTAAATCTGTATGTGGGCGACATGACAAAAAGTAAAGTATCACGATTCTCAAAGTAAGATATAAAGTAATATACTGTAGGTTCATACTGTATATAGGTTGTGTTTGTACAATTATACAATTGTTATGATTAAGAGCGGAACTTTGAAATCACACTTATTATTATTATTTTTTTTGTTATTATGTTAATTATTAGGATGCATCATGATCTTTACTAAACTGACCATAATAACAATTAACAAACACCACTGCCATATATGGTCATGGAAGGTCAGTATTTTGTCAGGTGTATTTGTCTGTTTTTTTTATTTTTTACTTTTTTTATGTTTTTTTTTTAATTGTTTTTAGATTTATAAACTGTGAGCAGGAACGTGGACTTGATCCAGATGTTCCTCACTACATAACATCTGCACTCAGGAGTCAGGAAGCTGAATACATGAGACATTTAGGACAAAATAAGGCAATTTGAATGAGTGTGTGTGTGTGTGTGTGTGTGTGTGTGTGTGGTTGCACGGGCGGTGGACAACCCTACTCTTTGAAGGTCACCTTAGTCTTGTGGTTGGTTGGCAGAGATAAGAGATCAGGGGTAGTGTGTACTTTCCTGTGGAGACTGTGTGTGTGTGTGTGTGTGTGTGTGTGTGTGTGTGTGTGTGAAAAGAATCTCTACATCCTCATTATCAAAGCAGATGACCTTCGAAGTGTCTCTACATGGAACAGGATATTCCTTTGAGAACCAGCGTGTGTGTGTGTGTGTGTGTGTGTGTGTGTGTGTGTGTGTGTGTGTCCTATAGGCCATGTCAAGGTTGTTGTTTTGTCATCTTATTTCGATAATTTCAACGAATTACCGTCACTCCGAGTGACCTAGGGTTAGAGACGACCCTAAAGGAAGTGAACGAGTCTATCTGCTTCTCAGTGACCAGCCTTTAGCTTTGGCTTATCAGGCTGCTTTGATCTTGATGATGAGCGATGAAGGACATCCAACAGCTATGTCCTAGCTGGACGTCTGGGATTAGACATGTTTCAGGAATCTTCCTTTAAAAGTAGAGTAAATAAGAGATAAAGGCGTCAGGTTTGTCGTACAGTATTGATGTGAGCTTTAGGTATTAAATATCAGTCTGTTACTGAATCCTTCATTCTGATTCGTCAGAATTTGTTGATGCGTTTTCTAGAGTAGCAGCTTTGACAGTGCTGCAGCAGACTCATGACACTACTCTACTCTGGGAGTCTAACAGTGGTGGGTCGTTCACGGACGATTCATCCTTTTCCTGAGGTATGAGTCCGGACTAAAAGACCCATGAAAAGAACCGGTACATTCTGTTTCCCGTGTAATGCACTGCATAGCGTCTATGAGGGTCACGTGACAAAAGAACGAATGACTCGGACCAGAAGATATGAGAGGTGAGCGGCTCATTCTGTTTATCATAACATGTCCTTAGCTACACTGTTATACTTTCATTACTGGCACTATAGCCAAAATTTGTGTATGTATTTTATTGAAAATGTAACATTTTATTCTTTTTCTGATCAAAAGAACGAAATTAACTAAATTATTTAAGAAAAGATTAGTTTATTTTGATGAACAAGATTCAAAGAACCGAGTCACTAAAATGGTCCAAGCCTCACATCACTAGAGTCTAGGCAGCTGGCTGGCCGTGCTCTCTGGGTGGAACGTAGCAGAACCAACGGAGCATGTGCAGAAGGTTCTTGGCTGTCTCAGGGGACATGTGATAGAGTTCCATCTTCATGTTATTTGTACAAAAAAAAGCTTTGACCACCTGCAGTTTTGGGGTAAAATTTAAAATAAGGTATTAAATAATATATGTTTTATTAGGAACATACACTAATTGTTTTATTTATTTTTTATTTATGTATTTATTTAAGACAAAGTCGTAAAATGTTCATCAATGATGTCCATAATAGTTCTTAGGTGAAAAAAAAAAAAAATGGACGGTGTACTCCGCCCTCCACCTGATGTTCACTCGTCCACTGTTTACTATGTAGTGCACTGTTTCAGTAAGTACTGTATAGTGGTGATGATGTACAGTAGCATACTTATAATTTCCCCAAATCCATTCCAGCAGGGTCGTGACAATACGAGGAGGTATCAAAAAGTTTTAAGACTAGTTTTGTTAAACAGCACCACGCACGGTCACAGGGAGCACCGACCATCATTCATCAAGTCAGTGTGCCAAAAGACATCGTCCTGTGGACGTCGGGGGCTGTGCAACTCGTGCCATCCTGACCATGGGTGTTACTACGTCTGCTATTTCATCACGGACAGCAAGTTATGACAAACAGCGAACGTGAAATTCTGCATGGAAGAAGTTTGACGTGTTAATGTGAGACAATCATTTAAAATTGAATTGAATTAATAAGTCCTTCGTATTAAATGGGCTCGCAACCTGTAAAAAGAACTGTAATAATAATTTCAAAATTTCACAAAATAACAATAATAATTTCTTCGTACATCTTGTAAAATAATCAGATCATTTATTTAATTCAATAGTATATGTTTTAGACCAGAATCAGTTTTTGTTTCAGTAAATATTCAATATTAAATTTTCGTAGTGTAGAACATCTACAGTAACAGCAACGCGTATCCGAGGGGCTTCTGTTACCATGGTAACGCATGGAGGAAACGGCCTCTGCGCTGGTAGCATTGCAGGGTGTTTCAAATGGTAGAATTTGCCGAGGGAAGTTCCCTTAACCCACATTCCCTGCACAGGGAGCAGGGAGTAGGGAGCACACTATGAAGTACACTAAGAAGTGTACAGTGCTTCACACCCCTTTCCAGAAGAATGGAGCGCATTATAACAGTAAAAAGGCGGGGAATAAATCTGGATCAGGACTCAACCAGAGCATATGAGTGTGATATCATTTATGAGAGAATATCCAGTGATATAACACTTTTTTTCTTGATAGAATTTGGAAGGTTGAATTAATTTGCTCAGGTTTCTGGCATGGACCGGACCTTTAAGCTGAGTCGGCAGATTCCTGATGAGTTTATTTCGTGTTCTGTAAACCTGCCTGTTATACTGTAGATGATTTCCTCCTTCACCAGGCGTCAGATGTAGAAGATCACTTGCCCCTTTCCTTCCTGTCTTATTTCTTTTTCCTATTACATTCTGTCTTTTCTAAACCTTTCTGTTACACTTCCTTCTCCACCAAGCTGCATGGACCGCTTTTTCTGACTCACGAGGGAGTATGGACGACCTCCTGTGACCTCCTGTGACCTCCTGTGACCTTTATCTTCCCCTGTTCATAAATCTTTAAGTCCTGTTTTAGAGAGAGGATCTTCCGAGGACCAGCTTGTTCTCCTTTCACTGTTTTCCTGTTTCCTGTTGTAATTCCGTCTTTAATTAGTGATGAGTAATGAACCGGACTGACCACATACAGTTCACACAGACAGATGCGTTTCTTTCTTCTGCAAGTTGGTCACAAGACGTTTGCCAATTTTTGAGGATGAAATGTTTCACTGTGGATAAGCGTCTCCTCACCGCACTGTATGTTGATATATTTACTGACACTGTCCTCTGAAAATCACTTACCAGAACTTTCACAAGTCCCGGTTTGACTTGAACGACCCTCGTACTTCCCATTTATAGACTGGTTTTGAGAATTAAGTTCGATCAGCACCTTGAACAGCGGCCTTATTAACACTATGCAGATGTGTGCAGCTGTGGAAAGTCACCACTCATGCCAAACGGTGAAGAGATATCTGTTAGATATTATCATTTTTAATCTTTTTTTTAAATATATCTCTATATCTACTATACTTGTTTAGTTTAAATGAAAACATCCACATTTCACCAACTGTATTTTATTTGTTTGTTTGTTTTTGTTTTTAACTTTCCACACTACATCATAAACTTGTATAAAATCCCTGAGGAACTTTTTTCCTTTTGTAGCTCTGCCACATGAGGGCAGGCTTGACACACACACACACACACACACACACACACACACACACACACACACACTAGAAAAAGCGGAATAGATGATTAAATATGAAAACAAACAAAAATAACTGAATTATAAATGAATAAAATTTTCCTTGATTTTTTTTTGTCAATTTTAATTAAACTATAAATAACATTATTATAATTATTTTTATTAGTAGTAGTATATTAGTGCCATTTGTAGGTGAAAAAAATACATCAGGTGAAGACTCAGTGCGGTAGTTTCGCTTGTACATTTTATTTTTATCCAGTTATTGTTACACTAGATTATTGAATATGATCATACGATATGAGTAATAAATATAATTCTTAGTGGTTTATGTGTGTGTGTGTGTGTGTTTTGCTGAAAGGATGAGAGTAGGAGCGCTGTCTGCGTCACATCACTTTGTTTGAAGAGGTTTCTTTGTACTTCTTTGTACTTCAGCAGCGTGAGTCAGAGCGATGGCTAACGGCGGACGAGCTCACGCTAACACGTTAATGTTAAAACCAACAAATCCGCTGGTTAATGTGTAGGTTGTTGTTTGCCTGTTTTTGTCACTCTGATTGTTAAAGCTAATCTGTGGAACCAGTGGGAGTTGGGAGCATGTGGGCAGATCTTTCTGCGAGATAAGCTCTCCAGTCAGGTGTTTGTGTGGGTTTCCTCCGTGTTCTCTAGTCTCCTCTCACTTTCTAAACCATGCTAGTAGGTTAATTAGTTTTATAACGTACTGTCTAATAGTTTTTTTTGGTCGAATCAGATTTCCGTGTTGTGACTGGATTTGTTAAGGTCTAGGAAAAGGAAGAAATCCGCTGATTTAGGAGCCGTTGCTACAGTAGCACTGCTATATAGTTCAAGTCGTATGAGCAAGTCGCAGAGACATGCACAGATCAGAGTTCATGTGACTTCTTGTCCATGCACATGCGTACGGTGGCCATGAAGTGCAAAACAAAATAACAAAACCGAAAAAAAAAAAAAATCTGTATGGACAAAACAAAACTGAAAAACAAAATAACAAATAAAAAAGAAAAAAAAATGCAGCGAGTCTGCCGTACTTCATGTACGTCTTGAGTGACAGACAGGTGTCTCGTCCAATCAGCGATTAGAATTTCTTTTGCAAACCATACCTACCTCCTCAGGTTCGACTGTATTGACGTTTCGTTTTCTCATTTGGTATTTTGTTTCTGGATATGTTGTTGCATTTTTAGTTTTTTTTATTTAGTTTTTTATTTATTTAAATTTTTTATTTTTTTAAATTTATTTTAAAAATTTAGTTTTTCATTTTTTTCATTTAGTTTTTTATTATTAATTTATTTTATTTGTTTTAGAATTTTTTATTTATTTTATTTATTTATTTTTTGTTATTTTGTTATTGAATTTTTTAAATTTTGTTTGCTGATTTGTTATTTTGTTTTGCGCCTCTCGGCCACCGTACATACGACCCGTCTCTGAGCTTTACTGTACACATGGCCAAAGAGGACGAGTCGCATGGATTCCGATCTTCCCATTCTCATTCAAGTCACATGACCGTGTATCTGATCTAGCACTACATGTGAGAATGACTGATCTGCAAAACAGAAAAAAAAACAAAAAACTGTCACATTAGAGTCTGGTAATGTGAACATCGCTTAATTTTAATTGGGTGTGACATAAAGAGCTCAAACAAGACCTGGAGTGAATTTCATTCACCATTTATTAGTAATAAGGGCAACATGATTTTATAAAGATAATAATATTAAACAATAATATTTAATATTGTTAATAAAAACAAAATGGTAATATTACTATACATATTAATCTGCACATTATTATTATTATTTTTTACATTTTATTTCACTTGTGTAAACTTTCCACAGTAGCAGCTACAGGTATCCGAGATGCTCACGTTACCATGGTAACGCACGGAGGAAGTGATGCCTGCATTGGTTTTCCTAATGGGAGTAGTTAGAGGTAGGGTTAATGTTAGGAATGGCAACCGATACAATCACGCACTGCTGAGACATGCTAGTACGTGCAAACATGTTAGCGCATCGCAGGAACTGTCCATTACTAGCGCCACCCACTTGATTGTACCGCTTTCTTTTTTAATGAACAATTGTTTTCTTCCACTCGCTAGTTTTATGGCTGGAACTGTTTGTGAGGTCACTGTCCCTCATAAGGACCAACGCAGCCTCACACTCGACCAGGAAGCAGATCAGCACCACGGTGTCGTGTTACGTAACGTTTGCACGCTGCAGTTCTCTTGATGGTCACTAAATATGATTTACTCGCTTGTCTCTGGTTAAACCCTGCAGGACGTCTGGCCCACACTCAGCATTTCAGGCATCCGCGACTAAATAACGCCTTGTGAAGACAGCTAGCCTGACCACAACACACACACACACTCGCGTGTCCTGAAGATGTCTGGAAGCTTAAAGCTCTGTTTAAAGCTTGTGTAAATCTTACAAGGCGCTGGCACTGGAGACTCCTTCCAGCCAAAAAAATAAAAAATAAAATCCCCGTATCAACAATTACACACACACGTTTTAATCTATGTGTGTGCAGAGTTCGCTGTACACGTCCCTGCAAATGAGCTGTCGCCATGGAAACAAACGAGGAAGACAGTGAAAAATCATTTATGAAATATGAAAAGATGGGGAAAAAAATTAAAAATCTGCTTTAATGAAATGTCAGTCATGTTTACAGTCAGGAAACGTGTGTGTGTGTGTGTGTGTGAAGGTGTGCTGCACACAATTTTATTTAACTGTCAATTAACAAAAACAACAATACAGGAAGCGTAACGAGACCAAATGGGGAAAAACAATGCAGCTGGAACGAGAAGAATATAACATACAGTATCTATTCATTCGTTGGCTCATCGTCTATACCACTTTATCATGTACCTGGAGGTTATCCTAGGCGGGCTACACCCTGGTCACGGTGCCAATCCATCGCAGGGCACAAACACACACACACACACACACACACATACTACGGGCAATTCGGGAACGCCAGTTAGCCTAACCTACCCCACCTAGAAACCCACCGGGGAGAACATGCAAACCTCACCCACAGACCCTGAGACAGGAGGTGCGAGGCCACAGTGCTAACCGCTAAGACACCATGCTGCATCCCACATGCAGTGTGTTATTGTTCATCATTTAAAGATAATTATTTGATCTGCAGTGATCTCTAAAGCCTCAAATTTTTCAAAAATCTTCAATTTAATCGATATCTGATTTAACTGTGTGTTGAAGTTTATGCTGCGTCATGAATGAACATCCGTCTGTCACATGATGATTTCGTCGTCTGAGCCGTCCTTCTACCCCAGTGGGAAACGTCGGCCGATTACAGACGCCTCTCCGCTAATTAGTGGAAGTCTCTGTAGACGGCTTTAGCAGGAGTCTCGCTTGGCTGAGAGAACAGACGCAGCTTAAAAGTGTAGCGTCTCTCGTCTACTGATATCTCAGTGTGTGTGTGTGTGTATGTGTGTGTGTATATATTTATATACACATGTGTGTGTTACTCGTAAAGCAGTTATGTTGCTATATTTAGCCGACTCAGCCGGGCGGAGAAAGCAGAGTGAACCGAATCACAAACAGGTTTAGCTGCTGCAGGAAGGAAACGGATCGATTGGAACAAAAACGAGGCTTTTCATTTCCTAGAATATTTGAAACCTTAAAAGGAATAAACCTCGGGTTATATCGAGAGATTGTGTCAAAGCTCCTAGCAGCAAAACCCACTAAATTGAATTTCCACAGTTGATCTTCTGCTAGCGTGTACCAGATGGCGGCTCCAAAAACTCGATGGGAATTAAACAGCGTTCTGTTTCAGGACACCAGCTTCCACGCTGCGCTCTCGCTTCCAGACTGGTTAAGCAACTGGATTAAACTAATCGGATTCAAGTGTCGATCAAACAGACGATTAATTATGAAGCATTACTGATAAATAAAACAACTTCCATGATGATGTCCATCTAAATTTGGTTTTAAGGTCTGCTTTGGGAAGCACTGTACTGCACAATAACATCGTATACAGAAGGCTAAGGTAGAGTAGAGTTTCTGTTTAACAC